>NW_021703775.1:22773614-23311694 GCF_005190385.1 Monodon monoceros | reverse complement strand
TATATATATATATATATATATATATATATATATATATATATATAATGGAATATTACTCAGCCATGAAAAAGAACAAAATATTGCCATTTGCAACAACATGGATGGACCTAGATATTGTCATACTGATTGAAGTAAGTCAGACAAAGACAAGTATCATATGATGTCACTTATATGTGGAATCTAAAAAAAAGGTACAGATGAACTTATCGACTTCTACATATTTTTATCTAGAAGTAATTTCAAAACTGTGCAGCTGCTCTCAAAATTTAGGAACACATTTTTATGTACAGTCAAAAATGTGCAAAAATGTGTAAGTTTCTGCTTGAAACTAATGCTATATGTTTCCAGCTCCAATTCTTCATCCTTTTCAGCTATTCTTCTCAGAATCTATAAAAATCGGTATGTATCCATTGAATTAATGTAGTTACTGGACTTCACAGGAAAGTCATTGAAATGAACTTAAACATATGTGTAGCTGATGAATCACAATTTCTCTTTAAAATAAAAAGAAGCAAAATTAACAAGTAGTGAAAGGATTGTGTCTGAACAGAAAGGAACACTTCCTTTAGAAAGCCCACAGGTGGAGTAGCAGTCATAACTGAATTTGAATATTTTTGACAGGAGTTGGGTTGCTTTAAAGGCCATAAGATGGCTTAAGACTGTTTTTCATTATTTGTATTTGTCTGATAAAACTCAATTCCAAGAAAACTCAGAGAAATTGCTTCCACATTTGAAATTTGTGTAATAAATTGCTGATTGAAAGTTAATGACATTCACATGTCTGATTTTTTTCCTAGGCCAGTTTCTTTGACGATGTATTGATGTTGAGAAAGTGATTCAAAACTTTGAATGTAATTCAACATTGTATATGCAATTCTCAGTTCATTGAAGCAGAATTGATCTCAAATATGTGGATTGATATTTATATCTATAGGCAGGGGAATGTCTGCCTTTCTCTTTTAGGTTTTAATATACAAAGTATTTTGACTACTTAGATACATTTCTCTTAATCAATTTTGAAGATAAATTAAATCAAAACTTTTGCTAAAATTATTGGAAACTTTTAAAATCTATTTCTGATAAAGAACTTGACTCCCTAATGGACACCAACATAGTAATAAAGGATACTTAGTATTTCTTGGGAGAAAAGTGGAAAATATATTTGTAAACAACCACTCCTAATAATTTATAATATATGTAAAAACAATAAAAAAACACACTATATACAGTCATAGTCACTCACAGACGCTTATTACACACATATTTTTCAATAATAAAATGTACTTCTCATAAGTAAAGTAATCCAGAAGTAAATTATATACAATCAGAATGATACTCAACTATATTTAAATAATTTTACAAGTAATAATATCTTACAACTGAAATTTACATTCTTATTTAATTCATTTGATTCTGTGCAATTCAATAAACTGCAATAAATATTTTATAAGAAGATTTTATGTTTCAGAAACTATAAAAAAGAAGTGGGAAAACAAAGATGATTAAGACATGAAAACTGCCTTAACAGAGCTTACAGTCTCAAGAGATGATTGCCATTGCATTCCCAGAAGGAAATTATGAATGACATGCTTCACAACACCCTCCCTAGCCCATTCATTTTTAAATCTTTGTCAAAGTAATAGGTAAAAACAAAACAAAACTTGATTTTTCCATTAATTTTCTTTAACACTTACTGATGGTACACATTTCTGCATTTGTTTCTGTACCTTATAATTAATATTAATTAATATTTTGATTGAGGTGTCATTTATATATGATAAAATGTCCTCATCTTCAAAATGTATTCATAAACTGAGGTAATGCTTGAGTGTGTGGTATAATGGGTTAAAGTGAATTTTGCAAAGATTTTGAATCCTAGCTCTGATATTTACTGTGTGGTCTTGGACAAGTCACTTAACCTCTACCATTTGTATATCCCTAAAATGATGGCAATAATACCTAACTTCCTTTGTGTATGTGTGAGAACTAAATCTCTCAGTTGCTGTCCCTTGGTGTTTACATTTCCTTATGTCCCATTTATTGCAGTGGATCTCATTCCCATCACCACACTGATTCTCCTCACTAAGTCAGCCTGCCCTCCAGGTTGAAAATCAATGGGCATGTCTCAGTCTTTTTCATATGTGAACTGTCTAAAACACTCCTTATGAAAGTCACCCTAGTTTCCAGGTTTTTGGAATAAATGGACATATTTCTATCTTTTACTGTATTTTAACATGCTGAATCATCGGGGATCTCCTTTAAAAGAGACTCTTTTCTTTAGTTTTTGTGAGCACATCCTCTTGTTTTTCCTGTGCATCTGAATGTTTCTTCTTACTCCTCCTCTTCTCCCTGCCCTTCAGTGTTTATGAATAGGGTTTTTTCCCCTTAGGTACTCTTGGCTTGTTTTATCCTAACTTGTCTTTTCTTCCCCCTTCCTCCTCTTCTTCTATTTCCTCTTCCTCCATCCCTTATTTCTCTCTGCCTCTTTCCTTACCTCAGTCTAATTCTAGAGGGTCTCATCTATTCCCATTGTATACACAGCATACTACGGACTCTCTATATTGCTATCTCTAACCCAGTGCTTCTTTTGGGTACCAGATATGTCCATTATATTGGCTATCTCCATTTGTTTTTCTCATAGGATATTCAAATTCAACAAGCCCCCACATTAAATATATTATCTTCCTCTTAAGACCTCTTCTTCACTTGCCAGTATTCTTTTTTCAGTATGTTGCACTTGTAGTTATGTAATTGTTTAAAACCCAAATAGTGATCATTTTCATTCATCTATTTCTTTTACTTTGCAAACTCTTGTTGGGACTGTGGTAACACATTTGCTGATTGTTCTCCCTATGTGCACTCTACCCAACATTCTAATTCAATCTCTACCATGTAGCAAGAATAATTATTTCATATTTGTTTATTCATTTCTTTAAATTTGTTTATTTATATACTTATATATAAATAAACATATATATATAAGTTTATATATATATATAAACTTATATATATATACTTATTTTATTTATTATTATATATATATCACCATTTCATGCTGTCTGTGAATCCAAAGATTTCATGATTTTTGAAATTTTGGGGGATGGATGTATACTATCAGAGTCATGTGGATTCTAGTTCTTGTTTTGGCAGAGGCTGTCTCCTTTTTACTTTAGGCTTCTCAGATGTGAAAATTGATCCTTTAATTCCCATCAAATATCCTATTTCCCACTACAAGAAGTGTGTGTATAGCGATAAAGACGGTAGAGTAGGATGATTCTGGGCTAAGTTCCCCTCAGGAACACATCAAAACCACAACTATATATGGAACAACTTTTGCTGAAATCAAACTGGGGACTAGCAGAATGGCTCTTTACAACCAAGGCTGTAAAGAAAGATCCACGGAGTCTGATAGGAAGAGAGGAGAAGCAATCTGATAAAGACCTGTACCCTTATTGGGTGAAAGAGAAGAAGAGCAGGATATCACAGGCTTGGGGATCCTTTCGGGGGAATGAGGGTTTTGAGGTAGCAAAAAGAAAAACAAATTTTAAAAAATGAGAATAGTTTAAGGGACTTCTGAGACAGCATCAAGCATAATAACTTTTGCATTATAGGGGTCCCAGAGGGAGAAGAGAGAGAGAGGAAGTGGTAGAAAATGTATTTGGTGAAATTATGGTTGAAAATTACCCTAACAAGAAGAAAGAAACAAATATCCAGTAATAGGAAGCACAAACGGTCTCAAAGAAGATGAGCTCAAACAGACCAACACCAAGACATATCAGAATTTAAATGGAAAAATATAAATATGAAGAGAGAATTTTAAAAACAGCAAGAGAACAAAGAATAACATACAAGGGAACCCCCAAAAGGCTATGAGCTAATTTTTCAGCCAAAAATTTTCAGGTCAGAAAGGAATGGCATGATATATTTAAAGTACTGGCAGTAAAATACCTAAAACCTAGGATGCTCACCAAGGTCATCATTCAAAATTGAAGGAGAGAGAAAGAGTTTCTTAGACAAGTGAAAATGAAGAGTTCATCACTATTAAACTGACTTTACAAGAAGTGTTAAAGGCTCTTATTTAAGCAGCAAAGAAAAGGCTACAACAAGAAGTAAGAATTTATAGGAAATTTAAAAATCTCACTAATAAAATCAGATATATAGTAAAGGCTGTGGATCAACCACTTAAATAAGCCAGTACAAAAGAAAGTAAAATCAACTATAACTACAATAAACACTTAGGGGATAGAGACAAATATGTAAAGTATGACATCAAAAATACAAACTATGGTGGGGAGAAGCAAAACAATGTAGATCTTTTAGGATGTATTTGAACTTAAATGACTATTAATATAAACCAGTAGATATAATTATAGGTCAATATATATGAACTTCATGGTAATCACAAATCAAAAACTTATAATAGGTATACAAAAATTTAAGAGAAAGAAACGCAAACATAACACTAAAGAAACTGATCAAACCACAGGAGTAGAGACTAAAAGAAAAAGAAAAGAACAGAGAAGTACTACAAAAACAACCAGAAAGCCAGTAACAAAATGGCAACAAGTACATACTTATTAATAATCACTTTAAATGTCAATAGACAAAATGGTCCAATCAACATAGTTTGACTTACTGGATGAAAAAAGCAAGACTAAATAAGACATCACTTTGGAACTAAAGATATACACAGAGTGAAATTTAGGGTATGGAAAAAGATATTCCATGCAATGGAAACAAAGAGAAATCTGGAGTAGCAATCCTCATATCAGATAAAGTAGACTTTAAAACAAAGTCTTTAGTAAAAAACAAGAAAGGCATTATTTAATAATAAAGGGATCAATATAAGAAGAGGATATAAGATTTATAAACATATATGTCCCCAATATCATAGTGCCTAGGTATATAAAGCAAATATTAACAGCGATAGAGGGAGAAACTGACAATAACACAATAATAGTAAGGGACTCTAACACCCCACTTACATTGATGGTCATCCAGACATAAAATTCATAAGGAAAGAGTAGTCTTAACTGACACATTAGACCAATTGGAATTAATAAATATGTACAGGATAGTCCATCAAAAACAGTAGAATACATATTTTTTCAAGGGCACATGGAATGTTCTTAAGGAAAGATCACATGTTAGGCCACAAAACAAGTCTCAACCAAGCTAAGAGGATACAAATTATATGAAGCATCTTTTCCAACTGCAATGGTATAAAACTAAAAATCAATTACATGAAGAAAAATAGGAAGACAATAGAAACACATGGTGACTAAACAATAGACTACTAAAACACCAGTGGGCCAATGAATAAATCAAAGAGGAAATCAGAAAATGCCTGAGACAAATAAAAATACAGACACAACTTTCCAAAACCTATGAGAGGCAGCATAAGCAGTCTAAGAGGAAATTTTATAGCAATACAGGCTTATCTCAAAATTCAAGAAAAATCTCAAATAAACAACACACTCTACCATCTAAAGGAATTTTAAAAAGAAGAACAACCAAAGCTCAAAGTCAGCAGAAGGAAGGAAATAGTAAAGATCAGAGAGGAAATAGAGACAAAAAAACAAACAAACAATAGAAAAGACCTGTTTTTTTGAAAAGGTAAACAAAATTAATAAGCCTTTACCTAGGCTCATTAAGAAAAAATAGAGAGGACTTAAATAAATGAAATAAGAAATAAAAGAGGGGAATTTGTAACCAAATCACGGAAATACAAATAATCATAAGAGAATACTAAAAACATTATATGCCAATAAATTGGACAACCTAGAAGAAATGAATAAATTCCTAGAAACATAGTCTTTCAAGATTGAATCAGAAAGAAATAGGTAATTTGAACAGAACAATTACTAGTATTGAAATTGAATCAGTAATAATAATAAAAGAAACTCTCAACAAACTAAAAGTCCAAGACTGGACAGCTTCACAGTGGATTCTAACAAACATATAAAGAAGGGCTAATATCTACCCATCTCAAAGTATTCCAAAAAACTGAAGAGGAGGGAACATTCCCAAATATATTCTACAAGGCAACCATTACCCTGATACAAAAACTAGAAAAAGAAAATACAAAAACCAAAATTACAGGCTAATATCCCTTATGAATACAGATGCAAAAGTCCTCAACAAAATATTAACCTAATTCAGCAATATATAAAAAGGATCGTACACCATGATCAAGTGGAATTTGTTCTAGGAATGCAAGGATGACTCAACATCCACAAATCAATGTGTACACTACATTAACAAAATGACAAAAATCATATGAGCACCTCAATAAACACAGAAAAGGCATCTGACAAAATTCAACACCCAGTCATGGTAAAACCTCTCAACAAATTTTGTATACAGGGAACATAGCTCAACATAATAAGGCTATTAATGACAAACCCACTGGTAATATCATACTCAATGAGGAAAAACTGAAAGCTATTCCTCTAAAATCAGGAACAAGACAACGATGCTCACTCTTTGATTATAACATAGTATCGAAAGTCCTAGAAGAAATTTTTTTAAAAAACTTTTATTCCAAGAAAATTAGAAATAAAAGGCATCCAAATTGGAAGGAAGGAAATAAAGTTGTCATTATTTGCAGACGACAACAGAAATGACCAACAGATGACCAACAGAAAACTGTTAGAACTAATAATAAATTCACTAATTTTACATGATAAAATATCAGTATACAGAAATCTGTTGCTTTTCCATATACTAATAATAACTGTTAGAAGCAGAAATTAAGAAAACAATCTTACATACAACTGCATAAAAAAGAGTAAAATACCTAGGAATAACTTTAATGAACAAGGTGAAAGGCCTGTACTCTGAAAATTATGACCTTGATGAAAGAAATTGAAGATGACACAAATAAATGGGAAGATATACTGTGCTCAAGGATTGGAAGGATTAATATTGTTAAATTTACATACAACCAAAGCAATCTATAGATTTAATGCAATTCATATAAAAGTACCCGTGACATTTTTCACAGAACTAGAGAAAATAATCCTAAAATTTGTATGGAATCACAAAATACCCTGAATAGCCAAAGCTCTCTTGAGAAAAAGAACAAAGCTGGAGGTATCATGACTTCAGACTATACTACAGTAATCAAAACAGTGTGGTACTGTCATAAAAACAGACACATAGATCTAAGAAACAGAATAGAGAGCCCAGAAATAAACCCACACATGTATGCCCAGTTATTGTATCACAAAGAATGTAAAAATATACACTGCGGAAAAGACAGTCTCTTCAATAAATGGTGTTGGGAAAACTGGATAGCTGCATGTAAGAGTTAAATTCAAGCATTTTATCTCACCCTATACAAAAATAAACTCAAAAGTGATTAGAGACCTAAATGTAAGACCAGAAACCATAAAACTCCTAGAAGAAAACATAGGCAGTATACTCTTTGACGTAAGTCTTAGCAATATTTCTTTGGATCTGTGTCCTCAGGCAGGAGAAATGAAAGGATAAAACCATGGAAACTAATTAAACTTATATGCTTTTGCACAGTAAAGGAAACCATCCACAAAAAGACTATACAACCTATAGAATATATTTGCAAATATTATGTCTAATAAGGGGTTAATATCCAAAATATATAGTTCAAATAACTCAATATCAAAAAATAAAAATAAATCTTAAAAGCCCGATTAAAAATGGGCAGAAGACCTATACAGACATTTTTGAAGGAACATCAGATGGCAAACAGGCACATGAAAAGATGCTCAACATTGCTAAGCATCAGGGAAATGCAAATTAAAACCACATTGACATACCCTTACACCTGTCAGAATGGTTATCATCAAAAAGACAACAAGTAATAAATGTTGGCAATTATTTGGAGAAGACAGAACTCATGTACAATGTTGGTGGGAATGTAAATTGATACATCCACTATGGAAAACAATATAGAGGGTCCTCAAAAAATTAAAAATAGAACTACCATATGATTTAGCCTCTCCATTTGTGGGTGTATATCCAAAGAAAATAAAACCACTGAGTTGGAAAGATATATGCACTCTAATGTTCAGAACAGCATTATTTACAAGATATGGAACCAACCTAAGTGTCCATCAACAGATGAATGAATAAAGAAAAGGTGGTATATATATGCAATTGAATATTACCTAGGCATAAAAAGAATAAAATTTTTCCATTTACAACAACATGGATGGACGTGGAAATTTTATGTTTAGTGAAGTAAGTCAAACAGAGAAAGACAAACACTATATGTTTTCACTCGTGAAATCTAAAAAATAAAACAAATGAATGTAACAAAACTGAAAAAGACCCATAGATACAGAGAACACACTAGTGATTTCTAGTGGGTAGAGGTGTAGGTAGAAGAGCAAGATATCAGAAGGGGATTAAAATGTACAAAGTACTAAGTATAAAATAAAAAATATACAAGAATGTAATGCACAGCAAATGGATTATAGCTAATATTTTGTAATAACTTTAAATGGAGTATAATCTATAAAAATATTGAATCACCATTTTGTACACCTACAGATAATACAACATTGTAAATCAACTGTATTCCAATAAAAATAAAGAAAAGAAGTATGTGGGTATGTGTGTGCACATGCGTGTGACTGTAATTGAATTTACTGAAGGTTCTCATGAATGTGAGAAATGGTAGTGATGAAGAGCAAGGCTTAATTTATAGTAACTCATAGTAATCAAATAGTGTATTAGTCTTTTGAATTTTCAAGTTTTCTTCCCCTCTTCATACCTGAGGTTCTCATGAATCTGTAAATCTCTATAGTCTCAAATATTTTATAATTTGGTTGATTTAATAGTAGATACTACTGTGCCCTATGCAACATTGTCATAGTACCTGATATGCAGATGTTGTGGATAGCTCTGTGAATCTTTTCAAGATGTCGCCTTTTTTGACTTCAGGTGTTCTCCAGTGTCTTGGGAAGCTGCTCAGCCTATGTGCAGATGGAGGAAAAAGTGTAGGGTGTTAACACTATTGAGGGAAGCGTTTAACAGAGGTCTTCTGAGATGTATTCTTCAGCGTTTCTCAGAGAATCCTGGCAGGATGCAACATGGTTACCCATCATAGCTATCAAGTCAATAACACTCCTTTTATTGGCTTTCCTTCCTTCCCCATTCCCATCCACTCCACTTCCTTAGTCTGCTTTCTGAAATCACCTCCCAAATAAACTCCCATGTTTAAGACCATATCAAGAGATCTGCTTTGGGGAAATGCAACATAAAACAGTTTCTTTGTCCTCTCTTTCTTCTATACACTTTTCTTCTCATCTCTTCCTTATTATACCAAGAGAAAAAGGTAAAAAGATCCCCACTTTCTCCTCTGCCTTCAGTGGCTTTATCTCCACATCTCATGGCTAATCAAGGGTCTTCTCCAGAAAAAGATAGTTTCCTTCCCAGAAGGCACTCTGATACCAGTTAAGTAGGATATTATTCATCTATTCACACATTGTTGAAAATGTAATTTGTAATATTTCCTTGCCTCCTTCTTAGATTCATATAAAATGCCCCATTCATGTATTCGTTTTGCTCTAGCAAGACATGCTGATTTAGTTTAGTTCCTTAAATGTAATGGTCTTTTTCACATTCTGTTGCAGATGCCCACAGCTCCTCCCTCCTTGACCAATTCTTTTACATTCTTCAAATCTCGGCTTAAATATTACTTCATCAGGGAGTTATTTCTTGACCTCCTTAACATATGCTTCCATATCACATAAACTTTCACAACCCTTATTCCACTTTTAATTATTTTTTTCACACTCAATATAATCTTCATAAGCAAAAAAACTCATGTGCACTCTAGATCCCATTGCCTGGTGTATAGCAAATGTCCAGCCAACACTGTTGAATGGAAATGGATTAATCAGTTTTAACTGAATTGAAAGAGGGAAGACTAAGATTAAAACCAAATTTGATGGGCCTCTTGCCTTCCAAGATGGCCCACACTCTATGGAGTGTGTATCTCCCAGAATAAAAATTGTTTTAGTTTACTATGGCATGCTGTTGAATTATTTCCTGTGTAAGGCCAAGAACCCACACTTGGCGGCCATCCCAGGGACTCGTCTGAGACCTGGGATGTGACCATCCTCTCCAACCCCACTTTCTTTCCTGCAACATCTTTTCTGGTGCCCAATGTGGGGCCTCAAATAGCATAATCTTAATCCACCTATTGGACTACCACTCCTCTCTGGAGGGTGGCTGGTACTTGTCTCGGACTATGTAGATTCAAGTAGTCCCTTGGGTGGTGACGGATGCTGCCTGCAGGATCAAGCAGAGATCAGTTCTCTGGCTGTGAAGCAGCCCACCAAGGCCAAGCTTTTTCTCCTCTTGATCTTTCCCATTCTCTTAATGCACTATCTCTTTGGACTCGGGAAGATCCACCCAGATGACCAATGGACATCCAAATTAAGACCAGGTGGTAAATGATTGACAGTTTGCTTGGGTGAGTTTCCCCTGTCGTTCCTTGAGGCCAGTTCTGACCTCCCTACTCGTTCTTAGTCCCAGTCTGGTTCTGGGATTCTGCAACTGTGTCAGAGGCCCAAATTTGGGGTCTCCGTGAGCCCTCTAGATTTGGGGCCCATCCCTCCCTGAGTGCTCTCGGGGCTTAAGGCCTTATTGCACCCCCAAGCAGATATTGTGGGTGAGCACTTCCCTCAAGAGGGTTGCAGTCCCTTCCCTCCTAGAAACGTCATGGCTGTGAACATTCTTAGTCCCACTCAGTATTCTTTCTTATTTTAACTCCCTCTTTGTTTTTTGTTTTTTTTTTTTGTTTGTTTGTTTTTGCAGTACGCAGGCCTCTCACTGTTGTGGCCTCTCCCATTGCAGAGCACAGGCTCCGGATGTGCAGGCTCCAGACGCGCAGGCTCAGCGGCCATGGCTCACGGGCCCAGCTGCTCCACGGCATGTGGGATCTTCCCGGACCAGAGCACGAACCCGTGTCCCCTGCATCGGCAGGTGGACTCTCAACCACTGCGCCACCAGGGAAGCCCTAAACTCCCTCTTTGACTCTGATACCAAGCTGGGCATCATGTTCCCTCTTAAGGGTCATAACTTGTGGGGAGCCCAGACACTCCTGAGTGGAAGTGTGGGAGAGAGCTTCTCTCATGAGGTTGCAGGTGGACTTTATCAACACCTGAGCAGAGGTAGTGGGCGAGCACCTTTCTCAGGGGGTTTATGAATCTCTGGCCTGGGAATCATCATGGCTGTATACCTTCCCTCCTGCCCTAGATTTCCCTTATGTCCTTCTTCTCTCCTGACTTCTTGGACTGTCTATTGATACTTGAGCCTCCTTGCCAACTTTGCCAGAAGGTTGGGTGTTGCCTCTTTTACTTCTGTGGAGAGGCAGGTAGCCCTCCTCAACATCACAATGACCATATCCTGAAGGGAGATTTTGCCTTGTATTGTTATCACTGCCTTGTGGTGCTTCAGCCCTACACTTTGGTTATATTTGTTTCTCTTTATTTTGTTACAGTGATAAAGGTAATCTGTGTAGTTGGTTCAGGGAATAGTTCTCCTCCTTGCCTCTCTGAAGGATTTAGGTCCTGGGACTCTGGTTGCTTTTTCTCCCTCTGGCTCTTGTTCCTTTCCTTGACTAATCCAAGGGGCTTCCTCAGGTTTACTGACCAGGCAGATTTTGGGTGCTCACAGGGACTCCACTGTTGACACTGGGAAAATGCCAGCACAAATAACTACCAACAGGCCAGGATCCATCAGACCCCTGTCTTGTCAAGACATCCCAATAAAAAATGGAGGCAACTGCAAGCATCCCAAAGGACTCCCTGCTGAGATGCATATTAGCAAATTGGGGAAAATTAAGACAGGATGGTTTAAGAAAAAAAGAAATCAATATTCTTTTGCAATACTCCATGGCCCCAAGACTAACTAGGGGACCAAGAAATCTGACCAGAAAATGGGTCATTGAATTACAATACCATCCTGCAGCTGGACTTATTTTGTCAAAAGAAAGGCAAAGGGGGGAAGTCTCATCCATGCAAATGTTCATGACCCTATTCCAAAATCCAGGTCTAAAGAACTCCACTGGGTGTGCCTGGCTCACATCCCTTTCAAAGTAACTTGTATCCCCACAGGAGCCCAAGGTTTTAGAGGATGCCCTTGTAAGTCAACATCACCAAGGCCCACAACTGGGAACCCCTACCTCCCCCAATTCTGAGCAGGACCATCTTCCAGACCATTTACCCCTAATGTCTCATCTGGGGAACTAGAGACCACAGCCTCAACTTTAAATCATTTCATGCATTTGGACTTTGGAGTATTTAACAATAGAGATAGGGTTGAAGAGGCAAAAAGGATTAGGGGAAAACAGCTAACAACACAATTACTGAAGGCAGTCCTAACCATTGTACCACCTAAGTGTTACCATCCCTTGCGAAGACACATGGTGAGGAGAGGATCAAGGAAGCCTGAATTAGAACCACTGTCTCACTGAGAAAATATATCTTTTAAGTGTGACCAAGAGGGCCACTGGAAGAATGAATGTTCCCTGCATGGGAAGAGTCCACTGGGATCCTGCCTGATATGCAAATGAGAGGGCCACTGGAAGCAGGGTCGCCCCCAGTCTTGAAGGGGCTCAGGGCTCCCAAACCAATGATGGCTGAGAGGACTGTAGACTGATGGGGCCTGGGACCCTCCCTGGCTCCAAAAACACCTGGTCATTTCTCCGGAGGAACACCCTTGATGTGGCACCGTTATTATTGTACTCTGATGTTGTTAGAAAAGTGCTTCATCTTCAAGAAGATTCATAGGAAGGCTTCAGAAGCAGTTACAACAGTTCCACATCAAGATGATAGCTATGCAAGGATTCCAGCCCATACTGACTCAAAACAAGAAGCTATCGTGCCCCGGGACTTCTAGATCAAGCATGCAGAGATTTTTACTCCCTGACAGGCAGGGTCAATACCCCTACTCAGCCCTAAAGCAGCTACAGAAGACAGAATGTTGCCCTTCAGCTTCCCATAAGATTATGGGAGTAAAATCTCTGAGTGGGAAATGAGACAGGGAGGGGGCAGGGCAAAACCTTTAAAAGACTCAAAGCCATTGAGGACACGACCTAAACTGGTTAAAACCAACTAAGTCTAAGATGGCAGACGATGGTGACTTCCACTCACCTTGAGCCTCAGTATACTCTCACTGTAACACATCAGCAAGCTAAATGACATACCCACAGGTGCCATGACGGTTCTGAGGCCAACCATAAAAGGCCAAAAATTGGACAGTGACCCAGTTCCTGGAAATCCTGCCCCTTTCCCAAAATAGTTGGAATAATCCTCCCACTCATTAGCCTATGAAATTACCTACCCTTATAAAAATTGGCAGCCCTGTACCCTGGCACCTCTTGTCTTTTGAGATGGCCTACACTCTGTCTGTGGAGTATCTCCCTGAATAAACCTTTCACTTAAAATAATTTTTTTTGATGGTTGCAAAAGTAGTCTTTACATCATAATTTCTGGTGAAAGTTTTTAAAGTAATGTTCTGCAAAAAATAATTTAAAAAATGAAAGGAAGGAACGGTGATGTTTGCAAATGTAAACAAGCAAATAGAATCCTGTTAACAGAAGCAAGAGAAGGATCTTGTTAGGAGGTTGTCAAATAACAATTCTCTTCTCCAAGTTAAGTAATTTTATTTTCGATTGCATGAAAACCTGTTTCTATTTTAACTACTAACTTTGTTGCATCTCTCTTTATTTCCACCAATAGTTTCTTATTTAAACACTATGAGATCCCTGAAAAAATTACCCCAAGTTGTGGGACTCTTGTGATAACTACTTACTTAAGAAAGAGGTCAGACAGAGAAGAGGAAGAAAATAAAGAGTCATCATACTAATTAAAGTTCTGTGAATCTAATTTATGTTCATAAGTGATTTTTCTCTACTAGAAGTAGTCTTTCGTGGCAGAGCAGTGCTTAAATAAAATTATGCCTTGGGAAAATTATTCTGGGCATTTGGACACTGTAAGAAACAGCTGAGATGAAAGGACACTGAATAGAACAATTGTTTCCTTCTGACTTATAGTGGGTGGATATCATGGCCTTTTCCTTTAACCAAATAATTCTTTCTCCTAACATATATTAATTATTACTGATATTTTGGATTTTGCCAGTAAATCCTAAGCATTAACATCACACAGTGCAAAATATTTCCATTTCAATTCTTCAAGGTTATTAGCTTGTTTAAACTTCAATTTATACATTTTTCAAAAGAACATTTTACTTTTTGTTAATGACAGATTGAGCATGAAAATGACCCAAAGGAATATGAAAATAACAACAAACTTTTCATTCTGAAGATCAGGCAAAGAAATACAGTGTTAGTGTGCCAGAAATTGTTAGGGAAATGTATATAAGGCATATTGCAAGAAAGGCAAGAGTGAACTATGGGAGCTTATACCTAGTGATATACCACATAAGGCATTTCTTGAAATGGATACAAAAATGCTCATAAGTATTTTTAAGATTCTGCTTGAAATGGGATTAGATGAATGAGGTGGTAGCAGGAGAGGAGGTGGGATCAAAAGAGACTTATGCAGATGATTCAGTGGAGAAGGGGGAAAAAGATGTGCAAGACAGGAAGAGGGAAAGACTGAGCATAGAACTACAGGTGGCAAAAGGTAGGCAGTTGTGACAGGAGCTTATGGAGAGTCTTGTCACATTGTTTCAATTTTCCATAAATGAGAATATGAGAAATAGTGTTTGGCGTTTGAGAAAGAAGTGGAATGAGGTAATTGGGTTTAAGAGTGGGAATATGAAAAAGCTTGAAAATATTACAGAAAGTTTAAGTGAATGATAAGACATATATATATATATATATATATATATAAAACTCAGAAATATAAAATTAGGTGAACAATGTAAGGTACAGAAATATACGTAGAGTATAGTCTTTATGTAAATTTAAAACATTTATCCATGTTCATAGGAAGATGTATATGAGTGCAGAAGTAAAAAAAAACTTCTTGCAGAATACATACTCAAATGTTGGCAGTGATTGACTGCCATCATTTGAGTAGGGTAGAGGAGGGCATCCAAGTAAAGGACCATGCAAATGGTGAGAAGGTGGATGCAAAGGAGTGAACCTAAAGATTTAGCTGTTTCTGAAATGTTTTATTTCTTTAAAAAATATTTGTAGCAAAAATGTCAAAGGTGAACAACTATGAATTCAGATCACAGAGATAAAAGTGTAGAGATATAATCTATTTTATATATTTTTGCTGTCTTTTCAAACTAAAATGCATATAAAATGGAAAGAAAAGTTGATAGAAACAGAAAAATCACAAATTTTACATTAAACATTCAATTTTAAAAAATCTAAAAGACAAAAATTAAACAAATATTTAGTTATTCAAGGTAGTATAATTAACTGTTAATTTATGAAATAGTTGTTTCACGTGTCCCTGGTTTCTTTATAGTAAACATTAGATCCTTAGTAAATTGTAAAAGTCAAAATAGTACAGACCATGTCTTCTTGAAAACATGCAAATAAAATATTTTTTAATGACACTGCTATAAACAATAATTTAAAAATTCAGTTACTCATAAATTTTTAAATACTTCCCCCACAAAGATAAGACAAGATAAAACAAAATTCTTGAGTATAAGAGAATGCTCAACATCATTAATCATTAGAGAAATGCAAATCAAAACTACAATGAGATATTATCTCACACTGGTCAGAATGGCCATCATCAAAAAATCTAGAAACAATAAATGCTGGAGAGGGTGTGGAGAAAAAGGAACACTGTTGCACTGTTGGTGGGAATGTAAATTGATACAGCCACTATGGAGAACAGTATGGAGGTTCCTTTACAAAACTAAAAATAGAACTACCATACGACCCAGCAATCCCACTACTGGGCATATACCCTGAGAAAACCATAATTCAAAAAGAGTCATGTACCAAAATGTTCACTGCAGCTCTATTTATAATAGCCAGGGCATGGAAGCAACCTAAGTGTCCATCAACTGATGAATGGATAAAGAAGATGTGACATGGGCTTCCCTGGTGGCACAGTGGTTGAGAGTCCACCTGCCGATGCAAGGGACATGGGTTCACGCCCTGGTCCAGGAGGATCCCACATGCCAAGGAGCGGCTGGACCCATGAGCCATGGCTGCTGAGCCTGCGCGTCCGGAGCCTGTGTTCTGTAATGGGAGAGGCCACAACGGTGAGAGGCCCGCGTACCGTAAAAAAAAAACAAAAAACAAAAGATGTGGCACATATATACAATGGAATATTACTCAGCCATAAAAATAAACGAAATTGAGTTACTTGTAGTGAGGTGGATGGATGTAGAGTCTGTCATACAGAGTGAAGTAAGTCAGAAAGAGAAAAACAAATACCGTATGCTAACACATATCTATGGAATGTAAGAAAAAATAATAAAGGTCATGAAGAACCTAGGGGTAAGATGGGAATAAAGACACAGACCTACTAGAAAATGGACTTGAGGATATGGGGAGGGGGAAGAGTAAGCTGTGACAAAGTGAGAGAGTGACATGGACATATATACACTACCAAACGTAAAATAGATAACTAGTGGTAAGCAGCCGCATAGCGCAGGGAGATCAGCTTGGTGGTGTGACCACCTACAGGTAGGAGGGTGCGAGGGAGGGAGACTCAAGAGGGAAAAGATATGGAAACATATGTATATGTATAACTGATTCACTTTGTTATAAAGCAGAAACTAACACACCATTGTAAAGTAATTATACTCCAATAAAGATGTTAAAATAAAAATTAAAAAAATAAACTGAGAAAGCAAAAATGGAGGAAAACAAATTGTAAATTATGAACTGTCTAAAAAATCATGTTAATGGAGACAACACCATGTCAAAATGTTTGTAATGTAGCCATATGTGCACTTATAAGCATACTAATGGCCTTATCTTGTTTTCTTTTTAAATAAGAAAATTAGGAAGAAGAGGAAGAAGGAAAGAAATGAGGGAGGAAGGAAAGAAAGAAAGGAGGACAGTAGGAAGGACTGGCTTTCATATCAGTTCAGAAAACAAGGAACATTGAAACTACCTCAAGGATGTAGGCAAATGTGTTAATAGCAATACAAATTTGGCTTAATGTGTTAGAAACATAGGAAGAAGACTTAATAAATAATACACAATTTCAAGATTCATAACATCAATGTATTTATGTAAACTGACAAATATTTATTAAAATTAATTAAAAATAAAATAGCCAAATAGTGAATATTAGAAATGAGACATTACATTACACTGAAGTATATGTTCCATAAGTGTGAAGATTTTTGGCTAAGTGCCTCAGATCAGTGCTGACACATAATAGGCCCTTAATACATCTTTGTTGGATAATTGTATATCAGATTTTAAACATAAAAGGGAAACATAACATTAACTCTTTATGAATAACTATTGAAATTTAGATGTAAGTAGTAATATTAAAGAAGAATATAGGGCTTCCCTTCTGGTGCAGTGGTTGAGAGTCCATCTGCCAATGCAGGGGACATGGGTTCATGCCCTGGTCCAAGTAGATCCCACATGCCATGGAGTGGCTGGGCCTGTGAGCCATGGACCCTGAGCCTGTGCGTCCGGAGCCTGTGCTCCACAATGAGAGAGGCCACAACAGTGAGAGGCCCGCGTACCACAAAAAAAAAAAGAAGAAGAATATAAATCACCTACAGAAGTAGAGACATAAAACACAATAATAATGGCAAAAATTATTTAAAAAGTATTGTCTCAATGATAGGAATTGGGCTGAGAAGATCTTAGGGTCTTTCTTCTTTCAAACTTTTAAGAAACATAATTTCTATGCTTTGTATATAGTTATAGAACTTTGAAAAAAATGTAATCCTTTCTAATCCATTCCATGAAAGTAGCATAATGTGGACACCAAAATATTGGAAAATATTGCCAAGACATGTAGGAGTAAGTATCAATCTTACTATGATGTAAAGGCAGATTTTCCAAATAAAATCTTAGGTTTTTAATATTTAAAAGAGAAATTGAAATAAAAAGAACACTTCGAAAAATGGTTGTTCTTTCTCCAGTACCTCTCTTGAGTAAATATGCTCTAAGTCTTAAAACTGTTGTGGTACTCTATGCAAATTGATTGGACAGTAAAGGAAAAGTTGTCTCTGCATTTTCCTTTCTGTCTCTGGGTCTCTCTTTCTCTCTCTCTCTTTTCTCTTGCTGTCTTTCTCCGCTTCTCTTTCTCTGTATGTGAGTGTTTGTATTTATGTGTGTGTGCTCACAGGTGTGTGATGAGAAATGGTATTCTATACCAAGGTCTCAAGTCTGCATCTGCTGCACTTTATTCAGTCTCTATTTGAAAAAGCACTCCATATCACCAAAGATGTGAAACAATGTTTATTCATCCATGTACTGACATTAAGTGAGGACCTATGATCAGTAGCTGCCAACATGCAATCCAATGACTGTCCAATAAGATTGACATATATCAATAACAACCTCAGTGACTGAAGCTGCTAAAAAAGCCTTCTAAGCCACAAATTGAGGCTTGGTCGTGGTGTAGAAGGAAAAGCTTCAAACGCTGTGACCCCATATCCGTTTTTCTAGGTTCCTAAACATAACTAGCTTGAGATCACATGACAGGGAAACATTGAAGCACATACATGACAGAAAAGAGAATAGTGGTTAAGAAGCAGATTCAAGGTTTTATTTCAAATCACAGCAGACACACTTACTAGATGTATGCAATCTTGAAAACACTACTGTACCTTCTTCTACAATCAATTTTTAATCTAAAATGAGAGTACCATAGAGTTGATTTTAGAATTAAGAGAGTTAAACACTTAGAAAAATGTAAGTTCTCATAGAATGTAAATTAATGCCTTATTACATTTTTTCCATTAAAATTATAATATACAGAGTGATTTCAGTGGCTTTACTTTAACTTCAGATTCCTGACTTAACATTTCTTTCTGAATTACTATAATGTAGAGAAGAAAGAAGTAATTTATATGTAGTTTTCCCTTTTCTTTTATGTCTATCTCTTACCTTCAACATGCATCTCTCAGTGGTGTTATCTATTAGGTCTTGGCCAGACTTCTCCGCTTCCTAAGAAAACACATTTTGATATTGGTTCAAAATGGTGGAGTAGAAGGACGTGTGCTCACTCCCTCTTGCAAGAGCACAAGAATCACAACTAACTGCTGGACAATCATTGACAGGAAGACACTGCAACTCAGCAAAACAGATACCCCATATACAAAGACAAAGGAGAAGCCAAAATGAGAAGGTAAGAGGGGCGCAATCACAACAAAATCAAAACCCATAACCACTCGGTAGGTGAATCACAAAACAGAAAAATTATACCACAGAAGTCCACCAACTGGAGTGAAGGTTCTGAGCTCCATGTCAGGCTTCCCAACCTGGGGGTCTGGCAATAGGAGGAGGAATTCCCAGAGAATCAGACTTTGAAGGCTAGCAGGATTTGATTTCAGGACTTTGGCAGGACTGGGGGAAACAGAGACTTCACTCTTGAAGGGCACACAAAAAATAGTCTATGCATCAGGACCAAGGGGTAAAGAACAGTGACCCTATAGGACACTGAACCAGACCTACATGCTAGTGTTGGAGGGTCTCCTGCAGAGGTAGAGAGTGGCTGTGGCTCACTGCATGGACAAGAACACTGGCAGCAGAAGTCCTGGGAAGTGTTCCTTGGTGTGAGACCTCCTCGAGTCTGCCATTAGCCACACCAAAGAGGCTGTAGCTTCCAGTGCTGGGTCACCTCAGGCCAAACGACAAACAGGGAGGGAACTCAGCCCCACCCCTCAGCAGACATGCAGATTAAAGTTTTACTGAGCTCTGCCCACCATAGCAACAACCAGCTCTACCCACCACCAGTCCCTCCCATCAGGAAGATTGCACAAGCCATTTAGATAGCCTCATCCACAAAAGGGCAGACAGCAGAAGCAAGAAGAACTACAGTACTGCAGCCTGAGGATCAAAAACTACATTCACAGAAAGGCAGACAAAATGGAAAGGCAGAGGACTATGTACCAGATGAAGGAAAAGGTAAAACACCAGAAAAGCAACTAGATGAAGTGGAGATAGGCAACCATCCAGAAAAATAATTCAGAATAATGATAGTGAAGATGATCCAGGACATCAGAAAAAGAATGGAGGCAAAGATCAAGAATATGCAAGAAATGTTTAACAAAGACCTAGAAAAATTAAAAGAACAAACACCTAGAAGAAGTAAAGAACAAACAAACAGAGATGAACAATACAATAACTGAGATGAAAAATACATTAGAAGGACTCAATAGCAGAATAAAAGAGGCAGAAGAACGGATAAGTGACCTGGAAAGCAGAATGGTAGAAATCACTGCCACAGAACAGAATACAAAAAAAGAATGAAAAAAAATGAAGGCAGCCTAAGAGACCTCTGGGATAACATTAAATGCATGAACATTTGCATTACAGGGGTCTCAGAAGGAGAAGAGAGAGACAAAGGACCCAAGAAAACATTTGAAGAGATTATAGTCAAAAACTTACCTAACATGGGAAAGGAAATAGCCAACCAAGTCCAGGAAGCTCAAAGTGTTCCAGATAGGATAAACCCAAGAAGAAACATGCCAGGACACATAGCAAACAAATTGACAAAAATTAATGACAAAGAAAAATTATTAAAAGCAGCAAGGGATAAATAACAAATTACATACAAGGAA
Source organism: Monodon monoceros (assembly GCF_005190385.1). Lineage (NCBI taxonomy): Eukaryota > Metazoa > Chordata > Mammalia > Artiodactyla > Monodontidae > Monodon > Monodon monoceros. The sequence goes on along the minus strand of NW_021703775.1, from coordinate 23,290,997 downwards.
ACTCCCATAAGGTTCACAGCTGATTACTCAGCAGAAACTCTACAATCCAGAAAGGAATGGCATGATATTTTTAAAGTGATGACAGGGAAGAACCTACAACTAAGATTACTCTACCCAGCAAGTATCTCATTAAGATTCAATGGAGAAATTAAAAACTGCACAGACAAGCAAAAGCTAAGAGAATTCAGCACCACAGAACCAGCTCTACAAGAAATGCTAAAGAAACTTCTTTAAGTGAGAAACACAAGAGAAGAAAAGGACCTACAAAAACAAACCAAAAACAACTAAGAAAATGGTAATAGGAACATAGATATCAATAATTACCTTAAATGTGAATGGATGAAATGCTCCAACCAAAAGACACAGGCTGGCTGAATGGATACAAAAAACAAGAACTATATATATGCTGTCTACAAGAGACCCACTTCAAACCTAGGGACACACACAGACTGAAAGTGAGGGGATGGAAAAAGATATTCCATACAAATGGAAATCAAAAGAAAGCTGGAGTAGCAATACTCATATCAGATACACAAGACTTTAAAATAAAGACCTTTGCAAGAGACAAGGAAGGACACTACATAATGATCAAGGGATCAATCCAAGCAGAAGATATAACAATTATAAATATATATGCACCCAACATAGGAGCACCTCAATACATAAGGCAAATGTTAACAACCATAAAAGAAATCGACAGTAACATAATCATAGTAGGGGACTTTAACACCCTACTTTCACCAATGGACAGATCATCCAAAATGAAAATAAATAAAGAAACACAAACTTTAAATGATACATTAAACAAGATGGACTTAATTGATATTTATAGGACATTCCATCCAAATACAACAGAATACACTTTCTTCTCAAGTGCACATGGAACATTCTCCAGGATAGATCATATCTTGTGCCACAAATCAAGCCTCAGTAAATTTAAAAAAATTGAAATAATATCAAGCATCTTTTCTGACCACAGCACTATGAGATTAGAAATAAATTACAGGGGAAAGAATGTGAAAGACACAAACACATGGAGGCTAAATAATACATTACTAAATAACTAAGAGATCACTGAAGAAATCAAAGAAGAAATTAAAAAATGCCTAGACACAAATGACAACGAAAACACAACAATCAAAAACCTATGGGATGCAACAAAAGCAGTTCAAAGAGGGAAGTTTATAGCAATGCAATCTTACCTCAAGAAACAAGAAAAATCTCAAATAAACAATTAAACTTACACCTAAAGGAACTAGAGAAAGAAGAACAAACCAAACCCAAAGTTAGCAAAGGAAAGAAATCATAAAGATCAGAGCAGAAATAAATGAAATAGAAACAAAGAAAACAATAGCAAAGATCAAAAAAACTAAAAGCTGGTCCTTTGAGAAGATAAACAAAATTGATAAACCATTAGCCAGACTCATCAAGAAAAACAGGGAGAGGACTCAAATCAATAAAATTATAAATGAAAAAGGAGAAGTTACAACAGACATCACAGAAATACAAAGCATCCTAAGAGACTACTAAAAGCAACTCTATGCCAATAAAATGGACAACCTGGAAGAAATGGACAAATTCTTAGAAAGGTATAACCTTCCAAGACTGAACCAGGAAGAAATAGAAAATATGAACAGACCAATCACAAGAAATGAAATTGAAACTGTGATTAAAAATCTTCAAACAAACAAAAGCCCAGGACCATATGACTTCACAGGTGAATTTTATCAAAAATTTAGAGAAGAGCTAACAACCATCCTTCTCAAACTCTTCCAAATATTTGCAGAGAAAGGAACACTCCTAAACTCATTCTATGAGGCCACCATCATCACCCTGATACCAAAACCAGGAAAAAATGCTACAAAAAAACAAAATTACAGACCAATACCACTGATGAATATAGACGCAAAAATCCTCAAAAAAACACTAGCAAAGAGAATCCAAGAACACATTAAAAGGATCATACACCATAATCAAATGGGATTTATTCCAGGGATGCAAGGATTTCTTCAATATATGCAGATCCATCAATGTGATACACCATATTAACAAATTGAATAATAAAAACCATATGATCCTCTCAATAGATGCAGAAAAAGCTTATGAAAATTCAACACCTATTTATGATAAAAACTCTCCAGAAAGTGGGCATAGAGGGAACCTACCTCAACACAATAAAGACCATACATGACAAAACCCTCAGCAAACATCATTCTCAATGGTGAAAAACTGAAAGATTTTCCTCTAAGATCAGGAACAAGACAAGGATGTCCACTCTCACCACAGTTATTCAACATAATTTTGGAAGTCTTAGCCACAACAATCAGACAAGAAAAAGAAATAAAAGGAATCCAAATTGGAAAAGAAGTAAAACTGTCACTGTTTGCAGATGACATGAGAATGTCCTAAACATACATAGAGAATCCTATACATATACATACGTACATATTTAGAGAATCCTAAACATTCCACCAGAAACCTAGTAGAGCTAATTAATAAATTTGGTAAAGTTTCAGGATACAAAATTAATGCAAAGAAATGTCTTGCATTCTTATACACTAAAAATGAAAAATCAGAAAGAGAAATTAAAGAAACAATCTCATTCACCACTGCAACAAAAAAATAAAATACCTAGGAATAAACGTACCTAAGGAGGGAAAAGCCCTGTATTCAGAAAACTATAAGACACTGATGAAAGAAATCCAAGGTGACACAAACAGATGGAGAGATATACAATGTTCTTGGATTGGAAGAATCAATATTGTGAAAATGACGATACTACCCAAAGCAATCTACAGATTCAATGCAATCCCTCTCTAATTACCCCTGGCATTTTTTACACAACTAGAACAAAAAATCTTAAAATTTGTATGGAAACACAAAAGACCCCTGGTAGCTCAAGCAATCTTGAGGGAGAAAACAGACATGGAGGAATTAGACTCGCTGACTGCAGACTATACTTCAAGGCTACAGTAATCAAGAAAATATGGTACTGTCACAAAAACAGAAACATAGATCAATGGAAGAAGATACAAAGTCCAGAGATAAACCCATGCTCCTATAGTCAGCTAATCTATGACAAGGGAGGCAAGTATATACAATGGAGAAAAGACAGGCTCTTCAATAAGTGGTGCTGGGAAAACTGGACAGCTACATGTAAAAGAATGAAATTAGAACACTCCAAAAATAAACTTAAAATGGATTAAAGACCTAAATGTAAGACCAAACACTATAAAACTCTTAGAGGAAAACACAGCAAGATATTTTTTGAAACACATCCTAGAGTAATGGAAATAAAAACAAAAATATACAAATGGAACCTAATGAAACTTAAAAGCTTTTGCACAGCAAAGGAAACTATAAACAAGATCAAAAGACAACACTCAGAACTCGAGAAAATATTTGCCAATGAATCGACAGACAAAGGATTAATCTCCAAAATATATAAACAGCTCATGCAGCTCAATAACAAAGAAACAAACAACCCATTCAAAAAATGGGCAAAGGGGCTGCCCTGGTGGCACTAGTGGTTGAGAGTCTGCCTGCCAATGCAGGAGACTCGGGTTTGTGCTCCGGTCTGGGAAGATCCCACATGCTGCAGAGCGGCTAGGCCCATGAGCCATGGCTGCTGAGCCTGTGCATCTGGAGCCTGTGCTCCTCAGTGGGAGATGCCACAACGGTGAGAGGCCCACGTACCGCAAAAAAAAAAAAAGGGCAGAATACCTAAATAGATATTTCTCCAAAGAAGAAATACAGGTGGCCAAGAGGTACATGAAAAGCTGCTCAACATGAATAATTATTAGAGAAATGCACATGAAAACTACAATGAGGTATCACCTCATACCAGTTAGAATGGGCATATCAGAAAATCTGTAAACAACTAATGCTGGAGAGGGTGTGGAGAAAAGGGAACACTGTTGCACTGTTGGTGGGAATGTAAATTGATACAGCCACTATAGAGAACAGTATGGAGGTTCCTTTACAAACTAAAAATAGAATTATCATATGACCCAACAATCCCTACTGGGCATATACCAAGAGAAAACCGTAATCCAAAAAGACACATGCACCCCAATGTTCATTGCAGCACTGTTTACAATAGCCAGGTCATGGAAGCAACCTAAGTGCCCATCAACAGATGAATGGATAAAGAAGATGTGGTACATATATACAATGGAATATTACTCAGCCATAGAAAGGAATGAAACTGGGTCATTTGTAGAGCCATGGATGAACCTAGAGACTGTCATACAGAGTGAAGTAAGTCAGAAAGAGAAAAAACAAATATCGTATTTAATGCATATATATGGCATCTAGAAAAATGGTACAGATGAACCGGTTTGCAAGGCAGAAATAGAGACACAGATGTAGAGAACAAATGTATGGACACCAAGGGGGGGGAGCGGGGGTGGGGGGGTGGAGGGATGAATTTGGAGATTGGGATTGACATATACACTAATATGTATAAAATAGGTAACTAATATGAGCCTGCTGTATAAAATAAAGAAAAGAAACAAAGAAAAGAAAAAAATTAAAACACTGTTTTCCTCAATGAGAGTTTTAAGTTAGTCTTTGATTTCTTCTTTCACTTTGGGTATATTCACAAAAGCTCCTCCAATATTTTTGAAAAATCATATCATTTGTTTAACAAATATTTATTATGTTGACAAAAAATTAATCAATAATCTAAGAAAGAAATGGGCAACTTTATTTGAGCCAACCTGAGGATTATAACCCAGGAGACAGTCTTTCAGAAATCTCTGAGGACTGTTCTGTCAGTTAGAGGTCAAAGCAGAGTTATATAAGTTTTTGAGATAAAGTAACATATTGACAGTCCAACAAGATAAGTAAGGGTTCATAGTGACCCCTTATAGAACTGAGAAAGAAATGATATCTCTTACAAGTTACCTTGTTAGTCTTAAGGAAGAGGTCAGGTTTGGAGATATAAATTTGGAACTCAACAACAAGTAGATCTTATATAAAGCCAAGGTATTATATAAAATCATCTCATAAATGTGTGTTCATAGAAAAATGAATGGGTGGGGAACTCAATTCCAGTTGCTATAACAGAATACCACAGACTGGGTAGCTTTAAACAGAAATTTATTTCTCACAATTCTAGAGGCTGGGAAGACCAAGATCCAGGTACTGGTGTCTGGTGAGGGCCCACTTCCTGGGTTATTCACAGCCATCTTTTCACTGTGTTCTCAGATAGTAGAAAAGATAAGAGAGCTTTCTGGAGTTCTTTTACAAAGACAATAATCCCAATCATGAAGGCTCCACCCTCATGACCTAATCATCTCCCAGTGGCCTCATCTCCAAATACCAATCACATTGGGAATTAGGTTTCAGCCTATGAATTTTGGGGGACATGAACACTCTGTCTGTAGCAGGAACTGAGTCCAGTGACATTCCAACACTGAAGTTTTAAAGAAGAGACATAGCTGCAAAGAAGCCTGAAAAGGAGAACATAATGAAAGAGCAGAAGATAAGATAAATGATTCAGCTGTGTTTAAAGCTGCAGAATAGTTAGAAAATAGAAAGTGTCTTTTTATTTATTTTTTATTTTTATTTTTCACACACACACACACACACACACACTGTATTTTATTTTTACAAGAGATAAATAAACTGACACCAAACATTGTAAATGGAGAAAGTGTCTTTTCAGCTCAGAATCATGGATGTCATGTCCTTTGTGAACCTGAAAAGGTCAATTGTATTTGAGAGGTAGAAATAGATTTAGACTGGAGTCGACTGATTGTGTGATGCACATTTCCCCTATTTTGATACTGTATATCTTTTGGTCATTTCAGTTAGGATTTAGGACATGAATAGTGACTATTTTCAAGCCTCCAGTTAAATTTACCACAAAACAAGGAATGTTAAATGTATTAGCAGGGTGGCATAATAACCTTTGGAAAACTCTCTTTGTCAATATTTTATGTATGTATTTTTCTAAATAAAAATGGTTATTAGTTTGGCATTGAGTTCTTTTTTCTTTCAAAATGCTGTTACTTCCTGGGATGCTAAAGGATAAATAGTCTTCATGAATTCTCTTAAGTCCACTCCTTTAATCAGGAAATATTGTTGTGGACATTTCCAGACTTTTACTTAAAGTAAAACTACAATTTCAGAAAAATCGCATTATGTGGGATATGTCCATCAAACAATTTTCTTGTCACTAAGTACTTCATAAACACTTGTAATGGGCAACATTGCAATAGCAGTAGAAACCCTAGGACAAAACTGGTTATTTATGTACATATTGTGCCAAAATGTTTTCTATTATATTTCTCTCTTCTTGAAGAAAGATCTAATAAAAAAATTCCTGTTACTATTTGCAGTGTAGTCTTTGCTGATAATATTGTCCCTACTTTGAATCTCTCTCTCAATTGGTAAATAAGCTCAAATGGAATTTTCACATTTCTTATAGTAACATATACCCTTATGATATTTTTGACAAAAGCTTTGCAGGATTTTGGTTATGGATTCCTAGTTGAGAAGAAAATAGAAGCACAGAAAGCAATAACAAAACTCCAGTATGTAGATAATGGCTCAAAAAATGTGCTATACTCTTTTGAATAGAGATTATGTGTGTAAATACTGTAGTTCAGAAGGCAGAATCAGAAGGAACTGAAATTGAGGATAACAGAAGGAAGATGATTTTTGTAAACAAACAAAAAACTTAACAAGAATTTTTTTCATGGAAGAAAGATATCATAGCATATAAAATCTACCATGTAAACACTGAAGGTGCTGAATCATATCATTTCTTCTAAGTGGTTCCCAGGGAATAGTAAATTTTATAGTCATGAAAATTATTGAAACCAACACCTCAATTATAAAACAATGGAAGCGGCAGAGGACAGAGTCAAGAGCCTAGAAGCATATCAGAAGGTCTCCATACAGCACAGCAAATGTTGTAAGCATTACCTATTCATCCTGCAAATGTTGATTACATACCTACTATGTGAGTCTCAGTGTACTAGGTGCTGGAGCTGACATTTAATGAGAGATGATTGTTCTCAAGTTTTCCACCACCTAGTGGGAACTGGGGAACAAATATGTTAGGCAATTACAAATATTGCCTCATGAATAGGTAGTAGTAAATTTAATTAGACAACATCCATGCAAGAATTTTAGATGTCACTTTAAAGCTCTTTCTCCCTAAAACTAATTATATTTTATGTGATTATTTCTACACTGTATGCGAAAGTAGACATGCAATTGCAAAGGAGAGAGTAAGAAAAAGCATTTGGAACATTTAGAGATGAAGCTTCATAAAGGTTATAATATTTACAATACAAATTAGGCAAAAAAAGGGCATTCATTGATTTTTTTCACACAAAGAGGTATAATAGAAATAACTTGCACATATTTCAAGTCTTCAATTTGATCAGTTTTGACATATTTATATCACCACACTGAAGATAGTGAACATTTCCTTTACTCCTCCAAATTCCACATGCCCCTTTGCGATCCATTTTCCCCTCTCTACTCCATCTCTAGGAAACCACTGATTTGTTTGCTGTCACTATGTATTAATTTTCATTTTTCTAGAATTTTATATAAATAGTTTCATAGAGTATGCACTCATTTTAGCCTTGTTCCTTTTACTCAGCATGATTTTGAGACATATCCATGTTAGTATATATATATATCAATAGTGTATTCCTTTTTGTAGCTAAGTAGTAAGGGGTAAGTGGTTATATCAATTATGGATAGACTACAAAATGTGTTTATCTATTCACCCACTGAAAGACATTTATGTTGTTTCCAGTTTTTGGCTAAATTGATATGAACATTTGTATAGCAATCTTTCTATGAGCATATGTTTTCTTTTCTCTTGAATAAATACCTAGAAGTATAATGGCTGGATGGTATGTATTAACTTACTATGAAACAAACAAACCATTATCCAAAGTGTCTGTGCCATTTTGTATTCACACCAGCAATGTGGAGTACTCTAGTTATACTACATCCTTGCCAATACTTGGTCAGATTTTTCATTCTAACAAGTGTGTTACTTATTACGTGATTAATGATGTTCTGTATCTTTCTAAGTGCTTATTAGTTATTTATATATTCTTTCATTAAATGTCTTCTCAAACCCTTTGCCTGTTTTTGGTGGGTTCTTTGTTTTCTTAAGATTGAGGTATAATATTCCTTTATGAATTCTAAGTCTCCTGACTGATATATGTACTGTGCATTCTTTGATTTTCATTGAAACCACTTGAATAAGAGGTGAAAAAAGAGACTGGGGTGGGGGGTAGTAAATTTAAAAGGAACCGATTCAAAGTTGAATAGCTTCAGAAAAGAACATTCTGAAGAAGAGAAAACAGAAAGGTAATAGGAATTCTGGGTATAGAACCTAAGTAGAAAACTGTCTACGTTCTTGGAATCAATTACTCTATTGAAATGTATATATATATATATAAACTTATGAACATTCAATATACAGAGGAATTAATATTTTCTTCACATTAATTTAAAGTGTAGATTCTACTGTGTTCAATTTTATGTAAAATCCTTTTGCTTGTTTTTGACTGCATTGACTATCCATAGTAACTGCATATGGGTAGAAAATACATCCTCTCTTTAATTTGGATGCTTAATTTGCATACTCTAAGGAAATTTTACTTTGATAGATTCAAATTTAATATTGTGAAAACCAGAAGGGTAAACAGAAACTTAAGAGATTGAAATAGAAAAGTTAAAAAATAGATAAGATAAAAAATCATTTTCCCCTTTTCCTGAAATTCTTCTATTAAATACATTCTGAAGTTTTACATTATCCAGATTGCTCCTTTTCTCCTTTATACAAGCCACCCTTGTATTTTCCAAAACTCACAATAGAAGTGTGTGGATAAACATAGGCAGCAACGTGGATGAAAAACTATGGAACATGAATGAATACTTAGACAGCAATATTTATTATTCCATCTCCTTTTCAAGGCCTGACCATACATACATGTATGTTCGTGTATGTGTGTTAAAACTGGTACAATTTAATCATACACCATTCCTGACATTCCTCTTTCTATCTTCCGTACTGAGTTTAGATTTCATTATTATTAAAAGCAATTGGTGTTACATACTTATGTCCTACTTTCTTGGCCAATTCCCAACATGGTTTACCCAAATCACCTGTCGTTTCCGAACCTGCAATAGAGAAGCTGTACTTTAAAGGTGGACTTTGAAGGAGAAAAATAGTACAACTTGTTACAATTTAAAACCATGACTGCAGACTGCAAATTCTCTATTGTTTGGAAATCCTACTACATTGCTCTGGTGATTTTTGATAGCATACTTTTAAAAAAATTTTGTGAAACCATCTTCTGTCTTCTCAAAGCCTCCAGAAATCTCCAGACATCTTGCTGAAATACATACTTCTTTAAAATAATATATTGCTGCTCATGGGTTTTCTATATAGTCAGTCTGCAAATAATGAAAATAGTAGCTCTTTCTTTCAAATCTTTATAAATCTCATGTCTTTTTCTTATGTTAGTTCATTAGGCAGACCTTGTAAATAATGATAAGAAGATGTAGTATTTTTTCCACTATGGTATCTTTTGTGACCCATGAGATATAGAAGTTTATTTCTATATCTCCTTTTTTTAAAAATTTTTATTGGATTAGAGTTAACTTACAATATTATATTTCTGCTATAAAGAAAAGTGAATCAGTTATACATATACATATATCCACTCCTTTTTAGATTCTATTCCTGTATAGGTCATTACCGAGTATTGAGTAGAGTTCCCATGTGTTATACAGTAGATTCTTATTAGTTACCTATTTTGTATATAGTAGTGTTTATATGTCAATCCCAATCTCCCAGTTCATCCCTCCCCCACTTCCCCCTAGTAACCATAAGTTTGTTTTCTACATCTATGACTCTATTTTGTAAATAGGTTCATTTGTACCAATTTTTTAGATTACACATATAAGCAATATCATTTGATATTTGTCTTTCTCTGTCTGACTTATTTCACTCAGTATGACAATCTCTATGTCCATCTATGTTGATGCAAAGGGCATCATTTTGTTCTTTCTTATGGCTGAGTAATATTCCACTGTATATATGTATGACATCTTCATTATCCATTCCTCTGTTGATGGACATTTAGGTTGCTTCCATGTCCTGGCTATTGTAAATAGTGCTGCAATGAATTTGGGGTGCATATATTTTCAAATTATGGTTTTCTCCAGATATATGCCCAGGAGTGGGATTGCTGTATCATATGATAGCTCTGATTTTGGTTTTTGAAGGAACTCCATACTGTTCTCCAGTGTGGCTGTACCAATGTACATTCCCACCAACAGTGTAAGAGGGTTCCCATTTCTCCACACTCCGTTAATCATTTATTGTTCATAGATTTTTTGATGATAGCCATTTTGTCAGGTGTGAAGTGATAACTCATTGCAGTTTCGATTTGCATTTCTTTAATAATTAGTGATATTGTGCATCTTTTCATGTGCATTTTAGCCATCTCTATGTCTTCTTTGGAGAAATGTCCCTTTTAGATCTTTTGCCCATTTTTTGTTGGGTTGTTTGCTTTTTGATATTGAGCTGCATGAGCTGTTTGTGTATTTTGGACATTAATCCCTGTTGATTGCTTCATGTGCGAATATTTTCTCCCATTCTGAGGGTTGTCTTTTCATCTTGTTTATGGTTTCCTTTGCTGTACAAAATCTTTTAAGTTTAATTAGGTCCCATCTGTTTATTTTTGTCTTTATTTTCATTACTCTGAGAGGTGGATCAAAAAAGATCTTGCTGCAGTTTGTCAAAGTGTGTTCTGCCTACATTTTCCTCTAAGAGTTTTAGAGTATCTTGCCTTACATGTAAGTCTTTAAACCATTTTGAGTTTATTTTTGTGTATGTTTTTATAATTTCATTCTTTTACATGTAGCTGTCCAGTTTTCTCAGTACCACTTATTGAAGAGGCTGTCTTTTCTTCACTGTATATTCTTGCCTCCATTGTCATAGATTAGGTGACCATAGGCACATGGGTTTATCTCTGGACTTTCTGTCCTATTCCATTGATCTATATTTCTGTTTTTTTGCCAGTATCATACTGTTTTGATGACTGTAGCATTGTAGTATAGCCTGAAGTCAGTAAGCCTGATTCCTCCAACTCTGTTTTTCTTTCTCAAGATTGTTTTGGCTATCAGGGGTCTTTTGTATCTCCATAAAAATTGTAAAAACTTTTGTTCTAATTCTGTGAAAAATGTCATTCTTAATTTGATAGGGGTTGCATCGAATCCATAGATTGCTTTGGGTAGTATAGACATTTTCACAATATTGATTCTTCCAATTCAAGAACAGGGTATATCTCTCCAACTGTTTGCATCATCTTTGTTTCCTTTATCAGTATCTTTTAATTTTCTGAGTACAGGTCTTCTGCCTCTTTAGGCAGGTTTATTATTAGGTATTTTATTATTTTTGTTACAATGGTAAATGGGCTTGTTTCCTTAATTTCTATTTCTGATCTTTAATTTTTAGTGTATAGGAATGCAAGAGATTTCTATGTATTAATTTTATATCCTGCAAATTTACCAAATTAAATTATGAGCTCTAGTAGGGTAGCATCTTTAGGATTTTCTATGTATAGTATTATATCATCTGCAAACAGTGACACTTTTATTTGTTCTATTTCAATTTGGATTCCTTTTATTTCTTTTTCTTCTCTGATTGATGTGGCTAGGTCTTGCAAAACTTTGATGAATAAAAACGGTTAGTGGATATCCTTGTCTTGCTCGTAATCTTAGAGGAAATGTTTTCAGCTTCTCCCCATTGAGCATGACACTAGCTGTAGGTTTGTCATATATGGCCTTTATTATGTTGAGGTGTGTTCCCTCAGTGCTCAATTTCTGGAGAGTTTTTATCATAAATGGGTGTTGAATTTGTCAAAAGATTTTTCTGCATCTATTGAGATGCTCATATGATTTTTATTCTTCAAATTGTTGATGTGGTGTATCACACTGACTGATTTGCAGATACTGAAAAATCCTTGCATCACTGGGGTAAATCCCACTTGATTATGGAGTACAATCCTTTTAATGTGTTGTTGGATTTAATTTGCTAGTATTTTGTTGAGGATTTTTGCATCTATGTTCAAAACATGACATTGGCCTATAATTTTCTTTTTGTGATATCTTTGTCTGTTTTTGGTGTCAGGGTGATGGTGGCCTCATAGAATGAGCTTGGGAGTGTTACTTCCTCTGCAATTTCTTGGAAGAGTTTCAGAAGGGTACATGTTAAGACTTCTCTAAATGTTTGATAGAATTCACCTGTGAAGCCATCTGGTCCTGGACTTTTGTTTGTTGGAAGATTTTTAATCACAGTTTTCAGTATATGTGTTTGGTCTGTTCATACTTTCTGCTTCTTCCTGGTTCAGTCTTGGAAGTATGGCTCTAAGTATTTGTCCATTTCTTCCAGCTTGTCCATTTTATTGGCATAGAATTGCTTATGATAGTCTCTTATGATCCTTTGTTATTTCTGTGGTATCTGTTGTAACTTCTCCTTTTTCATTTCTAATTTTACTGATTTGAATCCTCTCCCTTTTTTTCTTGATAAGTCTGAGTAAAAGTTTATCAATTTTGTTTATCTTCTCAAAGAACCATCTTTTAGTTTCATTGATCTTTTCTATTGTTTACTTCATCTCTATTTCATTTATTTCTGCTCTGATCTTTATTATTTCTTTCCTTCTACTAACATTCAGTTTTGTTTGTTCTTCTTTTTCTAGTTGCTTTTGGTGTAAAGTTAGGTTGTTTTTTGAGATTTTTCTTGTTACTTGAAATAAGATTGTATTGCTGTAAACTTCCCTCTTAAAACTGCTTTTGCTGTGGCCCATAGGTTTTGGATCATTTTGATTTTATTGGCACTTGTTTGTAGGTATTTTTTGATTTCCGCTTTGATTTCTTCAGTTATCCATTAGTTATTTAGTAACATATTGTTTAGCCTGCAGGTGTTTGTATATTTTATAGGTTTTATTTCCTGTAATTGATTTCTAATCTCATAACATTGTGGTCAGAAAAGATGCTTGATACAATTTCAATTTTCTTAAACTTACCAAGGCTTGATTTATGACCCCAAAAATAATCTATTCTGGAGAATGTTCTGTGTGTACTTGAGAACAAAGTGTATTCTGCTGCTTTTGTATGGAATGTCCTATAAATATCAGTTAAGTCTATCTAGTCTAATGTGTCATTTAAGGGTTGTGCTTCCTTATTTATATTCATTTTTGATGATCTGTCCATTGGTGTAAGTGGGGTGTTAATGTACCTCACTATTATTGTGTTACTGTTAATTTCCTCTTTTATGGACATTAGCAATTGCCTTAAATATTGAGGTGCTTCTATGTTGGATGCATCAATATTTACAACTGTTATATCTTCTTCTTGGATTGATCCCTTGATCATTATGTAATGTCCTTCCTTGTCTCTTGTAATGGTCTTTATTTTAAAATCTGATATGGGTATTGCTACTCCAACTTTCATTTGATTTGTATTTGCATGGAATATCTTTTTCATCCCCTCACTTTCAGTCTGTATGTCTCAATAGGTCTGAAGTGGGTCTCCTGTAGACAGCATATGTATGTGTCATGTGTTTATATCCATTCAGCCAGTCTATGTCTTTTGGTTGGAGCATTTAATGCATTCACATTTGAGGTAATTATTTATATGTATGTTCCTATTGTCATTTTCTTAATTCTTTTTGTTTTGCTTTTGTGGATCTTTTTCCTTCCCTTCCTCTTTTGCTCTCTTCTCTTGTATTTCCCACCTTGAGAATTTCCTTTAGCATTTGTTGTAAAGCTGGTTTTGTGGTGCTGAATTCTCTTAGCTTTTGCTTGTCTTTAAAACTTTTGTTTTCTCTGTTAAACCAGAATGAGAGCCTTACTGTTTAGAGTATTCTTTGTTGTACAATAGGTTTTCCCCTTTCATCACTTTAAATATCTTGCCACTCCTTCTGGCCTGCAGAGTTTCTGCTGAAAAATCAGCTGATAGCCTTTGGGGATTCCCTTGTATGTTGCTTCCCTTTTTGCTTTTAATATTTTTTCTTTGTATTTAATTTTTTTAGTTTGATTAATATGTGTCTCAGCATGTTCCTCCTTGGGTTTATCCTGTATGGGACTCTGTGCTTCCTGGACTTGGGTGACTATTTCCTTTCCCATGTTAGTGAACGTTTTGACTATAATCTCTTCCAATATTTTCTCAGGCTATTTATCTTTTATTCTTCTTCTGGGACCCCTATAATTTGAATGTTAGTGAGTTTAATGTTGCCCCAGAGGTCTCTGAGACAGTCCTCACTTCTTTTCATTCTTTTTTCTTTATTCTGTTCCATGGCAGAGATTTCCACCATTCTGCCTTCCAGGTGACTTATCTGTTCTTCTGCCTCAGTTATTCTGCTACTGATTTCTTCTAGTGTATTTTTCATTTTAATTATTGTCTTGTTCATCTCTGTTTATTTGTTCTTCAATTCTTCTAGGTCCTTTTTAAACATTTCTTGTATCTTCTTGACCTGTGCCTCCATTCTTTTTCCAAGATCTTGGATCACCTTCACTAGCATTACTCTGAATTCTTTTTCATGTAGATTTCCTATCTCCTGTTCATTTAGTCGTTCTTGTAGGTTTTTATCTTGCTCCTTCATCTGCAGCATATTTATTTGTTATCTCATATTGTCTAACTTACTGTGTTTGTGGTCTCCTTTCCACAGGCTGCAGGATTGTAGTTTCTCTTGCTTCTGGTGTCTGCTTCTTGTGGGTGAGATTGGTCCAGAGGTTTGTGCCATTATCCCTTTGATAAGGGTGTGACTAGTGTTGTGGTAACCAGAGCCTACCCTGGATATTGAGTGGGGGCCTCCCCTTTGCTGTGTGGTTGTAACTGCCCTGTCAGGGGTGGGGTCTGGTCCCTAGTTGTTGGAGTAGAGGTCTCCAGATATGTTTCTTAGCTGTTTTTCTGATCTGCAGTGTGAGGTAGGTGGGATTGGTGTACACCCACTAGGAGAGAAGCCACTGAGTATTCCCACTCTGGTGTTGTTCACCTGTGAATGTGCTCTATTGTGTCCACTTTCATCCATTGTTTGGGCTTATAAAGTCCACGGTTGTTGGCATGGCAATGTTGAACATGGTGACTCTCAGGCATTGTTTTCACCAGACCACCATCACAGATCCATTGAAGTCAGGTCCCAGGACTTCAATAGTTGTACCCCTGGACCCACTTGAGTATCTATGGAGGTAGTTCAGACTCTTCCCTGACCCGTCATCCATATGTACATGCCCAGAAAGCCCACAGCTACTAAAGTCAGACCCGTCTCAGCTACAAGAGCACTTGTCCTTTCAGAAATTTCACAGGTACTGAATTTAAGAAGGAATCAGCAAAGGTGTAATTTCACAGTTTGTGCAGTTGTGAGAAGACATTTCAGCTCTTCTGCCTTAGTCACACGGTCCCTGTTGCTCACCTGTGGTTTCAGCCCCACCTCCCCCTATGTTCCTCCTACAATAGTCTGCTCTAGAGTTTTCTGGAGAACACAAGCCTATCAGTCTGGAAGGAGCCAAGGAGGCAATCAAGGTGAGCAGGATGCCCACACATGAGGGTGCTTGGGTAGTGATTGGAAAGCATCAGCACTTCAGGTAGTGATGGGGTGAGCAGTAAACCCAGGCTGGGGGTTGGGCAGCAGAGGAGGTGATGGCAGGGGCACATTAGCCAGCTCCAGCAGGACCCCTCCTTATTGCCCATAGAGTCAGGTGCTGGCATGTGAGAAGAGAGGTTTCAATGGGGGCCTTACACTTTATACATCACTTAACAATGGCATTTCCTCCACAAGCATTCCCATTTGCAGAGCTCTTCACTCTCACTCCCTTAGGCTGTCTCCTCACACCTAACAGCACTCCCCTCCCCGGGTCTGCTCTCCAAACCCCAAGTTCATCCCCCAGCTCCTTTGCACACTGGTAGACACCCGTCTCAAGCTGGGGTGCACAGGGTTGTGGCAGGGACCATCTGTGTTGGTCTCACTCTGTCCTGCCTGCCAGAGACCAGCTGCTGCAGTATCCTCCAAGCCCCTGAAATTTCTCTTCTGTCCCAGCTAATTTCCCCACTGTTGAGGGGTTTCCCCAGATGTGGGAACCTCTTCTTACCTTCAGATCCCTGCCAGCGGCTCAGGACCCATCCTGCTTCCTCTCCTCTTCATTTTCCCTTCCTCTTTCTTTTATCTCCCTGGTTATGTGGGGATCTTTCTTGTCCTTTTAGGTGTCCAGGGTCCTCTGCTAATTTTCAGCAGGTTCTCCATGAGAATTGTTCCATTTGTAGACGTATTCTTTATAAGTTTGTAGAGACAGATGAACTCCATGTTCTCATACTCCACCGCCATCTTGGAAAACCCTCTATTTCTTAATTTCAATACATAAAGATAATTCATGTTATCATAGTCTACCATAATTTCATTATGGTTAAGAAAACATAACCTGAATTATTTAAGTTTTATAACATATACAGCAAATGCTTTATGTTTATGGACATATGACCTATTATATTATGAATTTTTTATAAATGTTAAGTGTAAGCTTAAAAAGAATGTGCATTCTGTAGATTTTGGAAATGAAATTCCACATATGTTCCTTAGTTTAATTTTCTAATTATTTTCAAATGTCCTATCTCCTCCTGATTATTTTTGTCTGTATCAATAATGAAAGTGTTATATGTCTCACTGTGGTTTTGAATTTGTCTATTATTCCTTTTTAGGTCTGTCAATGATTGTTTTATATATTTTGAGGTCACATAATTAGGTTATTATAAATTTAAGATTGCTGTATCATCCTAGTGAATTGATTCCTTTATGATTTTGAGGTGACATATAGTAAATACCTTTTGCTTTAATGACTCTTCATTGTCCTCTTATTCTTGAAGAGTAATTCATGTCATATAAGTATTAATTTAACAGTTCCTCTCTTCAACATATTGACCACTTTATTCTCATTTTTCCTACCTTTCTTTGGCTCTGGATAAGTCGAAAGTTAATTTAATTGTAGTTTCTTTGAAGGAAAGCTGTCTTAATCCTCTGACTACTCTTAAAATTTTTCCCTTTGTCTTTCGTTTCCTATAGTTTATATGTGATGAGTCTACATGTAGATTTCCTTTTATTTTTCTGCTTGTAGATTTCAGATTCCTGAATCAATGGATTTGACAGTTTTGGCCAATTTCCAGCCACTGTATCTTCAAATGCTGCTTCTTCACTTTTCTAGCTCTTCTCTCTGATTAAAGGACATTCTAAACATGTCATTTTAATTTTTATGTCTTCTAACATCTCTTGTTAGAGAGATCCATCTACTAATTTTTACATTTCAGTTGTTATTTTTTATTATCTTTATTTCTAACATTTCTGTTCAACACATTTAAAAACCATTTCACTTACAGTTTTTTTTTATTTTTTGTTTCCTGTACATATTTCAGACTAAACCTTTATGTTTGCAAACATACTAAGAAAAACTTACTTTTATTCTGAGTCTGATAATTCCAAATATTGAAGTTTATTTTTTCATGGTTCTTACTAATGGTTCTCATTGATGAGACCTTATATTTTTATATGTCTGTTTTTATATTTATAAAAATAAATTAAGGCTAGGATGATATTTACTTTTCAGGAAAGGACTTACATTTGCTCTGTAGGCAGCTAGCAATACTAACTATGATTAAGGTGGAGGAGGCTTGTAGTGTTCCTAGTTGCCTACAGAGGAAATGTAAGTCCCCTCCTGAAAAGTAAACTATCATCTTAGCCTCAATTTATTTTTACAAATACAGAAAAAGACATATAAGAACATAAGCCTCCTCCACCTTAATCATAGTTTAAGATTTGAGCTTCTCAGGATCACAGTGATATTATAAACTCAGAGCTGTTTTTTTATGGTTCACCTTACCTGAGTGGGTAGTCCTTCATGGTTCCTGTTTAGAGTTTGGGGTTTTGTCATATTTCCACATTAGGTGGGTCCTGGGGCTATACATTTGTCATCTTTTATAGACTGAATGTTTGTGTCATCCTCCCCAGAATCCATATGTTGAAGCCCTAACTCCCAATGTGTTTGTGTTTGGGACTAGGGCCCATATAATATAATTAGAGTTAGACTGGCTTATGAGCATAAGGTCCCTGTCTGGGATTAGTGCCCTTAGAGCCCTTTAAGTAAGAGACAATAGAGATTTCTCTCTCTCTCTCTCCATGTAAGTACACACAGAGAGAAGGCAGCCATCTGCAACCCAAAGACAGAACTCTTACTAGACACTAACTCTGCTGGCACATTGATCCTGGACTTCTAATTTCTAGAACTGCGAGAAAAAGTAAATTTTGACTGTTTAAGCCATCCAGTCTATGGTATTTTATTTTATGGTAGCCTGAGCAGACTAATACATCTCCTTACTTTGAGACTGCCAAGTCATAGCAATAGTTTTTAGCAACTTTTTCAAACCCGGCAATATTCTCAAGTCAGTAACTGGTTTGAACACTGGGCTTACATTTCTGGGTTCATTGTCTTATTGTCCTTATCTTATTAGCAGATCAATTTTTAAAATATTTTAAAAATATGTTTTCCATCTTTTTTAGTTGTTTTCTGTAAGATAGTTGATTCTAATAGTTAATTCTAATTACATAGGCTGCTATTACTGAAAGCTTATATTTCCAAAAATTTACTTCTAATAGTTTTATTTTCATCTTGTTTTTTCAATTTTATCTTACTGAGTTTGATATTTTAAACACTTTGTTCTTATGTATTTTATATTTTGTTTCATATACTTCCAAAACCTGATGTTGTTTGAGGTCAGATTTTGACTGCTTTTGCTAAGTCTTACCCAGGGTGATATATTTCCTTATGTGACTGATAATCTTGATTATAAATTTATACTTGATGACTAAGTAGTTGATGTCTTGAGATCCTAAATTGTAGGTTCTTTCTTTGAGATGTGATATGAATATATATATATATATATACACACTGGAGTGATATACAGCTGACCTTTAAAAAATGTGGGGGTTAGGGAGGGGTGCTGATCCCCATGCAGTCTAAACTCCACATATAACTTTACAGTCCACCCTCTGTATATGTGGTTCCACATCTGTGGATTCAACCAACTGCATGTAGTACTGTAGTAGGTATTTAATGAAAAAAATCACTTATATGTGGACCTGTACAGCTCAAACCCATGTTTTTCTAGGGTCTGTATATGCTACCAATTTGGGACTACTTGAACTCTTTTTGATGTTCTAAGTTTTCTGAGAAAGACTCAGATTCAGCATGCTAACTTAACATATCAACATTACTGAGTATTCTGTTCCCACCCTTGTATCTGCCTTCGTCCCAGGGGAACCTGAGGTTTCAATTACACTTGCCATTCATCATTCCTATTTGACCTCTCTAGTTGAAGAGTGGAGCTTTCTTTACCCCTTTATAAACCTTAAATGGACTAATATCTGTGTTTTTGCACTATATATAGAATAAAGTTTTGGGTTAAGTTAGTCATTCAGAATATTTAGACTGCCATACAACAAGAAATCGTATTTCTACATTCACTTTTCAACTCAGTCCAACTGGGATGCCATCACAGCCACTCCACTCCATCTGCTTTTGTCAATGTCTCCAATTACTTCCATGTTGCCAAACCAAAGAACACTGTTTTGACGTCATATTCAACACAGTTGACTACTACTTGTGTGCTTTTTATTTGTTTATTTGTGTTACATTTTCTCTTTTGGAAATACATGCTCTTGATTTTCTTTCTTGATTTTCTTCTTATTTTCTGGCATTCTTTCTTTGTCTCACCTGATAATTTGTTGCCTTTCTTATTTTCTTTATATTTTCTTTATATATTGGAGTGTTTACAGTGTTGTACTTCTTTTCTGTTCTCTTCTGTTCTCTTCCCTTCCCTTCTCTTCTCTTCTCTTTCTTCTATTTCTTCTCTCTTCTGTTTTCTCCTTTCCTCTTCTCCCCTTCCCTTCCTTTTATTTCTCTTCTCTTTTTGTCTTCTCTCTTCTCTTCTCCTCACCTCTTTTATTCTCTACTCTTTCCTTTAATTTTCTTTATTACAGACATGTGATTAATTAGCTGTGTGCCCTGGGACATGTATACTCCCTTTGTCTCAGTGTGTTCATTGTTAAAACTAGAATGATAAGAGTAACCTACTATATAATTTTATCTACAATTTAATGAGCTAATTTGGGTAAAGCTTTAAATGGTACCTAACTTCTAATAAGTATTCCATAAATATTTTACTATATTTTAAATTTTCCATGAACACTCTCTGGATGATATCAGTAAGCTTTATGTAATTAAATACTACATCCAGGTTGTTTTATGGAACAAATTATTCTGTCTCCCCAAACTTCATTTGTTAAAATCCTAACTCTCCATTGTAATTGTTTTAGGAGGTGGAGCCTTTGAGAGGTAATTAGGTCATGAGCATGAATTCCTAATAAATAGGATTAGTGGCTTTATGAAAGGGACCCCAAAGAGCTCTTGTAGCCCTTCCACCAGATGAGAACAAAGTGAAAAGACAACCATCTATGAAATAAGAAACAGGCTCTCACCAGATACTGAATCTGCCAGTGTTTTGATCTTGGATTTCCCAACCTTTAGAACTATGAAAAAAAAAATAGTTCTGTAGTTTATAAGCCACCCAGTTGATGATATTCTGTTATAGCAGCCCAAACTAAGATAGGTAATATTTAAGATTCTCCATCTTTTGTCTATAAATTATAACCACTCTACTGAGTATTAAATTCATATTACAGTTGCCTACTACACATCTCACATTGCTATCTGATGAGCATCACAAATTTAACATATATACAGAGGAACTCTTATGTTTCAAACCCCCACCACCAAGCAAACAACACTATCCTTTACAATTTTTCTGATTTGGTAAATGGTGTCTATACCTCTTCTTGTACGTATCAGAAATATGAAGGTTTCCTTGACATTCTTTTTTTTCGTTTTCTCACATATGCAACCCTCAACCCATTGTAAAATTCTGTCAATTCTACCTCCCCAAAATATCTTAAATTTATGCATTCCTTTCCATGTCCACTGCTATCACCATCATGCAAACCATCACCAACATTTACTCAATATAACCATCCGTTGGTCTATGCATCCCATATTTGTGCTACCCCTCAGATTTCATACAGGTAACAAGGTTATATTTTATTACTACAAATAACTCATCTCTCTCCTTAAAAAATACCTTGACTAAATTATAATCTAATTTAGAATAAAATATAACCCTTTTACCTACTGTGCGCTATATGGTTTTTCTTTCCTTTCAAAAACCATTTCAAATCATTTTACTTTTTTCTGGCATCCATTGCACTTCAGCTATACAGACTGTCTTTTGGTTTTTTAAACGTGCTAAATATTTCCCAGTGCAGAGAGAGACTTTTGCTCAAGCTATTCTCTCTATGTGGAATGATTTCCCACTAACTCTTCACCTGATAAACTCTAACTCAGCCTTTACATCACAGCTTAAATATCATTTCTTCTGAGAACTCTTTCTTGACTACCTGATATAAATTAGGGCTCCCTGTAACACTGTTAAGGTATAATTGTTTTTCCTTATAGCATTTCTCACAATTTGTAATTTTATAATATTTATCTGTGCATTGTTTAATGACAATCTCCCTTAATGTATAGGAAATAATATATGCATTGAGAAATAATAGATGATATAGATGGAAGAAATAAATAAAATGAAGTAAATTTAATGTGAAGAGAGATAATGTTGAACAGAACTTAAGAGTAATTTGTTTTGCTGAAGTAGAGAGGCCAACGAATGGGAGAGAAAATAATGAATTAAAAGTTGTCATGAAGAAAAGTTTTTTCTGCAATGAAGGAAAATCATTCTAAAGATGAAAAGAACACTATGTTATTTTTTTACTAAATCAATCCAGAAAAAATCAACATTAATACATGGTCTGGCAAATTATTAAATTTCTAGGAAAAGAGAGAAATGCTCACATATTCAGGAACAAAGACAAATTATCTGCAAGTGTGAAAAGCTCTGGCTGACTTCAGCCTTTTCCACTGCAACATAAATTCCAGAAGACAAATAAATGATGCCTATAAAATTATATAAAAAATAAATGTGACAATTATAATGTATCCAGTTGATATGAGTTTCAACTATGAAGGCAATGGACAGACATCTTCAAACACCACAGGACTCAAAGAAATAACATTTAGTGACTCTTCTTGGAAAATTTTCCCAGTGGTCAAATGCAACTAATTTGATATAGAATCAGAGTGCAAAACCCTGAAAAGGATAAACTGTGGTAAAAGGAATGATGATGAGAATTTAATTAATTTACACATAGAATTAAGGGTAGGCACATGTGGGAACTGAAATGATAGAACAAGATATAGTTGTAGTAAACCTTGACAATATAAAACAGTAATAAAAGCAATAATATTTGGTAGGAGTGGAGAGGAGGTGGAAGGAAGTATAAGGGCACCAATTATCTCATCTTTTATGGTACACAGTCGATAAATGCTTAGCACCTAGAAATGGTGTTATAAAGTTTCTGTCTTCAGGTGTATTACATTTGAGTGAAGAAAAATGTAAATAAATAATTTACTTTAGTCATAAATGCTTAAAGGAATCAAATAAGGATACTGAAATAGAGAGCAACAAACATGGAAATGGAGAGATAAATTAGCTACAGTGTAGAAGAAGGATGCTATGGGAAAGTAAATTACTTTCTAAATATCTAACCTACCATTAAAATTAATGATGACTCTACCAATTTTATGTTTTAAAATATATCTTCCCTTAAGTTTCTCTTTTTTTTAATATCTTCCCTTAAATTTTAAAGAAGTACTATGTCTTGAGATAGACATATTTTTTAAAAAAAAATCATTGAATTATTGTTTTACCTCAGATTCACAGCAGTTTTTTCTTCTGCTAAAGTTAACTAAAATTACAGTAAATACTATTTCTTAAAATAGCATGTAGAGAGTGAGACTAAGAAAAGATTTCTACCTATTTATCTACCTCTGAATATCTTTCTACTTACCTTAGTTGTGACAGAGTTATCAGCTCCCTATCACAGAGAACATTGGGACTATTGTTCACTTATTTTAACCATGTAGCTTATGGATTGTGCTGGAATTATCTAAAATAAGCAATATTCTAAGACAAAAAATTTATTCTATTACCCACCCTCCCTAAAAAAAAATATCACTCTTTCCTATTTGCCAAATATGTTATACTGCTGCTAACACTTTAAGTCTGGTTTCATCTTGTATTTTTCCATCTTCATTCATAAGAGTTAACCTTGTGTGGCTTGTTTGTAAGAAGAAATGTATATTTCTTTTAGATATAAGTTGTGTTGTTGGTTTTTTATTGGTTAGGAAAATATGTTTGAGGAAAACAATTGATAGAACTTTTTGAGCTCAATTGTCCTATACTTGAACCAGTTTCATATTCATAACGATTTGGTTCTAGATTAAAATAAAAAGTGGCAGACACATAATGACAGAGAAAAATGTTCATCCAAGATGTGCTCTAAACAGCAAGACAATCATTGTAGAGTAAAAGCTCACTTAAATCATTATGAAAAGCTTTATGTTTTCTGTGCTAAGCAATCTTAGAGTGAATGTCTCATGTTTAGAGTCACACAGTAAAATTGGTGTTGACTAAAACTGCTGGGTGTACAACATGGACAAAACCATGTAACTGTCCTAACTGAACAAATAAAATCACAGACTATGAGATAAAACTGGGTTTATTAAGCAGTTGTATGTTGACATTATCTTATTAAAAATGTTAAAATGCTAACAAAATATAAGTTCAAAGCTAAAACTCATTTTGCTTTCTTGGACACTTTTGCAGAAAATTTTTAAAAGTGCATGATATGCTGAGAACTAATAATGGTAGGGAAGGTATTAATCAAAAATAGTAAGAAGTAGGACAAGGAAACCTAGGGAAAAATTCTACATAACTAAGTTCGTCCATCTGGATTCCAAAAACAGTGAAGTAATAGTCTATTTGTGGATTTTTTTTTTTTTTGCATTCTCTCTGGATAGGTTTTTATAGTTTTGAAGCTATACAGAGCTGGCTTGACAAATAACCAAACATCATCAGCATCAGTTGGTAAGGAAATAAGTAATCAACAAATAGTATATTGACACTGTTGAGACTATAACCTGTCAATAGATACTGTCCTTATTTTCTGCCCAAGTTTGGAACAAATTTACAGAGAGGTAGACAAACTAATGGAAATTTAAGTGTTAGCTTTATTATTGATACTACCTAGGGGGGAAGATATGTTTTGGGTTTGAAACCAAATGGACTTGCTGATACTTTCTACTCCCCTTCCCTCCTGTACCCTTAGTCTAGAACTTGGGACTTCACATCTGAGGGAAAATCTGGATCTCAGAACAGACACATTGACCCAGAATCTGAGTGAAGAGAGAAGAAAAGAGACTGAAACACCAGTGTTTATGAACTTTTAATGGACTAACTTCACTTGATTGAGAAATATAAGTTAAAGATATCACCCCTTTATCAGCTAATCCACTTCTTTTCTTTGAGCAGTGGTAAGAAATGTGTAAAAGATAGAGGTCATCTTAGCTTCCACTAGGAAACATGAAAAGTATGAAGTGCTGTCCTTCATAACAAATAACTTTCCCATGTATTTTATAATATAACACATTAAATTTTATAAATATTATTTGAAAACATTAGAATCTCTGCTGCTAAGATACATACACACAAATACTTTTTATTAAAATATTTTTCAAAAGAAATTACAAGAAAATATGTCAGCTGGCAAAATGTGAAAGAAAAGGCATATAGGAAATAAAAATGAATAACTGCTCCATAGGGGTGTACCAGATTTTCCAGAGTGTCTTGGTTAAATTCTCTCCTCGCTATGGGTGTTGTTCAGTTCAGAAAAATACTGTTTTTCATAATGTGACACATTTTAAGATTGCAATACATGACAATTAAATGGATTGCCAATAAAATAGTCATAAACAATGAATGACAGTCCATTCTAATGTTATTAATATTTAAGCCACTGAATCAGTTGATTCTGTGATTTTTGTCAATGTAAGTGACATAATTGATTGGATCTATTCAATATTTGGAGTGTGTTAACATGATGACTTAAAAAAATTGCACTTATGTTTTCCAACTACAATTTCCTTTTGTAGAGGTTTTTGTAAAACTAGAATGCTTCAACCCCTCTGAGGCAGGATCTGCATGCATTAGTGCAACAAGTTGTTCAGGAGAAAGGAGCTTTGCTTGAAAAATCAAGGGTGGGAGACACAAAGCTATGACATGGAGCTAGGGACAAGTGTTAGGAATTTCATATCCTAAGGTAATGGAGACAAACCTTGGAACAGTTGTAAGTGCTTTTCAATAAATGTTGTCATTTTCATCAGAGGCTGAATTTAAGGGCTCACATGCATATACGTTTGCAATGCCTTGTTTTAAAGAAACAAAATGAATCCTATATGTCAATTGAAGCTTTCAGAGAAGAGAAGCATTAGTATCGTGATCCAGAATAAAATTTGATACAATAATATTTAGTAATGTTATTGGTTTCCAGAAGTAATTTTTTATATTTGGTAATTTTTTTACAGTCGATGAACCAGTGTTTGGTATTTATACATATTAAGTGAACAAACATATAAATAAATGAGTGAATGAATACAAAATAATATCATTACCCTTCTATGATCTACTCTATAGGGAAGGTGTGACTATTTTTTTGTTTTCAGTGGCTCTTATGAAAGAACAATTGAAGCCATAAGAGGCCCCATTTATTTTTGAAAACTCTGGACAAATATACATTCTCTTCCTGCTGGTTCATTAACTTTAGTATCTTCCCTGTAGATCCCCAAACCATTTGGTCATGTCAAGCTAGTTAAATATTTTGTCAGACTGTGGTTCATTGGCCCCTCATTGTTAAAAGAACTAAAGCTTTATTTACAATGCTCAGCAGTATATTCAGTTTAATTCCAAAGATTCTTAGAGGCAGGATTTTGTTTTGGGACGAGGTGTTTCCTTTGCAAACAAAATCCTTTATCACCTTTCATTGCTTTCTTCACTGGAGATCATGACACAGTTCTAAAATATAATCTGACAAGACATCATGGTGATTTGAGGGAAGATCACTGAGAGTATTGTGATTTCAAGGCTTAGGAACAAGTTCTTAGGATTATGATTGTAGGTTTGAAGTGACATCTGTAGATGCAAAATGTAAGGGCATATTAAACATTGATTTCAAATTAATAATTCATAGGAGATAAACACCGTTTATTTTTTTCTTTTTGTTACACAATTACTAAAATATTTATTATAGAAAATATTTAAAATGAGATTAAGTCCAACATTTTGAAGTTGGATACAAATGACTGAGATGTTAATAATGAAATAGTATCATATTAACTCATTAAAGACGTTTAGATAGGTATATAGATATAGATGTAGAAATAGATATAGCTAGACATATGACAAAATTATTCTTTTGGCAGTATTCCTGAGTGTGTAATACCCCATGTCTCCCTGATGCTGAATTTAATCATTATTTTCCAATAATAAAAGAGAAAAATGTCATCTTATTGTTAAATGTATATTTCTGTAATTGCTAATAAGAGAAAATACTTTCAAAATTTGGAACATCCATTTCTGTTTTATATTTGTGAATTGCTTTTTATTTGCAATTATTTGGTTTCATCAAGGTAATTGTGTTTTTTAAATTGTTTTTAAACAATTATTTTTATGTTAATAATATTAACCATTTTCAATAAATGCTACCATTTTTCCCAGTTTGTTTTAAGGTGATTCTGATAAACAAATTATTTTAAGCTTTTATGTACTAAAATCCAATAATACTCTTGTTTATTTCTATTTGTATCTACTACAAAGATATTACTTAGCCAGAAGAAGAAAACAAATATTAAATTACTTTTCCACTAATTTGTCTTTTAATTATTTAACTTAAACCTTTATCCATTTGAAATTTATTTTTGAATAATATGTTATATAGAATCTAAATTCATATTTTTTCCACATCACTTGTTCAAAGATTTGAAATGTTATTTTGCCAATGAAATTGTTTTTATACATTTCAATCTATTTACCTTCTACTCTGTTTAATTGATTTTTTTTTGTTTAGCTTGAAAGAGCTATATACTTCTAATACATAATATACTTTTCTGAAATATTTTAATATCTAATAGGACAAATACTTTTTCGCTCTCTCCTTAATAATATTTTATGGTAAAATTAAAATGATTTCAGCAAGTTGCCCCTAAATCCCATTTGTATAGTCATTAAAGTCATTATAGTTACAGTAATTTGAAGTCAATCAGAAATATATATTCCTTTAGTTTATGTAGATTTTAAATGTCATTCAATAACATTTTTTCTGCATAATTTTTATCAAATAATAGGAATTATTTATTTTTTGTGAAAAGGACTTTATCTCATTGTGTTTTCCAACAACTTTTCTTTTTTTTTTTTAATAGTACGTGGGCCTCTCACTGTTGTGGCCTCTCCCATTGTGGAGCACAGGCTCCAGATGTGCAGGCTCAGCAGCCATGGCTCACAGGCCCAGCTGTCCTGCAGCATGTGGGATCTTCCCGGACCGGGGCACAAACCCATATCCCCTGCATCGGCAGGCAGACTCTCAACCACTGTGCCACCAAGGAAGCCCCCAACAACTTCTGTTATCATGTAGGAAACACTCATTTTGCCTTTTTAATTTATGGTTGACCACCTCACTGAAATTTCTTATTCATATCATTTAAAAAGAAATATTTCTCTTAACAGACTCTCAAATCCTTCGCAAAAATGGTAACTTTTAAATATCTTCCTTACTGTAATTTATTTGTTTTTGTTTGTTTTTGTATTTGAAGTTTTATATTGCCACACTTCCAGAATAATGTTGAATACTGGGAGTGATGAAAAGCATCCTTTTGTTGAGATCGATTATATTTAAAAGATGCTCAAATCCAGCAGCAAATAAAACAAGACCAAGCAGATTTAGTTCAGAGATGCCAAAATGTTCTGATATCAGAAAAATTTATTAATTTAAATTAACATATTAATAGATCAAATGAGAAAAATTATCTCACACACTGTAAAAAGTCCTTTGAGGAAATTTAATATCTTGTATAAATCTCCTAATAAACTAACAATAAAACATCATCTGAAGCCAGTCGAAAAACAGGATGGTTAAAGATAAACACTAGACTTAGAGTGGACACCTACTAGAGGAAGTTTCAAATTCCTATCTGTGAGTCCTTTAAAGTTCATGAATGAGCATCAGGGAGTCTATGTACAAGTGAAAGTAAATGTAAAAGTAAGTGGAAATATATACACATATTTTGTAGATTTAGATTTTTCTGGAGACCTGTTTCATTACTGTGACAAGATTCTCTCACAGATCCAAATTTGTAAATATTATTCTTGATTTGAAAGCACATTGTAATTAGACCAGAAAATCAAATAGTATGATCCTTGGATATTTTCCTCAAGGAAGTCATCAGCATTTAAAGATAAAATGAATGGACTGCAACTCTGTCAAATTTCCATAAATATTATTTCTCTCCTCTGGGCTTTGGATAGAAGTTTGATAGCAGATCATCTGAGATTATCTTCTCTGAAGATAATGTGAAGTATGACATTCTCAATCCATAAGTGATCAGAAATACCTTGTGTTTTAGCAACTATAGGGGCAGGTGGTAAGTCAACTGGTTTCCATAAAATATTAGATAATGAAATAAGCCAGGACTCTTGGTTAGATTTCTTACAATGGAGACCAAAAATAACCATTCTTTTTTTGGAATGACCTAAAAGTAAAACTGTACATACAATATCTCTGAAATGTTAACTTAGAAATCAATGGGTACACACACAAAAGTGTATGTATCTATATCTAATTACATATTAATTACTATACATAAAAAACAGATGTATACCAAAGGCAAAGAGATCTTTTCATATTACTACTAACAAAGATAATAATGTTCCCAGTAGTTTCACCTACCAAGAAATTAACGTATTTATTGAGTGCCTACTTTTATAGGCACTGTGTCAGTGATAAGCAAATTTTTTGTGTCTCCTTAAATTTACAAAGTACTTTCACTAAAACTCTCATTATTAACCTCCGATTAGATGACTCATTATTGTTATGATAAGTGTATATCTGTGTAATTTACATCTCTGCAAAGTTTTCCCATTAACTTAAATTAGACAAATCAAAACAATTCTAATTTCCTTTACAAAATTGTTTTCTGTTGAAGGTTTGCAATCTTGTCCACCTTCCTTCACCTCTTTAGTCTGCTCCATGCACTTAGATTATTGTCTTGTGCTCGTGGCCCAACCAAGCTTCAGAGAAGACTATATCTAGGATGGCCAGGTTATATCAGGTCACATATCACTTCATTCTCCATCCCTGGTAGTAAATCTCACTTCAGTCTTCTCATCAGAAGGAAATCCAAAACAGGTATACCTGGAAAAGTTCTTCACTATATTTTTATTCTGGGGGAATTTCTGGGACCTAGTTCAATCCAGGGAAGTCTTTGAGTGTTTGATTTCAGGCTTCAGATGATTCTAAGGTTAGATATGAGGTCCTTCTCCAGGCCTATATAAGATTTTCTCTAGTGTGTTGATTCTCCAACAGTGAGGATATAAGCAGGTTGGTGTTTTGTATTGGTTGGTAGTCCTACATTATTTTTATTTCACCTTGTTAAATCACCATCTTTACAGAGAGGCCCTCAATGACTACATCTGCCTTCTCAGTACTCCATGGTACTTAGGATTCTTTTGGTTTGTGGCAATATTTGCTACTTTATGTTTACTACACCAAGGTAACAAAATTGTTCTAGTTTTGACTTTTATATATTTTAGGTATTATTACTTACTGCTCTGCCACCATACAACATTGGCACAACTTTTGTCTTTGCTGTTATTCTTTAAGTGCCATAAACCTTAAGGGAATATTAGATTTTTTGCCATTTCTTAGGGTGCAGTTATGTGATCTATAAGTAGCACAGCCAGCAGCTAGAACTGAACAACTTATTTGGAAAAAACAATTACCCAAACTACAATTCAAAAGAGACTGGATACCAGCAAGGCATTTGTGGTGGATTCTTCTTAAGGTGAACTCTGAGGTGGTGTTTTCTGGTGCGTATAAGAGAGAGTAGGAAAGGGAGAGGAAAAATTGGACAGAGGAAAATGTTGAGCTATAATACAAGCTGACAATACCTTGCCCTACTTCATAGGGAGTGCTTGAGCAGAAATGACTCATTAGTGTTATTTCAAAATGGTCAGGTCTTTATAGCCTAGTCTCAATCAGTTATTGGATGTGAACCACCCTTGTCCAGGGTAGGTTTCTATAGCTAGGGAAATCTCTGAAGGGACTGACAAGTCTCTCAGTAGTTGAGACGATAAGTAGTTCCTTCAAATAGAAATTTGGGTATTACATCGCCATGTCCATACATTACAATATATAAAGAGATATATTATGGCATCACAATCTATTCTGGAGGAGGTGTGGGGAAAGAATAAATAGGAGGAATAAAACATATGCAAAAGAAAACATAGCTAACCTTTTCAGACCTAATCTGTGTCTTTATATCTCATGCTTTGTATCTCAAATTCTTAAGTAAATAATGAAGAATTATTTGACCTAAGAGTTGTTTCCTTTATTTCAACCTAGAACAGTTTTTATTAAAGTCTGAAGAAAGATCAACTGAAAGTAGTTTAAGAAACATGCTGATTATAAGGGTGACCAGTAGTTCTATACTTTTACCTCTGAATGAAAAGAATTAATGACACATATAATTATGAGATCCCTAAAGTCAAAGCTATACAAAGTGTCAATAATTCAAAATTTAAAGTCAGCAGTGATCCAGAATTAAAAGACCAGTAAGTAATAAATTATAATAATAATAACAATAAGAAAATATTGTGAATATTTGGCTAATATAAACAATTTAAATATATGTATCAGTGTGCATTTTTGAGTAAAATTGTGTCAAATGACTAAGCAACACATACCAATATCTTTTCTAATATTTAAGGTGGTAGAATTCAGACTTGCCTCTGGAGAAATACTTTATGCATTCAGTTTGTATATTTCAATGAAGCAAATTACAGACTTAGCTTTTCACTCAAGAACTCCTATTGGGAATACTGTGCTTCATAGAAGAAAAACAATCTGGATGTAGTCAGAGACAAAGCAAGTGGATGGAAACAAGTTTTGACAGTACAGTGAGCCAAATTCTGCCTTCACAGGCAGGCATGACCACCATCGCTGCCAGCATCAATGGAGCCCACTCTAGAGCCCATTTTCAGGTGAAAATACTGAAGAGAAAAGTCTCCAAAGGAATTTTATGGAGTTTTCCCATTGGTTTCAGGAAGCTCCAGCTTCTTTGTGTGATCTGAATAAAACTAAGACTACCTAATTATGTAGTCAAATGTTTTGGTTAAATGTTTCACTCCTTGTTCTAATTATCACCTATCTCAAAGGGGAGATCTTCATTTTACAAATAGCAGGGAGAACAGGATTATCTTCCCCTCCCAAACTTATTTAAAGATGAGAAAAAACACAGTAGGAGTCCTCACTGAAGAAAATGACACTTAACTGCAGTGTTTATCAACATAATTTGTTGCTTTTCTTGATAGAAATTCACTCAAAACTAACAAACACACTCTGAGAAGAAAGAAAAATATGTAGTAACTAAAATTTAGATGCTTTGTAAACTAGAAGTTTGAGTTAATGATCTTGAGCTACCAAAAAGAATTGTTAGTGAATCTCAAATTGTTCAGATATGAAATTAAGTTTTTTAATTGAAAAACTACTTCATAACTAATTAAATTATTTATTATATGTTGTGATACAAATTAAGGCAATAATACCTTAATGGCTGTCTCTCACATGCTAATAAACACTACAGCTTCTATGAGTAGTTCCAAGGATAGGGTGTACTTTTAATTCACCCTGAGTTTTAGTTTTTAACTGAGCTTTAGCTAAGTAGCAGCTGAAATGCTTTCCCACATTGTAATGATCTCCAATTCTTAAAAGTATTCACTTGACACTCAACATGATTTTTACGAATCATATCTTATATTTTAATTTGATCAGAAGTAAGTTTCTTGTTTGAGTAAATTCCCACCTCATCCCCATTTTAAGTTTTTTTAATATAAACTTATAATTTTGAATTGGTTAAAACCTAGTTTTTTCTGAGATACTCCCTGTTGTTCTACTTTATGAGTCACCATGACATCTCCTGTACCAATGTATTGTAAGCTTGGTTAATTTTTTACCTTTTCTAAAAATAAATGATTATACCAATGTGCTATTTTTCATATCTAATTATATGCTACTAATATCCATTATCTCACCCAAAAACCTATCTATCTTCAAGAATTCCACAAATCTAGTTCTCTCAACATACAACTTTCCCTCACATGTTTTCAAGTGCCTGCCAAATAAAATCATATAGTGTCCATCTATCACCACCAGCTCAACATATTTGGAATCATTGTTAGATTTCTTCATGTCATTAAATGTTGGTGATAATACTACAAATTATTTCCTGACTTTCAACCTTCACATCTTGATCTATGCCATATCATATCTATTTTGCTATAAGTGACCTTGATTGGCAAGATCACAATTCAAGGCAAAGAAAATAAATATGGAATGTAGATAGGTCCACCAAGATAGGATGAACACATGAACATAAACAATTAGAGGTGAAAGGGAGGCCTATGAGATGGTAGCATGTGGTATCCAGAGTGTCTGATGGCAGAAAATAACTATGAATCCATGCAGATGTCAGCAAAAACTAGCTGAGGAATTATATGGATGGACAAAAAGATAGCACTTGGCTGTAGAGAGGCCAATAAAAAATGCAAAGGATAGTGCATAGAGACTTCTTTCCAAAGAATACAGTATGTGAAGTGAAGGAGAGTGATTTTAAAGTGGAGAAACATGAAAAGTACTACCTCAGCTTGTTGACAAAGGTTAATGTCAACAGTGGTAAGTCATGTTGAGTTCATGTACCCTTGGTAAGAAGTTTGTGGTCTGTCTCCTCAAAATTCATAACTCCTGTCTAGCCATGGGAAAAACAGACAAACCCAAACTGAAGAACATTCTACAAAATACAGGATCAGTGATCTTCAAAACTTTCAAGGTCATCAGAAACAAAGTATGAGCAAATATTACAGTGTAAAGGAGTCTGAGGAGGTATAAAGGCTAAATGTAATGTGATATCTTGAATAGAATCTTAGAAAAGAAAAAGGACATTAGGCCCCAAATAAGGAAATTTGAATAAAGTATAGGCATTAGTTAATAATAATGTGTCGATATTTCATCATTAATTATAATAAATATATCAAGGAAAATTGGGTGAAAATATAAAGAAACTCTTTGTAATATTGTTGCAACATTTCTGTAAATCTGAAAATTATTCTAAAATTTAAAAATATTAAAATTATATAAAGAAGAAAAAATGCAGAGAAAATGGGGAAGTTTTTTCAAGTAGACATCAGACAGATGAAACCACAGAATAAAGATAAAAGCCTTGGGCTTGATGCCAGAATAACTGGCAAGAGCTCAAACCAGGGATTTGGTAAAAAAAAATAGAACACTTTTTCTTGTAATGGGCCAGAGAGTAAATATTTTTAGCTTTGCAGGCCATGTAGTCTCTGTCACAACTACTGAACTCTGCCATTGTTACACAATAGTAGTCATAAGCAATTCATAAACAAATGGGCATGATTCTTAATGAAACTTTGTTTACAAAAATAAGAGGTGAGCTGGAGTGTAGGCTATCAACCCCTAGTATGAAGATAGGTAATTCAGAGAATTGATATAACAACAGAGGAAAGTGACAAAGACTTAGTCACTAGAACTAGAGTTTAAAACAGAACTTGGTTAAAGGAACATGTGATCTTAATTATCTAGGCAGTGGTACAAATCAGAATGAGTTAAGAAAGTAGCTTTATTTTAGATTGTCAGAGTTCCTGAATCCAACTCTAAATTTCCTTGACCAAGGACATGATCTGCCTCAGAGGCAAGTACTAAGAGGACTAAAAGGCACAGAGCCTGGGAGCATTCTCCATCATCAGTACCTGGAATGCAGAGTGTTCTATATTGCTGACCAAGCTCAGTCATCCATTCAGTCTGTATTCAATCATATTAATAAGACACCATTTTCCCCACCAAATCCTTATGGCTTATTGCTCAGGAATCATAATCAATTCTGTCCTGAAGGATACAAAGCAGACAAGTTGTTACTCTGTTTGCTCATGCAATTTAAGAATCTAAGAATATGTCAGTGCTCCCTCAAAGGTTTAGTTCATCTTTTGCTTATTTAGCCAGAAAATGAAACGTTCATAGATTAAAAGCACCAACTTTTCTCTTTCTCTTATCTTCTACCTAGAAAAAATAATAGACATAAACATTCTTACTGCATTTCCTAGAAGTTTGAAATACTTTAAGGCCAAGGTGAACAGAATTGAATGAGAGTTTTTGAAGAGCAGAGAATGTTATTTCAAGGATATAAAATAAATTGATTGAATGTGACATGCTGTAAGAACCAAATAAATTCAGACTGAACCCACGGTTTAGAATCTGTTGGTCTGATTACTTTATCTAACAAGTTAAAAAAATATATCCCCATGGTTTACTTTTCATTTGAACTTTTTGTTGTATTACACTTTATTTAAGGATATTTTCAGACTTCTCCTCTTATCACTATATCTAAGAAAACAGACAGTTATTGTTATATAGCATTTTAAGTGTTCACTGTAAGGGAGGAGTACCCATACAGTTTACGACCAGGAATTCTTTTCTTTTTTTCCAGTATCTTAACATTGCAGTGGGAAAAGCTTACAATGGTAGAAGTGTGGAGGTCTCAAAATAAACTGTGTCTAGAAGAAAGAGAAAAGGTGACTAAATCCTAGAAAATATCAAAAAGTGAGTCATAGCCCTTTCGGTCAGGTCAGCAATCTCCCAGGGTGTCTACTAAACACTGGTTTAAACTTTCTAAGGAAAACTTCTAAACTACAGTTTTGGCTTCACTGTCAAGCACTCAGCTTTTTTATAACTACTTGTAAAAATCATTCACCAGAATCAAGGGACATGGGTTCTAATTACAGTTTAATTTCTAAGAAGCTTCTATAAACTAACTTACATTCTATAAACTATAAACTAACTTACATTTTCTGGAATCAATTTTCTTTATTAATAAATTTAAAAGTTTGAACTATATCAGTGATTTACAATCTGACAGCATATAAGTGTTAGTTAATATTACTTCCCGTTGTAAAAACAGACATCAAAAACCATAACAAAAAAAAAAAAAGGTGAGAGGTTCACCACAGGAGCTTCAGGTCCCAGGAAATATTAATCAGTGAGCAGTCTCCTGGAGGTCCTCATCTCGGAAACAAGACCTGACTCCACCCAACTGCTGGCAAACTCAGGTGCTGGATGCCTCAGGCCAAACAACCTGCAAGACAGGAACACAGCCCCACTCATCAAAAGAAAAATGACATGACAAAATATATGTTACAGATGGAGGAGCAAAGCAAAAACCTACAAGATCAAATAAATGAAGAGGAAATAGGCAACCTACCTGAAAAATAATTCAGAGTAATGATAGTAAAGATGATCCAAAATCTTGGAAATATAATGGAGGAATGGATTGAGAAAATACAAGAAATGTTTAACAAGGACTTAGAAGAACTAAAGAACAAACAGTGATGAACAACACAATAACTGAAATGAAAAATACACAAGAAAGAATCAATAGCATAATAACTGAGACAGAAGAACAAATAAGTGAACTAGAAGGTAGAAAGGTGGAAATAATTGCCATGGAGAAAAATAAAGATAAAAGAATGAAAAGAAATGAGGATGGCCTCAGAGACTTCTGGGACAACATTAAAGGTACCAAAATTCAAATTATAGGGTTCCCAGAAGAGAAAGAGAAAGGTCTGAGAAAATATTTGAAGAGATTATAGTCGGAAAGTTCCCTAACATGGGAAAGGAAATAGCCACACAAATTCAGATAGCACAGAGAGTCCCATACAAGATGAACCCAAGGAGGAACATGCTGAGACACATATTAATCAAACTAACAAAAATTAAATTCAAAGAAAAATTATTAAAATCAGTAAAGGAAAAGCAAAAAACAAAAAAAACAGAAACCAAAACAAACAAAAAAACAAGGGAATCCCCACAAGATCATAAGCTGAGATTTCAGCAGAAACTCTGCAGGCCAGAAGGGAGTTGAGGGATATACTTAACGTGATGAAAGGGAAAAACCTACAACCAAGATTATTCTAACAAACAAGGATCTCATTCAGATTTGGTAGAGAAACCAAAAGCTTTACAGACAAGCAAAAGCTAAGAGAATTCAGTATCACCAAACCAGCTTCACAACAAATGCTAAAGGAACTTAATTAGGCAGGAAACACAAGAGAAGAGAACAAAAGAGGAAGGGGAGGGAAAAACTTACAAAAATGTACCCAAACAAATTAAGAAACTGGAAATAGGAACATAGATATTGATAATTACCTTAAATGTAAATGGATTAAATGCTCCAACCAAAAGACACAGACTGGCTGAATAGATACAAAAACAAGACCCATATATGTGCTGTCTACAAGAGACCCACTTCAGACCTAGTGACACATACAGACTGAAAATAAGGGAATGGAAAAAGGTATTCCATGCAAATAGTAATCAAAAGAAAGCTCAAGTAGCAATGCTCATATCAGATAAACAAGACTTTAAAATAAACACTGTTACAAGAGACAAGGAAGGACACTATATAATGATCAAGGGATCAATCCAAGAAGCAGACATAACTGATAAATATATATACACCTAACATAGGAGCACCTCAATTCATAAGGCAAATGCTAACACCCATAAAAGGGGAAGTTGATAGTAACACAATAATAGTGGGGGACTTTAACACCACATTCACACCAATGGACAGATAATCCAGACAGAAAATAAATAAGGAAACATGAGCTTTAAATGACACAATAAACCAGGTACACTTAATTGATATATATAGGACATTCCATCTGAAAGCAGCAGAATGCACTTTCTTCTCAAGTGCACACAGAACATTCTCCAGGATAGATCACATCTGGGGTCACAAATAAAGCCTCAATAGATTTAAGAAAATTGAAATAATATCAAGCATCTTTTCTGACCACAATGCAATGAGATTAGAAATCAGTAATAGGAAAAAAAGGTGTAAAAAACACAAAGATATGGGGGTTACAATATACTGTTAAATAACCAAGAGATAACTGAAAAAATCGAAAAGGAAATCAAAAAATACAAAGCAACAAATGACAAGAAAAACACAATGACCCAAAACCTATGGGATGCAGCAAAAACAGCCCTAAGAGGGAAGTTTAGAGCAATTCATTCCTACCTCGAGAAACAAGAAAAAAATTCAAATAAACAGCCTAACCTTACACCTAAAGCAACTAGAGAGAGAGGAACAAACAAAACCCAAAGTTAGTAGAAGGAAAGAGATCATGAAAATCAGAGTAGAAATAAATGAAATAGAAATGAAGAAAACAATAGCAAAAATCAAAACTAAAAACCTGTTCTTTGAGAAGATAAACAAAATTGAAAAAGCTTTATCGAGACTAATCAAGAAAAAAAGGGAGAGGATTCAAATCAATAAAATGAGAAATGAAAAAGGACAAATTACAACTGACAGTGCAGAAATACAAAACATCATAAGAGACTACTACAAGAAGAAGTAAAACTATATGCCAATAAAATAGACAACCTGGAAGAAGTGGACAAATTCTTAGAAAGGTACAATTTTTCAACACTGAACCAGGAAGAAATATAAAATATAAACAGACCAATAACAGGTAATGACATTGAGACTACAATTAAAACTTTCCAACAAACAAAAGCCCTGGACCAGATGGCTTCACAGGCAAATTCTATCAAACATTTAGAGAAGAGCTAACACGTATCCTTCTCATACTCTTCCAAAAATGGCAAAGAAAGAACACTCCTAAACTCATTCTACAAGACTGACATCACCTGATACTAAAATCAGACAAAGATATTACAAAAAGAAGGAAATTATAGACCAATATCACTGATTAATATAGATGCAAAAATCCTCAACAAATACTAGCAAATGGAATCCAGCCACACATTAAAAGGATGATACACCATGATGAATTGGTATTTGTCTCAGGGAGGCAAGGATTCTTCAACATATGCAAATCAATCAATGTGATACACCACATTAACAGATTGAAGAATAAAAACCATATGATCATCTCACTAGATGCAGAAAAAGTATTTGCCAAAATTCAACACCCACTTATGATAAAAATTCTCCAGAATGTGAGCATAGAGGGAACCTACCTCAACATAATAATGGCTATATATGACAAACCAACAGCCAATATCGTTCTCAATGGTGAAAAATTGAAAGCATTTCCTCTAAGATCAGGAACAAGACAAGAATGTCCATTCTCACCTCTATTATTCAATATACTTTTGGAAGTCCTAGCCATGATAATCAGAGAATAAAAAGAAATAAAAGGAATCCAAACTGGAAAAGAAGAAGTAAAACAGTCACTGTTTGCAGATAATATGATACTATACATAGAGAATCCTAAAGACACTACTAGAAAACTATTAGAGCTAATCAATGAATTTGGTAGAGTTTCAGGAACAAAATTAATGCACAGAAATCTCTCACATCCTTATACACTAACAATGAAACATCAGAAAGAGAAATTAAGGAAACAATCCCATTTGCCATTGCAAAAATGGAATAAAATACCTAAGAATAAACCTACCAAAGGAGGTAAAAAACTGTACTCAGAAAACTATAAAACACTGATGAAAGAAATCAAAGATGACACAAACAGACGGAGAGATATACAATGTTCTTGGATTGGAAGAATCAACATTGTGAAAATGACTATACACCCAAAGCAATCTACAGATTCAATGCAATACCTTTCAAATTACCAATGGTATTTCTCACATAATTAGAACAAAGCATTTTACAATTTATATGGAAACACAAAAGACCCAGAATAGCCAAGACAACCTTGAGAAAGAATAATGGAGCTGGAGGAATCAGGCTCCTGAACTTCAGACTATACTACAAAGCTACAGTCATCAAGACAGTATGGTACTGATGCAAAAACAGAAATATAGATCAATGAAACAGGATAGAAATCCCAGAGTTAAACCCTCACACTTACGGTCACCTCATCTATGACAAAGGAGGCAAGAATATACAATGGATAAAATACAGCCTCTTCAATATGTGGTACTGGGAAAACTGGACAGCTACATGGAAAAGAATGAAATTAGAACACTACCTAACACCATACACAAAAATAAACTCAGAATGGATTAAAGACCTAAATATGAGGCCAGACACTATTAAAGTCTTAGAGGAAAACATAGGGAGAACTCTCCTTGACATAAACCACAGCAAGATCCTTTTTGATCTACCTCCTAAAGTACTGAAAATAAAAACAAAAGTGAAAAAATGGGACCTAATTAAACTTAAAACGTTTTGCACAGCAAAGAAAACCATAAATGAGACAAAATGTCAACACTCAGAATGGGAGAAAATATTTGCAAATGAAGCAACTGACAAGCAATTAATGTCCAAAATATACAAACAGCTCATGCAGCTTAATATCAAAAAGCAAACATCCCAATCAAAACATGTGTGGAAGGTCTAAATAGACATTTCTCCACAAAAGATATACATATGGCCAATAGGCACATGAAAAATGCTCAACATGAAAAATTATTAGAGAAATGCACATCAAAACTACAATGAGTTATCACCTCACACCTGCTGGAATGGACATCATCAACAAATCTACAAACAATAAATGCTGGAGAGGGTGTGGAGAAAATGGAACACTTTTGCGCTGTTGGTGGGAATGTAAATTGATACAGCTACTATAGAGAACAGTATGGAGAATCATTAAAAATCTAAAAATAGAACTACCATAAGACCCAGCAATCCCACTACTGAGCATATACCTAGAGAAAACCATAATTCAAAAAAACACATACACCCCATTGTTCATTGCAATACTATTTACAATAGCCAGGACATGGAAGCATTCTAAATGTCTGTCAACCGATGAATGGATTAAGAAGATGTGGTACATATATATACAGTAGAATATTACTCAGCCATAGAAAATAATGAAATTGAGTCATTTTTAGAGACTTGGATGGACCTAGAGACTGTCATACAGAATGAAGTAAGTCAGAAAGAGAAAAACAAATATCATATATTAATGCATATATGTGGATCTAGAAAAATGGAACAGATGAATCTATTTCCAGGGCAGGAATAGAGACTAAGATGTAGAGAACAGATATGTGGACACAGGGGGGAAGGTGGGATGAATTAAGAGTTTGGGATTGACATATACACACTACCATGTGTAAAACAGATATCTAATGGAAACCTGCTGTATTGCACAGGGAGCTTGGTTTTGTGCTTGTGGTGACCTAGATGGGTGGAATGGTAGGATGGTGGAAGGGAAGTCCAAGAGGGAAGATATATAAGTATACATATTGCTGATTCACTTTGTTGTTCAGAAGAAAGTAACAAAACATTTTAAAGCAACTAACCACCCCCCTAAAAAAAAATAGCTTGGTGGTCCAGGAATGAGAGGACTGTGGCCATCACCAGACACTAGAGCTAAAGAAGGATGATGGCTGACTACTAACAGGAAGAATTTATTACATCTAAACCTGGTGAAGATGGAAAGAATAGTTTGCATCAGGGTTTCAGCCTTACTGATATTGGGGCTGTTTAATTCTTTATTGGGCTGGGAGAGGACTTTCCTGTGCATTGTAAGATGTTTAACATCCCTAGCTATTAGCCTCTAGATGCCAGTAGCATGAGCCTCCCCAACCAAAGATGTCTGTGACAACCAAAAATGTCTCAAACATTGCCAAATATCCCCTGGGGTCAGAATAAATCTTAGTGGAGAACAACTGGTTTGCAGCCACTGATAGTGTTGGGGCAATCATCTATACAGAATAGATTGCTGGGGAGCTTCAAGCTGTGTAATCCGAGGGCCACCTGCCCTGAAATCCCAGTTTCTGCTGCTTGGGAGTTGGGGAATGCCCTTAAAACAAGGAAACTACTAACACTTACCTGTTGAATATGAAAAGCTAAAATGGTCACAAAGAAAAGGAAGAGAGCAAATGTGGAGTTGATGCCCTCATGGTTAAGATTGGACTGTGAGGTGCAGTTTATTTTAATCTCCATTTAAACGATAAAGAAACTGAGTCTCAGAGATAAGACAACTTGCGTAAGTTCAAACACCTAGGAAGTTATAGAACTAGGATTCAAACCTAAGACTATCTCCTAATCCTTATGCTACAACTTAGGGATTCCTGGAACCTTATTATTCATTCATTCCTCCACCTGTTCATTTAACAACTACTCAGTTTCTACTATGTTCCAAGCTCTGGGAATAGAGTGCCGTACAAAACAGTCCATCCCTATATTTATGAAACTTGTTGTCTAGTGGGAGATAAAAATAACAAAAACAAAACAAAACAAAACTTTAACATAGAGGGGAGTGGGGTCAAGATGGCAGAATAGGAGGATGTGGAACTCCCCTCCTCCCACAAACACTTCAAAAATACATCTACTTGTGGAGCAAGTCTCACAGAAAACTAACTAAAAACTGGCAGAAGAACTCCTATACAACCAAAGCTTCAAGAAAGATTTCCACATAACCAGGTAGGACAACAATTAAAGGTGGGGACGTGCACCCCTCGGAAGGATCTACCAGGAAGAATATGTCCACAAGGGTGGACTCCCTCCCTGGGAAGTGAGCAGGGTGGAGGCACAATCTGGATATTCCAATCCTGGTGTCCTGATCAGAAGAGAGAAGTCCCCTTGCCTGCTGGGAAACCTGCTGAGAAATACAGAAGGGTTGAAGAAGCCTTGACTATTCCTAAGAAGTGTGTGCATGCTAGCTTACTAGCAATCAGGGAGGAGAGAGTCTTGCACTGGCAGCTGCCACCTAACCACATTTCCCAATCTGAAGGCATGAACATTCCCACTCCACTCACTCCACACCAGAGTATGGTGTGAGATATGGGCAAAGATCCAGTCCAGCTATGCAGAGATAAAGTGGGGGACCTGGGTTGTGATCCTGGTGGAGATGTGGTAGCCACTGTTAGAGTGCACACAGGGTGAGCCACAAGAGTGCTCCACACCTCAGCTTAGTGCTAGATTGGGGCAGACAAGTCCTGGGAGAAGTCTGCCACAGAGACAACCCAGATCTCAGGTGGTAGTGCAGCCACCTCAATTCCTGCAGCCACAACATCCTAACCCCCATCCATACCACAGCCCAATACAAGATCTGTGATGAACACAACTGAAAAAGGAACCTGACCCTAAGCTGCTTCTGGGTGGAGCCATGGACACATACACAGGCAATACAAAGTTCCTCTGTGACCTCAAGGGCCTCAATTACTTCAGCAATCACCTCCTTTGGGGTAGTACATGCACTCAAGGGCAACAGAGACTGATCAAACTTGATCATCAGGGCTTCTACTCCAACAGCTGAAGAGTAGACCCCACACCTGACAGGGAAGCAACAGCCATGAGGTAGAGGGGAACCTCTGCCTTAGTCCTGCACAGGCTCCAGATACTGCAACAACAACCATACCCTACTCTCAAGAGGATAATGGCCAGCATACCCTGAGGGAAGATGTGGCTGACGTTCATATCAAAATCAGTCCTCACACCAAAAATATTGAACACTCACTCTCTACACAGGGATGTTCCAATAAAAAACAACCTCTTCAAGAGCACAGTAGATAACTGTTTCTCCTAAGTTCATAGAGACAAGGAAAGTTAAGTAAAATGAAAAGGTAGAGGAAGTGCTGCTAATTAAAAGAAAGAGAAATCCCCTGAAATAACTAATAATGAAACAGAATTCACCAGCTTACTAGAACCCAATTACAAAAAGGAGGTAATAAAAATGCTAACTGAATTAAGAAAGATTATCAATAGACACACAGATAATGGTAACAAGGAACTAGAAACTATAAAGATGAACTAATAAAAAATAGACGATTTAATTGCTAAGATAAAAATCAATCCAAAAAAAATGAGTAACTGACTAAATGACACAGAAGA
Source organism: Monodon monoceros (assembly GCF_005190385.1). NCBI lineage: Eukaryota > Metazoa > Chordata > Mammalia > Artiodactyla > Monodontidae > Monodon > Monodon monoceros. Next base: position 23,247,774 of record NW_021703775.1, on the reverse strand, counting down.
ATAAATAAATGATCTGGAAGATAGAATAATGGAAATCACTCAATCAGAATAGCAGACAGAAAGACACATTTTAAAAAATGAAAGCAAAATATGAGATCTCTGAGGTAATGTAAAATGCACCAACCTATGTATAACAGGGCTTATGGAAGGAAAAGAGAGAGAAGGGAATTGAAAATATATTTGAAGAACTTATGGCTGAAAATTTCCCAAACCTAAAGAAGGAAACAGATACCCATGTATAGGAAGCACAGAGGGTCCCAAACAAGATGAACCCAAATAGACTCACACCAAGACATATCATAATTAAAATGACAAAAGTTAAAAGTAAAGAGAAGATTCTAAAGAAAACAAGGGCAAAACAAAGAGTTAGTTATAAGGGAACCCCCAAATACTATCAGCTGATTTCTCTACAGAAATGTTGCAGGTCAGAATTGGGTAGCATGATATATTCAAGGTGCTGAAAAGGGAAAAAACTACAACTTAGGATACTATACCCAATAAGATTATAAGAATAAAAGAAGAGAAGAATTTCTCAGACAAGCAAAAACTAAAAGAATACTAAACCTGGGCTTCTCTGGTGGTGCAGTGGTTGAGAGTCCGCCTGCCGATGCAGGGGACATGAGTTCGTGCCCCGGTCCGGGAAGATCCCACATGCCACAGAGTGGCTGGGCCCGTGAGCCATGGCCACTGAGCCTGCGCGTCTGAAGCCTGTGCTCCACAATGGGAGAGGCCACAACAGTGAGAGGCCCTCATACCACCAAAAAAAAAAAAAAAAAAAAAAAAAGGATTCTAAACCTACCTTAAAAGAAATATTGAAGAGTGTTCTCTGCACAGAAAAGAAACAAGAATCTATAGGAAAGGGAAATTCTAAATAGGAAAGGAAAATATATAAAAGGATTGAATATCACGTAAATAAGCCAGTACATAGATTACAAAATAATCAATTGTAAAAATGATTATAATTACAATAAATAGTAAAAGGATAAGCATGAACATGTAAAATAGGGCATTAAAATCACAAAATGTGAGGGAGGAGAGGATAAAAATTTAGAACTTTTAGAATGTCTTTGAACTTGAATGACTATCAGGTTGAAACAGGTAGATATAGCTATGGTCAACGTACATAAATCCATATTAACCAAAAGTCAAAAACATACAATAGATTCACAAAAAACAAAAATAAAAGGACTCAAGCAAACTACAAAAGAAAATCATCAAATCACAAAGGGAAAAAGAAAAAGAAATAAAGAACAACAAAATTAAAAAACAACTGGAAAGCAAAGATTAAAATTGCAACAAGTACATAACTACTAATAATTTCTTTATGTGTCAGTGAATTAAATGCTCTGGTCAAAAAACATAGAGTGGCAGAGTGGATAAAAAAAAAGAACCTACAATATGTTGCCTACAAGTGACTCATTTCAGGGCAAAAAAATACACAGAGACTGAAAGTGAGGGAATGGAAAAGGATATTTCATGAAAATGGAAATGACAAGGAAGTGAGGGAAACAATACTCATATCAGACAAAATAGACTTTAAAACAAAGCTCACAGAGAAAGACAAAGAAGGGCATTATATAATGATAAAGCGATGAATACAAGAAGAGGTTATTACACTTGTTATCATATATTCGCTCAATATAGAAGCATCTGAATATATATAAAATAATACTGAGACATAAAGGGAGAAATTTACAATAATAGTAGGAGACTTTAACTCTGCACTGACATCAGTGTATCAATTATAAAGACAGCAAATCAATAAGGCAACATAGGTCTGAAATGACATAATAGACTAGTTGGTCTTAATTAATATCTATAGGACACTACATCTAAAAAACAAAACAAAACAGAAAAACAGAATACATATTCTTTTCAAGCAGGTGTGGAATGTTCTCTAGGAGAGAACACATACTAGGTTACAAAAGAAGCCTCAACAAATTCAAGAAGACTGAAATTATTTCGAGTTTCTTTTCTGACCACAGTGGTATGAAACTAGAAATCAACCACACAGAAAAAAATGGGAAAAGAATGAATTCATGGAGACTAATCAACATGCTACTAAAATAGCAATGAGTCAACAATAAAATCAAAGAAGAAATCAGAACATACCTCAAGGAAAATGAAAGTGAAAACACAACCATACAAAAACTATGGGAAGCAGAATAAAACAGTTCTAAGAGGGAATTTCATGGTGTTAGAGATCTTCCTTAAGAAACACCTCAAGTAAATAACATAACCTTCCACCTAAAATAATTAGAAAAAGAAGAAAAAACAAAATTCAGCAAAAGGAAAATAATAACAATCAGAATAGAAATAAATAAAATAGAAATCAATAAAAAACAATAGAAAAGATCAATAAAACCAAGAGCTGTGTTTTTGAGACGATAAACAAAATCAACAATCCTCTAGCCAGGGTCCCCAGAAAGAAAAGAGAGAGGATCCAAATAAACAAAATAAGAAATGAAAGAAAAGAAATAACAACTGATACCACAGAAATACAAAAAAATCATAAGAGAATACTATGAACAGTTATATGCCAAAAAATTCAACAACCTAGAAGAAATGGACAAATTTCTAGAAACAGATTCTGCCAAAAATGAGCCAAAAAGAAACAGATAATTTGCATAGACTGATCATGAGACGTGAAATGGAATCTGAAATTTAAAAACAAAACAAAACAAAACAAAAACATACAAACTAAAGTCCAGGACAAGATAGCTTCATTAGGGAATTCTCCATACCTACAAAGAAGAAATTATAACTATCCTTCTTAAAATGTTTCAAAAAAAACATATTTTAGAGGAGGGAACAAGCCCAAATTCATTCTATGAGGCCACAATCACCTCGATACCAAAACTAGACAAAGACACTACAATAAAAGAAAATTATAGGCCAATATCTTTAATGAATATATACGCAAAAATTCTCAATCCAACTATACATGAAAAGGATGGTACACCAGATCAAGCTGGATTCATCCCAGGGTCACAAGGATGGTTCAACAAACACAAATCAATTAATGTGATACACCACAGCAACAAAGGAAAAGACAAAAGATACATATCATTTCAATAGACAAAGAAAAAGCTGTTGACAAAATTCATTATACATTCATGATAAAAACTCTCACTAAAGTGGGTATAGATGGAACATATCTCAACATAATAAAAACCATTTACTACAAACCCACAGCCACCATAATACTTAAAGGTGAGAAGTTGCAAGACTTCCCTCTAAATTCAGGAACAAAACAGGAATGCACACTCTCAGCACTTCTATTCAACATAGTATTGGAAGTCCTAGCCACAGCAATCAGACAAGAAACACAAATAAAATGCATCCAAATTAGAAAGGGAGAGGTAAAACTGTCACTATCTGCTGATAACATGATATTCTATATTGAGAACCCTAAAGTCTGCACACAAAAACTATTAGAACTAATAAACAAATTCAACAGAATAGCACATACAAGATTAATATACAGAAATCATTTGCATTTCTTTACACTAATGAAATATCAGAAAGAGAAAGTAATAAACAATACTGTTTAAAATCTTGTAAAATATATACCTAGGAATAAACTTAACCAAGAAGGTGAAAGACCTATATGCTTAAAAGTATAAAACATTGATAAAGGAAATTGAAGGTGAGTCAAAGAAATGGAGAGATAGCCAGTGCTTTTGGGTTATAAGAATTAATATTTTTAAAATGACCATATTACCCAAAACAATCTGCATATTTAATGCAATCCCTGTCAAAATATCCATGACATTTTTCACAGAATTAGAAAAACTAATCCAAAAATTTATATGAAACCCCTAAAGGCCCAGAATTGCCAAAGCAATTGTGAAGAAAAAGAGCAAAGCTGGAGGCATAACCCTTACAGATTTAGACTACACTACAAAGCTACAGTAATCAGGGTTTCCCTGGTGGTGCAGTGGTTGAGAGTCTGCCTGCCGATGCAGGGGACACAGGTTCGTGTCGTGGTCCAGGAGGATCACACATGCCATGGAGTGGCTGGGCCTGTGAGCCATGGCCACTGAGCCTGCATGTCCAGAGCCTGTGCTCCACAACGGGAGAGGCCACAGCAGTGAGAGGCCCACATACGGCAAAAAAAAAAAAAAAAAGCTACAGTAATCAGAACAGCATAGTATTGGCACAAAAACAGATATATAGAACACTGGAACAGAATAGAGAGCTCAGAAATAAGCCCATGTATGTAACTATATTCAATTAATCTATGATAAAGGGGGCAAAATATACAATGACAAAAAGACAGTCTTTTCAAGTGTTATTGAGAAAGCTGGACAGCTACATGTAAATTAATGAAATTAGAATACTCTCATATCATGTACAAAAACAAACTCAAATTGTGTAAAGCCCTAAATATAAGGTCTTTACAACACCATAAAACTCCTAGATGAGAACATAAGCAAAACATTCTCTGACATTTATTGTAACAATAATTTCCTAGATCAGTCTCCTAAAGCAAAAGAAATAAAAGTAAAAATAAACAAATGGGGCCTAATCAAACTTATAAGCTTTTGCAAGCAAAGGAAGACACTGACAAGATGAAAAGACAACTTCTGTAAAGGGAGAAAATACTTGCAAACAATGCAACTGACAAAGGATTAATATCCAAAATATACAAACTGTTCATAAAACTCAATACTGATAAAACAACTCAATCAAAAATTGGACAACAGACCTAAATAGACATTTTTCCAAAGAAGATATACAGATGGCCAACAGGCACATAAAAAGATGTTGATAATCACTAATTATTAGAGAAATGCAAATCAAAACCACAATAAGGTATCACCTCATACCTGTCAAAATGGCTATCATCTAGAAGTCGACAAATAATAAATGTTGGAAAGGTTGTGGCTAAAATGGAAAGCTTGTACACGGCTGGTGGGAATGTAAATTGGTGCAGCCACTATGGAAAACAATATGGAGCTTCCTTAAAAAACTAAAAATAGAGCTTCCATATGATCCAGCAATACTGCTCCTGGGCATATATCCAGGAAAATCAAATACTTTAATTTGAAAAGATACATGCACTCTAATGTTCATAACAGCACCATTTATAATAGTCAAGACATGGGAACAATCCAAGTGCCCATCAAGAAGTGATTGGTTTAAGAAGATGTGGTATATACATATATATGCAATGGAATATTACTCAACCATAAAAAAGAAGGAAATATTGTCATTTGCAGCAACATGAATAGACCTAGAGAATATTATACTTGGTGAAGTAACTCAGACAAAGAAATAAATACAATATGATATCACTTATATGTAGAATATAAAAAATAATACAAATGAACCTATATACAAAACAGAAACTGACTCACAGATATAGAAAACAAACTCTTGGTTACCAAAGGGAGAGGGAGGGAGGAAGGGACAAATTAGGAGTATGGGATTAACAAATACAGTCTACTATACACAAAATAGATAAGTAACAGGGATTTACTGTATAGCATAGGGAATTATATTCAATATCTTGTAATAACCTATAATGGAATATAAACTGAAAAACATAACTGAATCACTATGCTGTACACCTGAAACAAACACAATATGGTAAATCAACAATACTTCAATTAAAAAAATAACTAGCAAAAATAGGATTTATTTGGTGACTGTTAGAGTTGTTCACAGCATTGATGGAATAGCTTCACAAGCAAACCACAGGAAGGGCATGAATAAGGGTAGCTCTGAGATTCTGACTAGCTGAAGTTTATGAATCTTTTTCTCTAAGTCACTGCAAATAGGATGACTGCCCCAGGCATCTTCATTCTTTGGTTTATTCCAAACCAAATTTATTACTCAAACTTCAATTTTCAGAGAAAGATAATCTAAATGGGCACTGGTGGGTCAGTAATCTACCATCAAATAATTCAGCTATGACCAAAGGTACAGGATCATGTAGCATACATGTGTCCTTGGTAGGATGGGGATGGGTGAACCCAAGAAAACTATTCTTCCCTACACTCAAAGGGGATGATTCTTGTACATGATTCTTGTACAATCCATCTATCATCATGTACAATCATAAATGAACTCACATCTTTTCCAATAGAAGACCAGCCATTTTTACTTAGTTTCTGCATTCAATTTTATGATGTATGGTCTGTGTTGCAGTGTAAATTGTTATAACCTTCTCAGTACCAGTCTCCCTTTCAGCCTTTTAAACATGACCCCAATTTTAAGCCATGTGTTTTGTCTCTTATCATAGACAAATAATATGCTTCAGGGATGCCCATACCCTCTTCCACTGATCTATGTGTAATAGTATCTCCTTTGTCAGAGATCATTTAGGATTAGGCCAATAACTTAATTCTGTCTAGTGGGCTATGAAAAGAAAAGTTCCACAGATACCTTGGGGAAAAATCCTGGCTTTTAGATAGAGGGAGTGAGTAATGGTATCTTTTACTATAAATTAATTTTGTGCCTAGATGTGACGTTCAATCTGTTGAAGATCACTGACATTCACCTCTGCATATCTCCTCTGATATACAGAGGAGAGAAGAGCAAGATCACCCAAGGGAAATGAAACAAAGCCTGCTACACTTTGTATTTTTGACTTAATTAAAATTATTTGATGTTACTTGTACTCTATTCTCTGACTCCAAAATATTTTGGTAATGCTTATTCTTCCTCTACATCTGTCTTGATCATAGCTCAGTTTTCTGTATCTATGAAGGGAATAGTAATATTTTCCCTTTTACAAATATGTCCTATATATGATAATGGAGTAAAAGAAGCATACATTTAAAAAAATATAATCTGGTTGTTACAGCAACTGTGAATTCTACGGAGAGACCAACATCCTTGAATTTGCAACTGAAGTTTGGTCATGACTTACTATCTCCACTAACTTATATTCCACATGAATTCTCTTGACAACTTGCAAAAGTATTTACTTGCATGAAGGAGCACAGAAAGTTCTCAATACAAAGAAAATGAAGTCTTGACTATTGAGGTGGTAGAACAGGAGGCAGCCACCAGGAACCACTCATTTCTTGATATTGTTGTATAATACCCATCACATTGGTTCTACATGGTCAGATTCAATAACCTCAACAAATATTTATTTTTTACAATTTCCTCATTTACATTAGGAGTTAAATAAAGTCAGGTCATACTTTAAGCTTCCAGTTCAGAGAAACCATGATGAGGGCCCATTCCTTTGCATAATAAAACCTCTAGCCTGGCACAATTCAAGAATGTTAAAATGTTCAAGGCGGGCTATTAGCTATGATCCTGATACTTTTATCCTCTCTACTTTTTCATTTGTGGCACTCAATGGAATAGAAATAAATTATCTCTCTGAGACAGACAGGATCCTATTATTGAAATGGATTGTCCCCAGCTTCCAATAGGTGTTTATATCATTTAGAGAACCAGTTGCTTAAAGATGATGGATAGAAAATAAGACCAGTGAATCTCACAAGAGACAGCCTCTTGTTTACTTCTTTTATTTTGAATTGGTTTCTTGGCTGGATGCAGAGTATAAAGCATTGAGTAATTTCATAGATGAATGATATTGACAGCAGCAGGGAAAGTAACTTCAAATATAGATTAGGTGTCTATTTGGTGAGGACAAATCTTTGTCCCTTCATGAGAGAAAGGATCACATGTAATCAACCTACTACCAGAGAGCTGTCTGGGTCCTTAATACATGGTGTCATAACATGGATTCAAAGTTCTTCTTAGCAAGAAGGATAACTGAGCCAAGCCTTGTGAGAGGAAATTCCATATGTTAATCCTATGAATCTATACCATATCTGCTCCTTTACCCACTTTGTTTCTTGGTCTTATTGTATGAACATTGGAAAAGAAGGCTTATGGACATGCACAGAGGCTCATCTTGGGCTTCTGAATTTGGAGGCTGTTTTACAATGGCAGCCTTTTGGTGAAAGATACAAATAATTTCAATCTCTAGGCCAGTATTTTTCAAGACATCTATAGTGAAAGACCTATTTCTTGTTTTGTTTTGTTTTGAAGTCTAATCTGTTGCAAACCAACAATTTCATAGCACTACTCTAAATCCATTTTTAGATCTTCAGACACGAGTTCTTTCACCAAAACTCCTTGTCCTCTAATATTGATCTTCAAAGTCTCTTTTTAGATATCCTATTAGACTCTAAGTTACTGTATAAGAATCATTGATAGTAACTTGACCTGAGTCCATCTCTCCCTTCCAGGCAAATTGAAAAATCAGGCTCAAATTTCTCATTTTCATCAACTGGTCATTATATCATGAAGTCATAATTTAATGCATGAAAGGGACACTGGAGTTATGTATGTATAACTGTTTGCATCTTCAGGTTCTGTTTGGAGCTACTTTCTGATGGGATGTTGTTATATGTATTTATCTAGGAAGTTCAGAAAACATCTAGTCTCTGATGCCATTAAAGTCCAATGTCCATATGCTCCTTTATGACCAGGAGCTCTTTCTCAAAAAATGACAGATCCTTGTTAAATGAATCCTAAATTCAGGGTCCTCTGTTCCACTACATTGCTGTATGTTTGGACCAGGTGTCACATTGTAGACTAGTCTGCTGCAGATATATTAAATATTAAAAGGATAATAAGGTGCTTGGGACAGAAAAAACAGATCACTAGACCATCTTAGGTGGTATATTAATACACTGTTTCTACATTTTAAAAATTACTCTAAACATTAGTGGGTTAAAACAACAAACACTTATCTCACAGATTTTATGGATCAGGAATATGGAAACAGGTTAGCTGTGCACTCTAGTAGACTATCTTTCACACGGCTGAAGCAAGGTGTTGTTCAGAGCTACAGTTTCATGTGAAGGATTGAATTGGGGGGAGAATCTGCTACTAAGCTCAGTCAGTGGCTGTTGGTAAGACTTAGCTTCTTGAAAGCTGTTGGACTGAGGGTCTTTGGTATTTTCTGGACATTGACCAGAAGCCTCCCTTGGCGTTTTGACATGTAGATCTCTTCAAACAGCAGCTTATAATATGGTAGCTGGCTTCATCAGAGTGAACAGGTGAGAGAGAAAGATGGAAGCCAGAAACATTTTTTGTAACTTAATCATGGAAGTGATATCACATCCATTTTGCCATGTTCTATTTGTTGCAAGCAAGTCACTAGATCCAGTCCACACTCAAGTGGATGGGATTATAAAGAACTTAAACATAAAGAGGCAGGGATCATTGAGAATCATCTTAGAAGCCATCTATCATAGATGACAATCATTAAAATCATAAAACACTTCTGTTCATATGCTAAATAGAAGAAGGGCACCCATATATGGTATTGTCCTACTAAGCTGTATTTTACATCCTTTTTAGTCAAAGAAGACATAGGCTTTGTCTTAACTTTGGGATGCATATATCAGTTCAGCCCAGACCAATATGTTCTTAGGAACTTAACTGAGGTAGCTCTGTCCTCAGTGAAGTTGTTGTGAGATTTATTTCCTGTCCATCATCATCCATATATTTTTGAAATGTTTGTAAGGAACTTACTACTTGTGCTTACTCGGTCCTCTCAGAATTTTATTATTAACTTAAACCAGTCTGATGTCTTGGAAGGAAGGCTCCAGGGGACTAAAGTTTCTACAACTTAGATTGTGGCAGGAATAAAGTGGCAGAAAATTATTCATATACTCCTCCCACAGCAGGTGGAATAGTTTGGCTTTGGGTGGTCCCTATGCAATGGAAAGGAGAAATATGTGTCTGTTAAGATTATAACTGTACATCAAGTATCAAGAGCTATATGTACAGCCATAGTCACAATTAAAGTCATCCCCTGCTTAAGTTAACAATAATAAAACACACCAACCTTCCCTCCTGACCAACTTGGAAAATTCATTATACCTGATGAAAATAGGAGGAAAGATAAAGAAATTTTGGAAGATTCCAGAATATTTCCTTGCAAGAGAAAATATATCAACAGGATTTTAATAGTGTACAAGAATGAGGTGATGGGATTGGAAGCAAGATGACAGAGTAGAAGGACGTGCTCTCACTCCCTCTTGTGAGAACACCAGATTCACAACTAGCTCTGCACAATCATCGACAGGAAGACACTGGAACTCACCAAAAAAGATACCCAACATCCAAACACAAAGGAGAAGCCAAAATGAGATAGTAGGAGAGGTGCAATCACAGTAAAATCAAATCCCATAACTGCTGGGTGGGTAACTCACAGACTGGAGAACACTTATACCACAGAAGTCCACCCTCTGGAGTAAAGGTTCTCAGCCCCACATCAGGCTTCTGAACCTGGGGGTCCGGCAACGGGAGGAGGAATTCCTAGAGAATCAGACTTTGAAGCCTACTGGAATTTGATTGTAGGAATTTGACAGAACTGGGGGAAACAGAGACTCCACTCTTGGAGGGCACACACAAAGTAGTGTGCACATCAGGATGCAGGGGAAGGAGAAGTGACCCCAGGGTAGAATGAATCAGACTTATCTGCTAGTGTTGGAGGGTTTCCTGCAGAGGGGGGGGGGGGTGGTTGTGGTTCACTGTGGGGACAAGCACACTGGCAGCAGAAGTTCGGGGAAGTACCCCTTGGTGTGAACCCTCCCAGAGTCTTCTATTAGCTCCACCAAACAGCCCAGGTAGATTCCAGTGCTGGGTTGCCTCAGGCTAAACAACCAACAGGGAGGGAAACCAGCCCCAGCCACAAGCAGTCAATCAAATTAAAGTTTTACTGAGCTCCGCCCTCCAGAGCCACAGTCAGCTCTACCCACCAACAGTTGCTACAATCAGGAAACTTGCATAAGCCTCTTAGATAGCCTCATCCATCAGAGGGCAGACAGCAGAAGCAAGAAGAACTACAATCCTGCAGCCTGTGGAACAAAAAACACATTCACAGAAAGATAGACAAGATGAAAAGGCAGAGGGCTCTGTACCAGATAAAGGAACAAGATAAAACCCCAGAAAAACAACTAAGTGAAGTGGAGATAGTTTACCTTCCAGAAAAATATTTCAGAATAATGATAGTGAAGATGATACAGGACCTTGGAAAAAGAATGGAGGCAAAGATTGAGAAGACGCAAGAAAGGGTTAACAAAGATCTAGAAGGATTAAAGAACAAACGAACAGAGATGAACAATACAATAACTGAAATGAAAACTACACTAGAAGGGATCAATAGCAGAATAACTGAGGCACAAGAACGGATAAGTAACCTGGAAGACAGAATGGTGGAACTCACAGCCGCAGAACAGAATAAAGAAACAAGAAGGAAAAGAAATGAAGACAGCCTAAGAGACCTCTGGGACAACATTAAATGCAACAGCTTTTGCTTCATAGGGGTCCCAGAAGGAGAAGAGAGAGAGAAAAGACCAAAGAAAATATTTTAAGAGATTATAGTCAAAAACTTCCCTAACATGGGAAAGGAAATAGCCACCCAAGTCCACGAGGCGCAGCAAGTCCCATACAGGATAAAACCAAGGAGAAACATACCAAAACAGAGACTGATCAAATTTCCAAAAATTAAAGACAAAGAAAAATTATTAAAAGCAGCAAGGGAAAGATGACAAATAACATACAAGAGAATTCCCATAAGGTTAACAGCTGATTTCTCAGCAGAAACTCTACAAGCCAGAAGGGAGTGGCATGCTATACTTAAAGTGATGAAAGGGAAGAACCTACAACCAAGATTACTCTACCCGGCAAGGATCTCATTCAGATTCGATGGAGAAATCAAAAGGTTTATGGACAAGCAAAAGCTAAGAGAATTCAGCACCACCAAACCAGCTCTACAACAAATGATAAAGGAACTTCTCTAAGTGGGAAACACAAGAGAAGAAAAGTATCTACAGAAAAAAAAAAAACCCAAAATAAAGAAAATAGTCATTGGAAAATATATCAATAATTACCTTAAATGTGAATAGATTAAATGCTCCAACCAAAACACACAGGTTTGCTGAATGGATACAAAAACAAGACCCATTTATATGCTGTGTACAAGAGACCAATGTCAGACCTAGGGGCACATACAGACTGAAAGTGAGGGGATGGAAAAAGATATTCCATGCAAATGCAAATCAAAAAAAAGCTGGAGTAGCTATATTCGTATCAAATAAAATAAACTTTAACATAAAAAAATGTTACAAGATACAAGGAAGGACAGTACATAGTGATCAAGGGATCAATCCAAGAAGAATATATAACAATTGTAAATATATATGCACCCAACATAGGAGCACCACAATACATAAGGCAACTGCTAACATCTATAAAAGACAAAATCAACAGTAACACAATCATAATGGGGGACTTTAACACCTCACTTACACCAATGTACAGATCATCCAAAATGAAAATAAATAAGGAAACAGAAGCTTTAAATGACACAATAGACCAGATAGATTTAATTGATATTTATAGGAAATTTCATCAAAAAACAGCAGATTACACTTTCTTCTCAAGTGAGCATGGAACATTCTCCAGATAGATCACACCTTGTGTCATAAATCAAGCCTCAGTAAATTTAAGAAAATTGAAATCACATGAAGCAACTTTTCTGACCACAACGCTATGAGATTAGAAATCAATTAAAGGGAAAAAAACGTAAAACACACAAGCACATGGAAGCTAAACAATACGTTACTAAATAACCAAGCAATCACTGAAGAAATCGAAGAGGAAATCAAAAAATACCTAGAGACAAATGACAAGAAAACATGACGATCCAAAACCTATGGGATGCAGCAAAAGCAGTACTAAGAAGGAAGTTTATAGCAATACAATCCTACCTCAAGAAACAAGAAAAATCTCAAGTAAACAATCTAAACTTACCCCTAAAGGAACTAGAGAAAGAACAAACAAAATCCAAAGTTAGCAGAAGGAAATAAATCATAAAGATCAGAGCATAAATAAATGAAATAGAAACAAAGAAAACAATAGCAAAGACAAATAAAACTAAAAGCTGGTTCTTTGAGAAGATAAATAAAATTGATAAACCATTAGCCAGACTCAAAAGGAAAAAGGAGGAGAGGACTCAAATCAATGAAATTAGAAAAGAAAAAGGAGACGTTACAACTGACACTGCAGAAATAAAAAGCACCCTAAGAGACTACTACAGGCAACTCTATGCCAATAAAATGGACAACCTGGAAGAAATGGACAAATTTTTAGAAAGGTATAAGCTTCCAAGACTAAACCAGAAAGAAACAGAAAAAAGGAACAGACCAATCACAACTAATGAAATTGAAACTGTGATTAAATATCTTCCAACAAACAAAAGTCCAGGACCAGATGTCTTCACAGGTGAATTCTATCAAACATTTAGAGAAGAGCTAACACCCATCCTTCTCAAACTCTTCCAAAAAATTGAAGAGGAAGGAACACTCCCAAACTCATTCTATGAGGCCACCATCACCTTGATACAAAAACCAGACAGAGATACTACAAAAAAAGAAAATTACTGACCAATATCACTGATGAATATAGATGCAAAAATCCTCAACAAAATACTCAAAAACAGAATCCAACAACACTTTAAAAGGATCATACACCATGATCAAGTGGTATTTATCTCAGGGATGCAAGGATTCCCCAATATATGCAGATCCATCAATGTGATGTACCATATTAACAAATTGAAGAATAAAAACCATATGATCCTCTCAATAGATGCAGAAAAAGCTTTTGACAAAATTCAACACCAATTTATGATAAAAACCCTCCATAGAGTGGGCATAGAGGGAACCTACCTCAACATAATAAAAGCCATATACGACAAACCCACAGCAAACATCATTCTCAATGGTGAAAAACTGAGAGCATTTCCTCTAAGATCAGGAACAAGGCAAGGCTGTCCACTGTCACCACTATTATTCAACATAGTCTTGAAGTCCTAGCCATGGCAATCAGAGAAGAAAAAGAAATAAAGGGAATCCAAATTGGAAAAGAAGAAGTAAAACTGTCACTGTTTGCAGTTGACATAATACTATACATAGAGAATCCTAAAAATGCCACCAGAAAACTAGTACAGCTAATCAATGAATTTGGTAAAGTTGCAGGATACAAAATTAATGCACAGAAATCTCTTGAATTCCTACACACTAATGATGAAAAATCTGAAAGTTAAATTAAGAAAACACTCCCATTTACCATTGCAACAAAAAGAATAAAATACCTAGGAATAAACCTACCTAGTGAAACAAAAGACCTATATGCAGAAAACTATAAGACACTGATGAAAGAAATTAAAGATGATATCAACAGATGAAGAGATGTACCATGTTCTTGGATTGGAAGAATCAATATTGTGAAAATGACTATACTACCCAAAGCAATCTACTGATTCAATGCAATCCTTATCAAATTACCAATGGCATTTTTTATGGAACTAGAACAAATCATCTTAAAATTTGTATGGAGACACAAAAGACCACCAATAGCCAAAGCAGTCTTGAGGGAAAAAAATGGAGCTGAAGGAATCAGACTCCCTGATTTCAGACTATACTACAAAGCTACACTAATCAAGACAATATGGTACCTGCACAAAAACAGAAACATAGATCAATGGAACAAGATAGAAAGACCAGAGATAAACTCACATGCCTATGGTCAACTAATCTATGACAAAGAAGGCAAAGGTATACAATGGAGAAAAGACAGTCTCTTCAATAAGTGGTACTGAGAAAACTGGACAGCTACATGTAAAAGAATGAAATTAGAACACTCCATAACACCATACACAACAATAAACTCAAAATGGATTAGAGACCTACATGTAAGACCGGACACTATAAAACTCTTAGAGGAAAACATAGGAAGAATACGCTTTGCCATAAATCACAGCAAGATCTTTGTTGATCTACCTCCTAGAGTAATAGAAATAAAAACAAAAGTAAACAAATAGGACCTAATGAAACTTCAAAGCTTTTGCACAGCAAAGGAAACCATAAACAAGAAGAAAAGGCAACCCTCAGAATGGGAGAAAATATTCACAAGTGAATCAACAGACAAAGGATATAAACAGCTCATGCA
Source organism: Monodon monoceros (assembly GCF_005190385.1). NCBI lineage: Eukaryota > Metazoa > Chordata > Mammalia > Artiodactyla > Monodontidae > Monodon > Monodon monoceros. Next base: position 23,232,771 of record NW_021703775.1, on the reverse strand, counting down.
GCTCAATATTAAAGTAACAAACAACCAATCCAAATATGGGCAGAAGACCTAAATAGACATTTCTCCAAGAAGACATACAGATGGCCAAGGAGCACATGAAAAGCTGCTCAACATCACTAATTACTAGAGAAATGCAAATCAAAACTACAATGAGTTATCACCTCACACCAGTTAGAATGGGCATCATCAGAAAATCTACAAACAACAAATGCTGGAGAGGGTGTGGAGAAAAGGGAACCCTCTTGCACTGTTGGTGGGAATGTAAATTGATACAGCCACTATGGAGAACAGTATGGAAGTTCCTTAAAAAACTAAAAATAGAATTAGCATATGATCCAGTAATCCCACTCCTGGGCATATACCCAGAGACAACCATAATTCAAAAAGACACAAGCATCCCAATGTTCATTGCATCACTATTTACAATAGCCAGGTCATGGAAGCAACCTAAGTTACCATCAACAGACAAATGGATATAGAAGTTATGGTACATATATACAATGGAATATTACTCAGCCATATAAAAGAATGAAATTGAGTCATTTGTTGAGATATGGATGGATCTAGAGACTACCATACAGAGTGAAGTAAGTCAGAAACAGATAAACAAATATCGTATATTAATGCATGTATGTGGAACCTAGAAAAATGGTACAAATGAACTGGTTTTCAGGGCAGAAAGTGAGACACAGATGTAGAGAACAAACGTATGGACACCAGGGGGTGAAACTGCAGTGGGTTGGCAATGGTGGTGTGCTGAATTGGGCGATTGGGATTGACATGTATACACTGATGTTTATAAAATTGATGACTAATAAGAACCTGCAGTATAAAAAAAACAAACAAAAACAACTAATATTAAAATTTCTTTGGGTTATTTGTATGGAAATATGTTAATATAAATGTTTCAGACATTACATGAACTTTCTAAAAATCTTATATGTTCTGGTATAATGTTATAAGTTATAATTCTAGTTATTACATTAAAATGTATATCTCAGAAATAACTAAATTTCCTTATCTATTGCAATTTTATGAACTTTCATCAAATCTTTACCGTGGTCATTTTTAAGTCTTTTGTCATTTACAGACAGTTCTGGGTGTACTGTGATGCTTTTGCAAAAATGTTCTTATAAAAGGGTTTCATCTTCAAGGAATTCATGGAAAAGACTCTTACAAGTACAGGTTTCTGGTAACTGACTATACTCCTGAACTAAATGAATGAGCATTTTCAGAACTCTAATGGAAAACTGATGAATTCATAAAAGTGCTAACAAAAGATCAAGATGAACAAAAGAATTAATTACATGGAACTGATTGAACTGATGAGGATGATTATAAGTTTTGTGACTTTCTGTTTGAATAAAAAAAAAATCTCACAAGGACTGAGAGGCAAAAAATATACAAATCAATTTTCACTGCAAAGTAAAGAAGCTGTTTAAGTGGAGGATTACTAGACTGAATGTCAATATTGTGACATAGTATCAGTGTGTTTCATGTTTGGTAATTGCAATCATTGTTGCTTTTGTTATGGTCATCCATTTACAATGCTTGGTGCCAGTTTATTTATCTCTTGTAAAAATAAAATACAGTGTGTGTGTGGAAAAGGAAAGAAAATGAAAAGGTAAGCCACAGACTAGGAAAAAAATATTTGCAACATGTTGACAAGGATATTACATGCAGTTTTAATTTTTTAAACTCTTGCAATAATTAGAAGAGAGAATCTTAAAAACAGTGAAGAATTTTGAACAGACACTTCAAAAAAGGAAATATATTAATGGCCAATAAACACATAAAAATATTCAACATTGACTATCATCAAGGAAATGCAAATTAAAATACTCTGAGATGTCTCTACACAGTCATTAGAATAATTAAATACTGGCAATACCAAGGGTTGGTGAAGATGTATAACAAATGGAATTCTCATACATTGCTCATACATTGCTGGTAGGATTGTTAATTTGTCCAACATTGTGGAAAGCAGCTTGAAAGTTCTTTATAAAGTTAAAATGTATCTATCATAAAACCCAGCAATTCCATTCGTTTATCTGGGAGAAAGGAAGTTATATTTTCATGCAGTTTCATGCTCTTAGCAGTTTTATTCATAACCTCAAACCAGAAACAACCCAAATAGTTATCAAGAGTTGAACTGATGAATAAATTTTGGTATGCATAAAGTGGAATACTACATCAATTAAAGTGAACAGACTACTGATATATGCAGCGACATGGACCCAAAAGATTTCACAAACTGTATAATTCCATTTATATGGCATTTAAGAAGAAGTATTGAATACAGTTAAGCAAACTGGTGGCTGCTTGGGGTTAAAGGTGAGGAGTATTGTTTGCAAAAGAGCACAAGGGAACCTTGTAGGGTTATAGAAATGTCTTAAATAGTTACTATATTTGGAATTACATGATTGTATATGTTTGTCAAAATTCATCAAACCCTACATTACAGGGATTCATTTTATTTTATATAAACTATACCTCAATAAATTTGATTTAAAAATATGTATATGACTTGAGTCCTTAAGATCCTTTCCTGAGCAGCCAGCCCTAATCTTCAGTCACCCTTTTCTGATTCTGATTTATTCATGTCCTATTAATCTCCCATATCCTTCAATACTTTTCCATCTTTGAAAATTTGGCTTGCTTGTATCTCCAGTCGCTAACCAGTCTTCAATCTTTCAGTTCAGTTCAGTTCTGTCTTGTCTTTAAGAGCCTCACTTTGGAAACTCAAATATGGTGGCCAAATGGATTTGGTTTAAATTGTAGTATGTTAGATTTTCATTAAAATAGAGGCTAAAACACCAAGTATATGGATTGAAAAAATTAGTTTAAAAATTTGTATGGAAGTTGCACTATGTGATTTATGGGAAATAGTTTGATTTTTTAATTGTTTCAAACTTTTAGTGCATACCAGAATCATTTGGAAAACATCTTACAATGAAGATGGTCTTCAGAAGGTGGTTCTGAAATATTGGTTTTTAACAAGTCTCCCAGATGATTTGGATGATTTAAAATATGGTTTTCTGACCATATTTTAAAAACACAGGTTTACTGGAAAGAAGTTAACTTGGCCTGCTTGAGGGTAGAACGTGTGTGTGTGTGTGTATGGTGGCCCTGAGGGTTAGGGAGTATCGTACCCTCTAAATTCATATTCCAGCCCTGCCATTTTCAAGTTGAGATACATTGGTAAATCACTTAAACTCTTTGAACATGTTTCCTTCTTTATGAGGGAAAATAATTATACCTATTCTTGAGGTTTGTTGTACTGATTAAAGGTGTGAGTCTGTTAGGCACCCAGAACTCTGCCAAGCATATAATGCATATTAGATATTACTTTCCGTCCTTCCTTAGTTTGTTGTAAAGACATGTGCATTCTTAAACTTTGTTTAGGTAATTAATATGGAGATGGTACCTACATTAAAAATATTTTATTTCTATATAGTTAGCCATAAATTTCAAATTGAGGAAAAGTAATAATTTGTCCTTTGTTATCAACAGTACCTCTTACCTGTTTTACAGTGAAGAGTGTCTATTTTTTGTGATATAAATGGCTAAGGTATGGAATGGTTGAAAAAGACTGTTCATTTCCTCTCTTTTTCTTTCCTTGCCTCAGGTCTCCCCTTCTTTCCTTTCCCTCTTTCCCTCTCCAAACCATTCTTCCTTTTCTTTCCTCTTTCTTTCCTTCCTTCCTTTCTTCCTTTCTTCCATTAATTAGTCTGAATAAAATTTGAACTATGATCTAAGCCTCCTTGTTTCCAACTCTTTTTAGCACAACTACACTGAAGATTGAATGATAATGCCACTTTTCTATTTTTGCTGGCATAACACTACCCAGCTGGTACTCTCCTGATACTGGTCAAGCTCTAAAAATAATTCATGTAGATTATTTTATCTATGCTGCATAGTAGGTTTATTGAAACCAACTAAAGTGATATTTCACAGCCATAAAATGAATATATAGTAGAGTTATGAATTCACCCTAAATTCCTCAATTCAGAATTTCACTTGGTTTCCAAACACTTTTATAAAATCTAGGGCGGAATATCATTGCTATTACTAAATTTGGATTTCATTTCATTCACCTTCAGGTGCTTATTTATTTCTTATTTATTATTATTATTTGCTTTTGATTCAGGCTTATTTTTCACTATCCAGTAATCGGCACAGTCAAGTTTATCTCTCATCAGTCACTCTACATACATCTTTTCTTCCCGCTTCCTTGTTTTGAGTCATGCAGTTTCTCCAATCTGGGATAATCTTTTTTGCCAGTTTAAATTATTCCCATTACTCAATATGCTATTCAATCTCCACATTTCCTCTGGGAAACTTTCTTCACTTATGTGAACCTTCTGAACTCCTGCCGTGGTTATAGACAGATTTGAGTGCAGCATTCTAATTACACACAGAATGTCAGAGCTGGAAGGGACCTTAGGAATCATCAAGCCTAATGCCTCTTTCACAGAGAAGAAAATAGAGTGCAGGATACAATCTGGCAAAGTGAAGGGCATGATCTTAGAGAGTGGGTAGGGACAAGATTTGGATGTGACACTGATGCTATATGTTATGATTGCACTCTGGATGCAAGAGGGAAGGAAGAGTAATCAAGGTTAGATGCATACAGGAGGGAGAAATGGGACTGGTAGTTAACTAGAGATGCACTGGTGTTTGGAGAGGAACACTGAGGTTTGGATGGTGATCTGTATGCCCTGCCAGCCACAGTAACTCTCTAGAATGCTGGTGCCTTACTGACAGTGTCAGAATTATGCAGAGGCAGAGGGCAATGACAAACAGGTTCACTGGACATATTTACCCTTTTTAAAGAATCATATTTCAGAGCTAGGTGTTTTTCAACTCAATCACTCCAATTTTCCAATCAATATTTGTTGATGGAATATAACCAAATTTACAAAGCTGTAGAAGTAGAATTTCAAGTAGAGAAAAAAATAAGGAAAATCCATGGAAGAAAACATCATTCGGTCCAAGGGAAGACAGTCAGGCTAGCTCAGACTTGAAGAGGATCCAACCAGCATGGTGTAAAAGAGGAAGCCAAGGACTTAGACTGTATTTTTAGGTCAAAAGCAATCCACTAAGTGTAATTTAACAGAATAGTGATAGAGACAGAAATGCACTTTACTCTGTGTGGGCTACCAATAAAAGGGGGACAAAACAGGGACATTATCATACAAGTGAAGAGATGTTCAACTCCCTGGACCTAAACCACTTTCCTTTTGGTTTCTATGACATCACTTTGCTGGGTTTCCTTCCACCTTCCTTGTGCCACCCTCTCAGTCTCTTTCCTGAGTCCTCAGCCTGTGTTTATTCTATGTTTAGAATTCTTTTTTTATTCTCTACCTCTATTCTTTCTCTAAGTGAAACTCTGTAATTTTAAATTTTAGAAATGAAACTTGAAAATTATCTGTATGCTAAATATTCACTGTTGTATACTTTACACCTGGATTCATCTCAATACAAGGCAGTTATAGATACAACTGCTCTGTTAACATACTCAGTTGAAAATCTCTTTAGATGTAATAAGCTTTGATGTCTCTTCTGAAAAATCTTGCTGTGCCCTTATCATTTTAGTAAGAACACTGCATCCATTATAACCAGAAACCAAAAATTTATCTCTGATTTCTCCCAGTTCTTAATTCCTCATATCCAATAAATTAGCAATCTTGTCTATCTCTAAAATGTATCTTCAATTGGTCCATGTATCTCCCTCTTCCCTGATACCCACATAATCCAAGTCCCTCACATACTTTTCCTGTAGGGCTCCACTAGCTCCATACTTGGTCTCATTGCTTCCACTATGACCCCTCTGCAATACACTCTCCACAGTTCTGTCAGAGTACTCTTACATAATACTTATTATCATTTCACTATCCTATTTAAAACCCTTCAACAGCTTCCCATTGCAATAAAGATAAAGTCAGGCTCAATACTCTAGCTTAAAAGGCCAACATGATCTGGCCTACTCTGTCTGTCCTTGATTCTCATGAAGTTCAATTCAGGCCTTCTCTCTCATTCTTCAACAACTCAGTTATTGACTGTCTCAGGACTCTTGAACATGATATTTCCTCTACTTAGTGTGTTCAACTTTTGGTGCTTCTCATGGCTAACTTCTTCTCACACTTCAGGTCTCAGTTAAAACATCATCTTTTGGAGAGGGCATTCCTGAGGGCCCTTTCTTAAGTTTGGCATCCTTACCATACACATATACACACAAAGTTTTTCCCTATCATCATTCTGCTTTTTCCTTGCAGGGAAATTATACAAGTCTTCAATTATCTTATTAACTTATGTATTATATGTTTCTCCTGAGTATAACATAAGCTCCATAAGGGACTAGTTTCATCTGTTTTGTTCATAGAGACATAAAACAGAGCCTGACACAACGTATCTGCTCAGTAAGCACTTATTGAATGAATTGGGAAGCCACAAACTTCCATTTTAGAAGAAATTTTTTTTTTTTTTTGCAGTATGTGGGCCTCTCACTGTTGTGGCCCCTCCCGTTGTGAGGCACAGCCTCCGGATGCGCAGGCTCAGCGGCCATGGCTCATGGGCCTAGCCGCTACGCGGCATGTGGGATCTTCCCAGACTGGGGCACGAACCCGTGTCCCCTGCATCAGCAGGCGGACTCTCAACCACTGCGCCACAAGGGAAGCCCTAGAAGAAATTTTGACAAGAAAACTTTGGCAGATACAATAAAATCTAGAAACAGGAAGCTAAACATGAAAACAACGGAAGTGGATTTGAGCTTATTTAACTTACTTTAATATAAATTACCTTATTTTTAAAACACCAGGCAAAACTTTTATTAACTAATGCTGAAGGATGCAGCTAAACGGAAAAGTATTGAAAAAGGAGGGGCTACTGCATGTATTTTAAGGTTTAAAAGAAGAGGTTTAAGATATGCCACTTGCCAAATGTCAAACTGCAAAGTTCTTTGAAGGGGGTCCCATAGTTAACTTAAAGGGACCCAAGAATTCACAATTCTTTATTTACCCTGAGGACTCAAATCAAGCACCCGTAGCTCAAAATTTCTTGTGTTTCTATTCTATTAAGTATTACCCATTCCCAGACATTTTTGGACTTCTTATAGCTATGTACCTATGGCTTAAATGGATGCAAAGTGGAAATGCCCTGTGAAGGTTAAGCCACACTATGAAGGACCAGCAACTTCTCTGGGAATAGGCTGTCCAGAGACCCATCTGCACCAGCAGGCCAGGCCTCTCTGACACTCTGAGGGCAAGGAAATCTCTACTTTCCTTGTGGGTTAGCCTTGGTATGAGCAGGACCTAGGAGTAGACTGGCCTTAATACAGGCTTGATTTAAAGATGGTGACAATAAAAATGTTCCTTATTTGAAATACTGGATGCATAAATCATTGATTGTCTCTGGATTAAACACAACCCTGAGGTCAAGATGATTTGTGACTCCTTGCCCGAATAGCAGTTACCCTTTGGTGGCTGCCTAAGACTACACATTGAATATTTGTTGAACTGCATTAAGATTGTTTTTGTTTGTTTGTTTGATTTTGTTTTTTTGGTAAACATTGTAACTCTGATATGGTGTGAGAAAAAGTTTCTTTCAGAAGAAAAGTTAAAATTTTTTCTTTATTTTTTAAAAACTTTTTATTATAGATAATACCAGTTACATACAAAAGTGGAACAAATATAATGAACTTTTATGTATTTATCTGTCAGAGTAAATTATTTATCAATTTATGTTTATTCTTATTTCATCTGTACCCTGATCAGCTTCTCCCCTCTTCACCAATAATTTTGAAGCAAATCCTAAATACCACTTTATTTTATCAGTAAATATGTCAGCAGTATATCTTAAAGACAAAACTTATTTTAAAAACTCAAAATACTATTAACCCACCTAAATAAATTAATTATTTAATATCAGGAAATATTAATTAACATAGTTTTAAACATAAGGAGGAGATTCTATTTGAAGTAGAGCTCACAAACATTTAGGAACAAAGATTCTCTTCTTCTATGACTTCCTAAGTTTGATGTCTTTTGTTGAAACAGAGGCACAATAAATACATTTATAATAATAAAAACTCAGTCTTTTATTATAGAGTTGTTGTTCCTCATTTCATGGAGGTAAGATTTATTTATTTTCCAACAGTGTGGAAACATTTTAAACCTAGTTAGTTCTTGGAAAATTGTGGTTGCCAATAATTAATTAATGAGTTCAATTGGATGAAGTCATAGAGAGTCACAAACAGGACATGGAAGTAAGTCACGTACAAATTCATATGTTGTCAGTATGTCAGTAGACTGGCTAAATATCTTGGGGGAAAAAAAAGGCAACAAAACAAAACAAACAAACAAAACTAAGAGCTTTGAATTGCCAGGGGCTAACGCGATAAAGATAAGGTTCCAAGTTATCAAAAGGAAAAAGCACACTCATCATATTTTAAAATAAATATCACCAGTAATCTAGAAAAGTGCTTGCCACATAGTGATTATTTAATAATGTTATTAATAGATTGATAAATTTAAAGTACTTTTAAAGATGCAGAAAGTATATGAGAAATTACAAGACATTGACATTAAATGTATGAGTCAGTAATGTCTTGGGAACTGTCCTAAAAGGAGTAACAAAAATTTAATGAGCTTTTTTTTTTTTTACTATGTTTTTGGTGTTTGTTTGCATGCACTTAACATGTGAATGGATTAGAATAACCAACGCCACAATCAGGCTACCAAAAACATCACCCCAGAAAAACTCTGTCAAGGTAAACCTCAACACTCACACCCTTCCCTGAGCCTAGCCCCTAGTTATATGAAACTATAACCATAGTTTCATACTTTTGAGAATGCTACACAAAAAGAGTCATACAGTATACAATTTTTGAGACTGCTTTCTGACACTTGAATCAGTGCATTTGAGATCCATGTTGTGTGCATCAATAGCTTGTTCCTTTTCACTTCAGAGTAGTATTTCATTGTATGGATATATCACTGTTTACCCATGCACCCACTGAAGGACATTTATGTTTTTTCCTGTTTTGAGGAATTGTAAATAGAGTTGTTATAGACATTAATATACAGATGTTTGTGTGAACATTTTCTTTTAATCTAAGGTAAATACCCAGAAGTGGGTTTGCTCAGTCATATGGTAAGCAATATTTACTTTTTTTTTTTTTGGCCACGCCACATGACATGTGGGATCTTAGTTCCCTGACCAGGAATCGAACCCTGGCCCCTTGCATTGGAAGCACAGAGCTTTAACCACTGGATGACCAGGGAAGTCCCAGCAATGTTTAACTTTATAAGAAACTGCCAAATGGTTTTCCAGAGCTGCTGAACCATACAGCATACTTTTCAGCAATGTAAGACAACTCCAGGTGCTGGCCAAAACTTAATACTTTTTATTTTAGATATTCCAATAGGTGTGTAATTGTAGTTTTAATTTGTATTTACCTAATGACTATTGATGTTGAGTATCTTTTTGATGTGCTTATTTGCAGTCTTCACTGTAAATGAAGTACAAAGTGAGTGTATATTCAAATATTTTGACCATTTTTGGAGCAAACTGGGTTGTTTCTTTTCTTACTGTTGAGTTTTTAGAATTCTTTACATGTCCTGGATACAAGTCCTTTGTCAGATGTGTAGCTTGCAAATATTTTCTACCAATTGCTGTCTTAACTTTTCATTCTCTTTTGCAGAGCTAAAGCTCTTATTTTGACAATATCCAATTAACTATTTTTTCTTTTATGAATCTTGCTATTAATGTTATACCTAAATTTTTTTGCCTAAATCTGGGAGATTAATATTTTCTCAAGTGTTTATTCTAAAAGGTTTATGGTTTGACAGTTTACATTTAGATCTATGATTCACTTTGAATTAAATTGTGTATGAGATTTGAGGTTTAGTTCAAGGTACTTTTTTGTTTGTTTTTTGTTATATGGCTGTCCAATTGTTCCACTGGCTTTTGTTGAAAAGATTATCCTTTCTTCACTTAATTGCCTTTAACTTTATCAAAAATAAATTGGTATGATATACACAGAGGGAAAAAGTTAGGATGCAAATATGATAACATGCCAATTGGTGTTAACCCTGAGTGCGGAAATAGGTAGGCTGTAGTATTCATTGTATTTTTATGCAAATAAACCTTTTCCAAAACAACAACAAAAAAAAATTGGTATGTTCATATGCATCCACTTATGTATCCTAATTTGTGTCATTGATTGATGTGTCTATCTTTTTGGGAATTTCATACTTTTTATTATTATAACTTTTTGGTAAGTCAAAGTCACACAGTATGATAATTCCAACTTTATTTTTCTTTTTTTCAAAATTGTTTGCTCTCTTCAAATTTCTTTGCTTTTCCATGTAAATTTTAGCATAAGCTTGTCAATACTACAGAAATCCTGGTTGAATTTTGACTGCAATTGCATTTATTGTATAGATAAATTTGAGGAGAGTTGACACCTTTACTTGTTGACTCAAAATTTATGAGCAGGATATGTTTCTTAATTTATTGAAATATTCTTTGATTTCTTTGATCAGCTTTTGTAGTCTTCAGCATACAGATACTACATGAGCTTATTAGATTTATAAATACGTCTTTGAGGGGATGGTATTCTATTGAGTTGGCCAAAAAGTTCATTCGGGTTTTCCACGTTACAGAAAAACCCTAATGAACTTTTTGGCCAACCCAATAAATAACATTAATTTTTTTTCCAATTGTTCACTGTTAGTATATAGATTTTTGAGAGTTGACCTTATATCCTATGACATTATGAAATTCATTTATTAGTTTTAGATGATTTTTGTAGATTCTTTTTCTTTTTTTCTGTTATTCCTTCTCTATTGATCTCTGGCTATATCAAGGGTTTGGTCGACTGTAGATTCTTTTGGATTGCCTATGTCCACAATCATGCTGTCTGTGAGTAGGGATGATTTCGTCTCTCTATTCCAATCTGCATGCTTTTTTTTTTTTTTTTTGCGATACGCGGGCCTCTCACTGTTGTGGCCTCTCCCGTTGCAGAGCACAGGCTCCGGACGTGCAGGCTCAGCAGCCATGGCTCACGGGCCCAGCCACTCCGCGGCATGTGAGATCTTCCCGGACCGGGGCACGAACCTGTATCCCCTGCATTGGCAGGGGGACTCTCAACCACTGCGCCACCAAGGAAGCTCCCTAATCTGCATGCTTTTTACTTTTTTTTTTTTTGTAGTCTATTGTATTGGCTAAGACTTCCAATATGATGTTGAATAGCAGTGGTAAGTGTGGACATCCTTGCCTTATTCTCAGTCTTAGGAGAAAAGCATTCAGTCTTTCACAATGAAATTGTTAACTATAGATTATTTAGAGACACCCTTTATCAGGTTGAGAAAAATACCTTGCATTCCTATTTTTCTCAGAGTTTTAATCATGAATGGATCTTGAATTTTGTTAAATGTTTTTTCTATATCAATTTATATGATCATGTAGTGTTTCTTCTTTAAACTGGCAATATGATGGATTGCATTGATTGATTTTTGTATGCTCCACCAGCCTTGCATTACTCAGATAAACCTTTGTTTATTATGGTATATTGTTCTCTTTCTATATTGCTATAATTTATTTTCAAGGATTTGCTTTTTTTGTATGTCTGTGTTCATGAGGAGTAATGGTCTGTAGTTTTATGGGGGTTTAAATAACATATATTTGGCTTTTTGCAGAATCAAGACTTTGTTAATAAATTTTGCCAAAAACATGGCATCCTGGGGAAAGAGCAAGTCTTGGGAAGTTAATTTTGAATTATATAGACACAGTGAGAGCACTAGAGGGATTTACCTAACTCTGGAGGTTTGTGCTTATATTTCCTGGGACCTTGGACAAGGCTCTATGCTGTAAAATCTGGAGACACCAGGGCTTTCTTGGCCTTGGGAGGGATGTGTTAACATATTGTGCGTAGCTGTAGTTCATTACTTTTTTATTGCTGAGTATTATTTTACTATGTACACACACACTTACACCACAATTTGTTTATCCTTTCCTCAGTTGATAGACATGTGAGTTATTTCCTGTCTGGGGTTATTATGAAAATAATCTTCTTTCTCAATAGTTAATTACTTAATTTGTTTGGTTGTTGTTGTTGAAATATGAATCATCTCATTTCATTCTTAAGCATTGTGATTCTATAGCTTTTCCTGAAAGGACTCATTGCTTTCATTCTGGAATAATTTCCCCCACCTTAATGACCTTAATTAAGATGCAACCATCACCTTATCCAATTTCCATCTTAATTTCCATATTACATTTTATTTTCTGGTGTTCTTTTTTTTTTTTTTTTCTATTCTTGAAACGATTAAGGTCTTCTGATTTCTCTCTCATTTGATCAAAATACATGCCCTTTTGGGAGGGGTAAGTGGAATACTCTCAGATAAATTTACCTAGGTACATTATGCCATCATGCTTGGACTGTGAGGTGCCTTGCTGTATGCTTCCAGGCCTACACTAAATACTACATTCCATAGGTCTGGGATCCCCCAAGTTCCCTTGGGTTACATTTTTTCTTCTCCCCCCAGATCTTTCCTAAGATATTTAAGCAGGAGTAGAATAGGTTGGTAGGTTTATACTTTATAAGATCTTCATTAATGTCTACACCCAACTGTCCTTCACATATTATTCTCTAGTCTATAGCAGAAGAAAAGTTACACTGGTCTAGTTATCTAGAACATTATTAAGTTACATGAAATAAACAAAGCCTTTCTGTCTTGGATTTGGACCTGAGATTTTAGAATGTGATAGCTAGCTATATTTTTGGTGACTGCCCACCATGAGGCAAAATGAAACATTTCTCTATGTTAAAGGGGCAGGCCCTAGAATTAAATATATGAAAACATATAATACTCTACACATCATTTGCCACAATTATAAATAACTGGTGATAGTATTGCTAAGGTGTATTGAGTGCATATTCAAATTTTTTTATATGTATAAATTCTTTTAATCCATACTACAACCTTATGAGGTAGGTAATATTTTCATGGCTATTTCACAGATCAGGGCATTGCATTAATGTTGCAACCTGGATTCAAACATTGGCATCTGGCTCCAGAGCTTAGGTTTTTAGCCATTATTCATTAAAGTACTATCTCTATAGATAGAGCCATACCTGGATACAGGTATCTCCTTGCTGTTTTGAAACCACGTTATCAACCTTCAGACATCTCAGTAAGGATATGGTTTATGGGGGATAATTAGCTTTTCTTCTTTCTCTCCAACCTCAGAAAGGATATTTTTCTTTTGTTTGATAATGGATGAAGAAAATCAGCAATAATTTTCGGGGAAAAAGAGTGTTTGGAGTATTTGAACTGTACAGAAGATCAAGAAATATATATGTTGGGACCAATAAAGTCAACATCAGACTTGAATCAGGTCAGATTTTCCATGTCCAGGATTCATTGTTTACAGAGAAAACATCAAGCAGGCTTTATAAATAGATTGTGTGTTTTTGCTTGAGAAAACACAGAAATATAACAACTTATAAGAAGAGAGAGAGAGTGAGGGAAGGAGGGAGAGATTATAGTCTGAAGAAATTGTTTGAGAGAAGATAAATATTTGACTAAAAACCTTCTCTTTTGGGGGGATTTTGCTTTTTCACTGTGAATACTTTTGTCCTGACCTAAAAATGTCCACTTACCTAGAACTCATAATTTATAGTGTTGAGATGCTCATATATTGAACATTGTATGAGAACATTGATAATGTATGAATTCATTTACATTCAGGGCTGTTTCAAGGCTTGAAGGAAAAGGGGAAATGTAAAATGTGAATGGTAATTAGATGCAAAAAAGAATGTGTGTCAGTGCTTTATTTTTTTTTGAATTTCTACAATATTTTCATATTTTCCTTACATTATTTTTTCAGCTTTATTGAGGTATAATTGATTAGCCAGTGTTTTAATAGAAAAGAGTGTGAGAGTTTGTAAAAGTGAATAAAAAAACAGTTTTTGAACTTTCAGAGACTGAATCTCACGATGGCATAAAGGTATTTGTGCACACCAAGTAGCCAGTCAATTACAATGCCAGCTCTATGTCAACCCTATTTTCAATGATGTAAAAACATCATTTATGTCTAATAATGGTGATTTAAAAAATATTAAAAGCAAAAACACAACAGATACAATCTACCTTTATATTTTTAATTTTTTTAACATCTTTATTGGAATATATTGACTTAAAATGTTGTTAGTTTCTGCTGTATAGTAAAGTGAATTAGCTATATGTATACATATATTCCCATATCCCCTCCCTCTTGCGTCTACCTCCCACCCTCCCTATCTCTCCCCTCTAGGTGGTCATAAAGCACGGAACTGATCTCCCTGTGCTATACGGCTGCTTCTCACTAGCTATCTATTTTACCTTTGATACCATCTACTTTTAATTAAAAATGTTTCTCCAGACATTCCCTAATTACTTAATTATTCTGTATTTTTATCTTTTCCCCATTCTTCTTTCATGTAATTCAGTAGAGTTACTATCTCCTGAGGTGAGGGTGGGACAGTGCTGTAAGGGTCACATGGCCCAGGTTAAAACTAGTCAGAATATTGTGTTGTCTCTGGCTTGACATTGGGTAAGTGAGCTTGTCAGAAGCAAGAATATTCAATGGGACTGGTACTGGTGATTCTTGTTAAATCTATCTGAAATAACTCTAGAATCAAAAAGAAAATATATTACATTGACAATTTATGAACAATGATAGTGATCTATTATATATTAATATTTATGGACCATATGAGGGAAATAGGGAGATGTTGGTCAAAGGACACATAGTTGGAGTTATGTAGGATTATTAGATCTTATGTATAGCATGATGACTATAATAGATAAGCTATTGAATACTGGAAATTTTCTAACTTTGTACATTTCAGGTCCTCTCACTACACACACACACACATACATACATACACACATACATGCACACAGAATGGTAACTATATGAGGAGATGGATATGTTAATTAGTTTGACTATAGTAATAATTTCACTATATATATGTATACCAAATCATCATATTGTACACCTTGAATATATACAGTTTTTATTTTAAAACAATTAAAGAAAAAGAATTCTGAATTCAGAGCACTGCATAAGATAAAGTCTGATACTGTACTGAGCTGTAAATAGTTGGGGAAGGGGCTGTTCTAGCTAAGATGGTCATGAAAGATGTCTCTGGAGAGCTGATATTGACTTAAGATTGAGTAGGGAGTTGGAAGTCATGTCAAGGTCTGTGGAAGTAATGTCCCCAGCAGGAGTGGCAGCAAGGCAGAGGCTATAGTATAAAATAATCATTCTGTGCTTAATTGCCAGCAAGAATGTCACTGTGGCTAGAATATGGAGATTGAGGGAGTGAGGCATATGGGATTACCAGTGGGAGCTTCCCTGGCATTGGAAGGTGACCTGACATTCACTACTAAACTGTAGTGTCCTTTTTTTGAGCATTAATAATTTCAAAGGACACCAACAGCAAACAAGGTTTCTCTATGACCATAAATGGAGGAATAGAAAAACAAGTCTACTCCATAATATATATAATCACAGCTGAAAACAAGAACACTGTCCAGCCCACAAAAATGACCCACAACCATCTTTCCTGGCTAAGATGAGTGGCTACTGCCTCTCACCAGTCACAGCTTTCACCCTGCTTTATTCCTCTTGCCTCCTTCTTAAGATTCATTGAGATACCAAATCATAATAGAATCAACCCTGCCTGTTTATAGCATCTGGCATAGAACAAAGCCATGCTTTCCTAAACACTCTTCAAAATCCTGATATAAGACAATATCCTATATCATGTCATATCTAACACCTTCTTACTGAGACATTCCATGGTTCTCCATGGTATGTTTTCTTTCTTACTTTAATGAGTCCATAAAATCCACTTTGTTCAAATATCAGTGGATTTTGGCTAGATGGTATCAACAAGATTCTGTTGAGGGAAGAGATTGGCTGCAATAAGAAAGAGATTTGTGAGAAGTGAGAAGCAGCTTTTGTTTTACTAAAATTTTGATAAAAATATTTTGTACTTATTAGCAGATAGTAAACAGAAAATTGACAGTAGATAGATAGATATAGATAGATAATCTTGAAGAATGTTACCCCTCCACTTCCCTATAAGAACAATATTCTTTACATTTATCTTGTGCCATTATCACCTGTTGAGCTTAAAAACAAAACAAAGGCAAAACAAAACTTGGGTACTTGTCCCTGCCAACCCTCAGAGATTTTATGAGGAGAGTCCTGGACATTCTAGTGCTCAAAAGCTGCCCAGATGATTCTAGTGTGTAGCCAAGGTTGAGATCCACTGCTCTAGAAGCAGATGATGGTATATTCAAAGCTTAATTAGTCCCTTACAAATTGTAATTTCAAAGCTTTTACAGATTTTGAAGAAACTAAAAGAGTAGTTATTTTAAAAGAATGCTCTGCAATCTACAGATTCAATGCAATCCCTATCAAATTACCACTGGCATTTTTCACAGAACTAGAACAAAAAATTTCACCATTTGTATGGAAACACAAAAGACCCCGAATAGCCAAAGCAATCTTGAGAACGAAAAAAGGAGCTGGAGGAATCAGGCTCCCTGATTTCAGACTATACTACAACGCTAGAGTAATCAAGACAGTATGGTACTGGCACAAAAACAGAAAGATAGATCAATGGAACAGGATAGAAAGCCTAGAGATAAACCCACACACATATGGACACCTTATCTTTGATAAAGGTGGCAGGAATGTACAGTGGACAAAGGACAGCCTCTTCAATAAGTGGTGCTGAGAAAACTAGACAGATACATGTAAAAGTATGAGATTAGATCACTCCCTAACACCATACACAAAAATAAGCTCAAAATGGATTAAAGACCTAAATGTAAGACCAGACACTATGAAACTCTTAGAGGAAAACATAGGCAGAATACTTTATGACATAATTCATAGCAAGATCCTTTTTGATCCACCTCCTAGAGAAATGGAAATAAAAACAAAAATTAACAATTGGGACCTAATGAAACTTAAAAGCTTTTGCACAGCAAAGGAAACCATAAACAAGATGAAAAGACAACCCTCAGAATGGGAGAAAATATTTGCAAATGAAGCAACTGACAAAGGATTAATCTCCAAAATTTATAAGCAGCTAATGCTGCTCAATATCAAGAAAATGCAAAAAAAAAAAAATCCAAAAATGGGAAGAAGATCTAAATAGACATTTCTCCAGAGAAGATATACAGATTGCCAACAAACACATGAAAGGATGCTCAACATTCCTAATCATTAGAGAAATGCAAATCAAAACAACAATGAGGTATTACCTCACACCAGTCAGAATGGCCATCATCAAAAAATCTACAAACATAAATGCTGGAGAGGGTATGGAGAAAATGGAACACTCTTGCACTGTTGGTGGGAATGTAAACTGGTACAGCCACTGTGGGGAACAGTATGGAGGTTCCTTTAAAAACTAAAAAAACTAAAAATAGAATTACCATACGACTAGCAAACCCACTACTGGGCATATACCCTGAGAAAACCATAATTCAAAAATAGTCATGTTCATTGCAGCTCTATTTACAATAGCCAAGACATGGAAGCAACCTAATTGTCCATCAATAGATGAATAGATAAAGAAGATGTGGTCCATATATACAATGGAATATTACTCAGCCATAAAAAGTAATGAAATTGAGTTATTTGTAGTGAGGTGGATGGACCTAGAGTGTGTCATACAGAGTGAAATAAGTCAGAAAGAGGAAAAAAAAGATGCCATAGGTTAACACATATATATGGAATCTAAAAAAAACCAAAAAAGGTTCTGAAGAACCTAGGGGAAGGACAGGAATAAAGACGCAGATTTAGAGAATGGACTTGAGGACACGGGGAAGGGGAAGAGGAAGCTGAGACGAAGTGAGAGAGTGGCATGGACATAAATACACTACCAAATGTAATATAGATAGTTAGTGGGAAGCAGCTACATAGCACAGGGAGATCAGCTTGGTGCTTTGTGACCACCTAGAGGGGTGGTATAGGGAGGATGGGAGGGAGACACAAGAGGGAGGAGATATGGGGATATGTGTATAAGCATAGCTGATTCACTTTGTTATAAATCAGAAACTAACACACCATTGTAAAACAATTATACTCCAATAAAGTTGTTAAAAAATTATATATATATATATATATATATATATATATATGCTAAAAAAAAAAAGAGGAATGCTGTGTAATAGTGGACCAGTTTCCTTATTCTCAGAGCAGGGAAGAAGAAACTAGAGCACTGGTTGTAATAAGTAGTATAATACTCCCTGCTCTGGTAGTGTAATGGCCTTGCAAACCACTGCATAATTAGAAAAATTATGGGCTTTGTGGTCTGGCTGTGTTTTTTCTGGGACCTACTGTTTGTCCTTAGGAACTATGTGACTGATCCAATAGTTAATAGCTGGAGGCTTAGTGGTAAAAAAAGTTATATCCCTTATTCATACCTGCAGGAAGCACTTAAAAGTTTCCTTATCATGCCCTCACTTGTGAATTATATTTCATACATTTCCTTTAGTTTCCTGGCACCCTTTATGAAAGCCAGGTGCATCTCTCTAACTTTGTGTGGTGGTGCTGTGGAGGCTACATATTTGAGGCTGCCAACACACTTTGTCCAACTGCTTATCATTCCCCAAAATAGTGAATAAATGTGTTCACTCAGTCACTTATTAGTAAAGCTGATAATTCACTGGCAATTATGATAATTTACTGGCAATTATATCTTTTGTGAAATCCCTCTTTCATAATTTTCTCCTTTATTTTAAGGGGTTGTGATTTTTTTTTAATCAATAAATTTGTGCATATTAAATCTGCTAACACTATCTTCTTTATAGGTATTCAGAATATATTTTTCTGTTTGTCATTGTTTTTGAAACTCATATTTTTGGTGAGTTTTTTGGACATTGTTTTTATATAGCCACATCAATTAATATTTTTGTTTTTGGACTTTGGGTCAGTACTTTATTAGACTAAAATTATACAGGTATTTATATATATTTTATTTTTGTGATTCTATGTTATTTTTGAATTTGGAAAATTTTATGCTATTTAGAAATAAATTTTAGTAAACAACAAAAAAATCAAGTAGTCTGTGAAAAATATTTACAACACATGAAAAGGGGATAAATTGGAAAATATATAAAATATATTTCATTTTAAAAAGGAAAATAAAATAATAAATATTTCAATAGAGAAAAATGAGTCTAAGATGTAAATAAGCAATTAGAAAAAGAACAAATTAATATATTTAATGATTTATTCAGTAAATATATATTAACTATTCACTATTTGCTTTGTTCTATGATAGATCTTGAAACGGATAGTAGTATATAGTCAAACTCATTGATCTCATGAAGTTTACTAAAAGTCATTAACACATGAGTAAATGTTTAGCCATGTCTAAATTCAATTATATCCAAACTATATCATTAGTTATATGTATTTTTCCCAAATAAAATGTGTAAAAATGAGAAAAAAGAAATAGGCCATAATATACAAAATTGGCCACTCAGTGGGAAGCTATCTTGGTAAAATCTTTCTGGCCTGCAATTTGATAATGTTATTCAAATTAGTATAAAGTCAGTTGATTTTGAAAATGTATCCTAGGAAATAATAAACATAAATTATATAATATGTCTATTAAAATAACTTTTATAAATATATAATAATATATTTATTCACATATAGAGAAAAAGCAGTTTTTACAAAATATATAATATATTCACTATGCTTTGCTTTATTTCTTTTGCTTTTATTTTATTTTCCCAGGAATTTGTTATCCCCTCTGCATGGTTTACCATTTCAGACATATTCATGTGACTAAACATGAAGGGGGTTGGAATATTGTCTAATAATGATCTTGTCCTTAGAGAGAGTTAGTAGGTTTGATGCTGTTTTGCATATATATTCACAAAAGAACTGAAAATCCATCAATCCACCACTAAGTACTTATAAACTTTACTATATGTTTACATAGATATATGAAATCTACATTTGCACTGTTTAGAAGACAAGGTTTGCTGATAAACCCAAAGCACATTCCCAATTATTATCTCTCTTATCCATCTCCCACTATACAATATGAAAGAGTGATATATTGATTCTCTCATCATCTTTTGTAGCCAGGGGTGATAATATGACCCAATTTTGGTCAATGACATTTTCTGGGGGTTTCTGGAATTTTTTTTTTTTTCTTGGTTACATGCACCCTTCATCTGGGCTTGGAAATAGCATGATGTCTGGGCCTGTGGCAACCATCTTGAAATCTCATGTGAAGGGGCATACATAAGCAATAAAATCCATGTTTCTATAGATGTTAGAGAGGAAAGATAGAACCTAAAACCTTGGGAGTATTGCTGAGCCAGTGAACCATTGACAATACTGCCTACTCCCAGACAATTTTTATGTGAGAAAAGTAAACTCCTATATTTTAAGCCACAATTCATCAGTTTTTTATTACTTATATTTAAACACTGTCCTAACTGGTAACCTTCCTTAACATTCATTTGTTAAATAAATATATGAGCATCTACCAGGAACAAGGCATTTTACTTGCCCTTATGTTTGTGATTGATTATTAACAGACCTGAGTCCTCATTTCAGGTGTGTTTAAGAGGTTATATATTAATATGATAATTGTCACTAAAGAAATCAGGACACAAAGAGATCCTATCACAGAGAGAGGTAATACATAAATTGAAATCTGCAAGCTAACTAGTACCTGGCTAGGCAGACAGAAGGGAAAGTATTCCAGGCAGAAGGCAGCATATGCTCAAGCATGAAAGTCCAGAACAGGAAGGAGCTTAGCAAATTTTCAGAGAAAAAAAGAAAAGTAATATTGCTAAGTTAGACATAAATATATCATTGTTTAGATGGCAAGAGCACATTCACTAAGTAAAAGAAACTATTCAAATTAATGTATTCTCAATATAAATAATAGAGTTAGAAGACAATTGTGGTCTTAAGTGCTTTTCTTAAGATGGAGGTATATTTACTTTCCTCCCTTAATAAGAATTTCTTGAAATGAAAGAAAAGGAGAAAAGTTCATAAAAACAGTGCTAATAGGAGAGGTAATATGAGACAGCAACAGAATATTCCAATACAGTTTTTACAATCCTCTATATACCTAACTCTAATGTGTATCTAAATTATATTTTATTTTTAAACAATTTCATGACTTTAATAAATTTCCTCCTGAGTCCCTATTCCAGTACATTGGAGATGTGGAAAAGTGAGTTCAACCTATCCGTTAATACTACCTTATGTGCAGCATAAACACAGAAAAGTGCACTAATCTTAAACACACAATACAAAAAGTTATAGCAAAGTAAATATACTCATGTAACCACAACTCAAATTTAAAAAACCAAAACAAAACATAATAATCACAACACTGTAGAAACATTCTTTATGCTACCTTCCAGTAACTAACCCCACAACTTTATTTCTAGATTTCTTTGCTTCTGAACTTGAAGGAAAGGACATAATATGTAAATTTTTTTGCATTTGGATGTTTTCCTTATCATGTTTCTTTTTTGTAGTAGTAGTAGTTCACTCATTTTCCTTGCTATATAATACGTAAGAAATTGAATAGCAATTTATTTATCCATTCTACTGTTGATGGGCATTTTGTTTCCACTAATAGATTTCAAATATTTTCAGTAATCAGCTATTACAAACAATGCTACTACTAATGATACTGTACATATGCATATTGTTGGGTCATTGTGCTAGGATTGGTGGGTTACGATGATTGAATGCCTTCAACTTCATATAAAATACCCAACTACTTTCTAAATTACATCTACCAATTTACTTTACTACCAGGAAGATTTGAGACTCCGGTTAATGCATATTTTTGTCAACATTACTATTGTCAATATTTACATTTTAGCCATGCTGAAACATGCTTAGTAGTATTTCAATGTGGTTTTAATTTGTATTTCTTTGATGTCTAATGAGGTTGAGCCCTTTTTCATTTGATGTTTGTCCATTTGGATAGACTCTTGTGTGCATATTCTATTCAAATATTTGCTCATCTTCCTATGGGATTGTTATCTTACAAATTCATAACTTTTTATTTTTAATATTCTGGATAACAGTACTTTTTGGGTTATGTATTATAAATGTTTATATATATAAAACATCTTCTTTATCCATTCACCTGTTGATGGATACTTAGGTTGCTTCCATATCATGGCTATTGTAAATAATACAGCTATGGACATTGGAGTCGATGTATATTTTTGAATTAGGAATTAGTGTTTTCTTTTGTTTTTCAGATTTATACCCAACAGTGGAGTTGCTAGATCTTGTGCTAGCTCTATTTTTAGTATTTTGAGGAAACCCAGTAATATTTTTCATACAGACTGCAACAATTTACAATCCCACCAGCAATGTATTACAGTACAGATTTCTCCACATTTTCACCAACATTTGTTATTTGTGGACTTTTTGATTATAGCCATTTTGACAGGTGGGAAGTGATATCTCATCATGGTATTCATTTGCCTGTTAGTGATGTTGAACATTTTTTCATGTGCCTATGGACATCTGTATATCTTCTTTGGAAAATGTCTATTCAGCTCTTCTGTTGCTTTTTTAATTGGGTAGTTTGTTTTTATGATTTTGGATTGTATGAGCTATTTATATAGTTTTTATATTAACCCTTTATTGATCACACCATTTGAAAATATGTTCTCTCATTCAGTAGGTTGTCCTTTCATTCTGTCAATGGTTTCTTTTGCTGTGCAAAAGCTTTTGAGCTTATTTAGGTCTCATTTGTTTATTTTTACTTCTACTTCTTTTGTCTTAGGGAATTAATTGAAAAAAATCCATAAAAGTATTGCTATGGGAGAGACCTTCAGGAGGGCAGAGGAGTAAGACATGGAGATCAACTTCCTCTCCACAAATACATCAGAAATACATCTACATGTGGAACAACTCCTACAGGACACCTACTGAACATTGACAGAAGACCTCAGACTTTCCAAAAGAGAGCACAGCAATAGGGGTGCAGAGGGCAAAGCGGAGAGATTCCTGCACAGAGGATCAGTGCCAACCAGCATTTACCAGCTTGTCTGTTCACCCGCCTGGGTGGGTGGGGGCTGGGAGCTGAGTCTCTGGCTTCAGAGGCCAGATCCCAGGGAGAGGACTGGGGTTGGTGGCATGAACACAGCCTGAAGAGGGTTAGTGTGTCACAGCTAGCTGGGAAGGAGTCTGGGAAAAAGTCCAAAACTGCCTAAGAGACAACAGACCATAGGTTCAGGGAGTGCAAGGAGAGGAGATTCAGAGCAGTGCCTAAACAAGCTCCAGAGATGGGCATGAGCCATGGCTATCAGTGCAGACACCAGAGATGGGCATGAAATGCTAAGCCTGCTGCTGAAACCACCAAGAAGCCTGTGTGCAAGCACAGGTCACTATCCACATCTCCCCTCTCGGGAGCTTATGCTGCTTGCAACTGCCGGGGTCCTGTGATCCTGGGACAACTTCCCTAGGAGAACACACAGTGCACCTCAGGTTCTTGCAATATCATGCTGGCCTCTGCCGTTGCAGGTGCACCCCGCATTCTGTACCCCTCCCTACCCCCAGCCTGAGTGAGCCAGAGACCCCCTAATCAGCTGTTACTTTAACCCCATCCTGTATGAGTGAAGAACAGATGCCCTCAGGAGAACAACATGCAGAGGCGAGGCCAAATCCAAAGCTGAACTCCAGGAGCTGTGCAAACAAAGAAGACAAAGGGACATTTCTCCCAACAGCCTCAGGAGCTGTGGATTAAATCTCTACAACTATCTTGATGTACCCTGCATCTCTGGAATACCCGAACAGAAAATGAATCATCCCAGAATTGAGGTGGTGGACTTTGGGAGCGACTGTCGACTTGGGTTCTGCTTTCTGCATCTAATTTGTTTATGGTCTTATGTTTATCTCAGTTTAGTATTTAGAATTTATTATCACTGGTAGATTTGTTTATTGATTTGATTACTCTCTTCCATATATATATATATTTATATTTATATTTCCTTTTTCTCTTTTGTGAATGTGTATGTGTATGCTTCTTTGTGAGATTTTGTCTGTATAGCTTTACTTTTACTATTTATCCTAGGTTTCTCTCTGTCCCTTTTCTTTTAAAATAAGTTTTTAGTGCTTGTTATCATTGGTGGATTTGTTTTTTGGTTTGGTTTCTCTCTTCCTTCTTTCTCCCTTTTTTTATTACTCTTTAATTTTTTAATTTTTAATAATATTTTTTATTTTAATAACTTTATTTTTTCTTTCTTTCTTTTTTTCTCCCTTTTCTTCTGAGACACGTGGCTGACAGGGTCTTCGTGCTTCGGCTGGGTGTCAAGTCTGTGCCTCTGATGTGGAAGAGCTGAGTTCAGGACACTGGTCCAACAGAGACATCCCATCTACAAGTAATATCAAATGGGGAAAGCTCTCCCAGAGATCTCCATCTCAATGCTAAGACTCAGCTCCACTCAACAACTAGCAAGCTACTGTGCTGGGCACCCTATGCTAAACAATTAGCAAGACAGGAACACAACCCCACCCATTAGCAGAGAGGCTGCCTAAAATCATAATAGGGTCACAGACAGCCCAAAACACACCACCAGCTGTGGTCTTGCCCACCAGAAAGACAATATCCAGCCTCATCCACCAGAACATAGGCACAAGTCCCCTCCACCAGGAAGCCAACACAACCCACTGAACCAACCTTAGCCACTGGGGGCAGATACCAAAAACAAAAGGAACTACAAACCTGCAGCCTGCAAAAAGGAGACTCCACTGCATTAAGCAAAATGAGAAGACAGAGAAACATACAGCAGATGAAGGAGCAAGGTGAAAATCCACCAGAGCAAACAAATGAAGATGAAATAAGCAGTATAACTGAAAAAGAATTCAGAGTAATTATAGTAAAGATGACCCAAAATCTTGGAAATAGAATGGAGAAAATAAAAGAAACATTTAACAAGACCTCAAAGAACAAAAGAGCAAACAATGATGAACAGCAAAATAAATGAAATTTAAAATTCTCTGGAAAGAATCAATAGCAGAATAACTGAGGGAGAACAGATAAGTGACCTGGAAGATAAAATAGTGAAAGTAACTACCACAGAGCAGAATAAGGAAAAAAAGAATGAAAAGAATTAAGGACAGTCTCAGAGACTTCTGGGACAACATTAAACACACCAACATTTGAATTATGGGGGTCCCAGAAGAAGAAGAGAAAAAGTAAGGGACTGAGAAAATATTTGAAGAGATTATAGTTGAAAATTTTCCTAATATGGGATAGGACATATCAATCAAGTGTAGTAAGTGCAGATAGTCCCATACAACATAAATCCAAGGAAAAACATGCCAAGACCTATACTAATCAAAATATCAAAAATTAAATACAAAGAAAACATATTAAAAGCAGCAAGGGAAAAACAACAAATAACATACAAGGGAATCCCCATAAGGTTAACAAATGATCATTCAGCAAAAACTCTGCAAGCCAGAAGGGAGTGGCAGGACATATTTAAAATGATGAAAGGGAAAAACCTACAACCAAGATTACTCTATCCAGCAAGGATATCATTCAATTTGACAGAGAAATTAAAACCTTACAGACAAGCAAAAGCTAAGAGAATTTAGCACCACCAAACCAGCTTTACAACAAATGCCAAAGAAATTTCTTTAGGCAGGAAACACAAGAGCAGGAAAAGACCTACCATAACAAACCAAAAACAATTAAGAAAATGATAATAGGAACAAACATATAAATATCTACATTAAATGTAAATGGATTAAAAGCTCCAACAAACAGACATAGACTGGCTGAATGGATACAAAAACAAGACCCGTATATACACTGTCTACAAGAGACCCACTTCAGATGTAGGGACATATGCAGACTGAAAGTGAGGGAATGGAAAAAGATTACATGAAAATGGATATCAAAAGAAAGCTGGAGTAGCAATTGTTGTATCAGACAAAATAGACTTTAAAATAAAGACTATTAAAGGGACAAAGAATGACACTACAGAATGATAAAGGGATCAATCCAATAAGAAGATATAACAATTGTAAATATTTATACACCCAAAATACAAAAACCTCAATGCGTAAGGCAAATGCTAACAGCCATAAAAGGGGAAATTGACAGTAACACAATCATAGTAGGGGACTTTAACACCTCACTTTCACCAATGGACAGATCATACAAAATGAAAATACATAAGGAAACACAAGCCTTAAATGATACGTTAAACAGGATGGACTTAATTGATATTTATAGGACATTCCATCCAAAAACAACAGAATACACTTTCTTCTCAAGTGCTGTTGAAATACTCACCAGGACAGATCATATCTTGGGTCACAAATGAGGTCTTGGGAAATTTTAAAAATTTGAAATTGTATCAAATATCTTTTCTAATCACAATGCTATGAGACTAGATAGCAATTAGAGGAAAAAAATCTGTAAAAAATACAAATACATGGAGGCTAAACAATACAATACTAAACAACCAACAGATCACTGAAGAAATCAAAGAAGCAATAAAAAACTACCTAGAAAGAAATGACAATGAAAACATGGCAACCCCAAACCTATGGGATGCAGCAAAAGCAGTTATAAGAGGGAAGTTTATAGCAATACAATGCTACCTCAAGAACCAAGAAAGATCTGAGATAAACAACCTAAACTTACCCCTACAGCAATTAGAGAAAGAAGGACAAAATAACCCAAAGTTAGCAGAAGGAAAGAAATCATAAAGATCAGATCAGAAATAAATGAAAAAGAAGTGAATGAAACAATAGCAAAGATCAATAAAACTAAAAGCAGTTATTTGAGAAGATAAACAAAATTCATAAACCATTGGCCAGACTCATCAGGAAAAATAGGGAGAAGAATCAAATCAATAGAATTAGAAATGAAAAAGGAGAAATAACAACTGACAATGCAGAAATACAAAGGATCGTGATAAATTACTACAAGCAAGAATATGCCAAAAAAATGGACAACCTGGAAGAAATGGACAAGTTCTTAGAAAAGAACAGCCTTCTGAGACTGAACCAGGAAGAAATAGAAAATATAAACAGACCAATCACAAGCACTGAAATTGACACTGTGATTAAAAATCTTCCAACAAACACAAGGTCAGGACCAAATGGCTTCACAAGCGAACTCTATCAAACATTTAGAGAAGAGCTAACACCTATCCTTCACAAAAACTTCCAAAATACAGCAGATGGAGGAATACTCCCAAACCCATTCTATGAAGCCACCATCACCCTGATACCAAAACAAGACAAAGATGTCACAAAGAAAGAAAACTGCAGGCCAATATCACTGATTAGCATAAATTCAATAATCCTCAAAAGAATACTAGCAAATAGAATCCTACACACATTAAAAGGAACATACACCATGATCAAGTGAGTTTTATCCCATGAATGCAAGGATTCTTCAATATACACAAATCAATCAATGTGATACACCATATTAACAAATTGAAACATAAAACCAAATGATCATCTCAAAAGATGCAGAAAAATGTTTTGACAAAATTCAACAACGATTTATGATAAAAACCCTCCAGAAAGTAGACATAGAGGGAAATTACCTCAACATAATAAAAGCCATATATGACAAACCCACAGCCAACATTGTTCTCAATGGTAAAAAACTGAAACCATTTCCTCTAAGATCAGGAACAAGACAAGGTTGTCAACTGTCACTACTATTATTCAACATAGCTTTGGATGTTTTTGCCACAGCAATCAGAGAAGATAAATAAATAAAAAGAATCCAAATTGGAAAAGAAGAAGGAAAGTTGTCACTCTTTGCAGATGACATGATACTATACATAGAGAATCCTAAAGATGTTACCAGAAAACTACTAGAACTAATCAATCAATTTGGGAAAGTAGCAGGATACAAAATTAATGCACAGAAATGTCTTGCATTCTTATACACTAATGATGAAAAATCTGAAAGAGAAATTAAGGAAACACTGCCATTTACCATTGCAACAAAAAGAATAAAATATCTAGGAATAAACCTACCTCAGGAGACAAAAGACTTGTATGTAGAAAACTATGACACTGATTAAAGAAATTAAAGATGATACAAACAGATGAAGAGATATACCATGTTCTTGGATTGGAAGTATCAACATTGTGAAAATGACTATACTACCCAAGGCAATCCACAGATTCAATGTAATCCCTATCAAACTACCAATGGCATTTTTCAGAGAACCAGGACAAAAAATTTCAAAACTTGTTTGGAAACACAAAAGACCCCAAATAGCCAAAGCAATCTTGAGAAAGAAAAACAGAGCTGGAGGAATCAGGCTCCCAGACTTCAGACTATACTACAAAGCTACAATAATCACGAGAGTATGGTACTGGTACAAAAACAGAAATATAGATCAATGGAACAGGATAGAATGCCCAGTGATAAACCCACACACTTATGGTCATCTTATTTTTGATAAAAGAGGCAAGAATATACAATGGAGAAAAGACAGCCTCTTCAGTAAGTGGTTCTGGGAAAAGTGGACTGCTACATATAAAAAAATGAAATTAGAACACTCCCTAACATCTTTTACAAAAATAAACTCAAAATGGATTAAGGACCTAAATGTAAGCCAGACACTGTAAAACTCTAAGAGGAAAACGTAGGCAGAGCATTCTATGACATAAATCACAGCAAGATCCTTCTTGACCCACCTCCTAGAGAAATGGAAATTAAAAACAAAAATTTAAAAAATGGGTCCAAATGAAACTTAAAAGCTTTTGCACTGCAATGGAAACCATAAACAAGAGCAAAAGATAACCCTCAGAATGGAAGAAAATATTTGCAAATGAAGAAACTGACAAAGGATTAATCTCCAAAATTTACAAGCAGATCATGCAGATTAATAAGAAAAAACAAACAACCCAATCCAAAAATGCACAGAAGACCTAAATAGACATTTCTCCAAAGAAGATATACAGACTTCCAACAAACACATGAAGGAATGCTCAACATCATTAATCATTAGAGAAATGCAAAGCAAAACTACAATGAGGTATCACCTCACACCAGTCAGAATGACTATCATCAAAATGTCTACAAACAATAAATGTTGGAGAGAGTATGGAGAAAAGGAAACCCTCATGCCCTGTTGATAGGAATGTAAATTGATACAGCCACTTTGGAGAATAATATGGATGTTCCTTAAAAAACTAAAAATAGAATTACCATATGACCCAGTAATCCCACTCCAGGGCATAAGCCCAGAGAAAACCTTAATTCAAAAAACACATGCAACTCAATATTCATTGCAGCTCTATTTAGAATAGCCAGGACATGGAAGCAACCTAAGTGTCCATCGACAGATGAATAGTTAAAAAAGATGTGGCCCATATATACAATGGAATATTACTCAGCCATAAATGTAATGAAATTGAGTAATTTGTAGTGAAGTGGATGGACCTAGAGTCTGTTATACAAAGTGAAGTAAGTCAGAAAGAGAAAAACAAATAACTTTTGCTAACACATATTTATGGAATGTAAAAAAAAAAAAAAAAAAAGAGAAAAAGGTTCTGAAGAACCTAGGGCAGTACAGGAAGAAAGACACAGATATAGTGAATGGACTTGAGGACACCAGGAATGGGAAGTGTAAGCTGGGACAAAGTGAGAGAGTGGCATGGACATATATACACTACCAAACATAAAATAGATAACTAGTGGGAAGCAGCCACATAGCATAGGGAGTTCAGCTTGGTGCTTTGTGACCACCTAGAGGGATGGTATTGGGAGGATGGGAGGGAGACACAAGAGGGAGGACATATGGGGATATATGTATATGTATACCTGATTCACTTTGTTATAAAGCAGAAACTAACATATCATTGTAAAGCAATTATACCCCAATAAAGATGTTAAAAAAAACAAACAAATAAGAAGGCAGTACCATTGTTATTACAGTAAATTTGAAGAGGTATAATGGTGATATAATGCAAGTGTAAAGTATAAAAATAAATAAATAAATAAAAGTACTACTCTTGTTCATCCACTATACACTCCCCTACTAATTTTGTAGAATTTATTATATATTTAAGATTCAAAACTCATGATAAAACTAAAAAACAATCCTACAATATTTATTGAGTTTTAAGAAATTAAGAAAATATCAAAGAAAAAAATTACTTTTGTTTAATTCTTATAAGTATAAACACAATGATGCATATTAAACATTTCATTAAAGAAGTCATTTGACTCAGCCCCCCCCCAAAAAAAAGAATTATTGCTATGATTTATGTCAAAGAGTGTTTTGCCTATGTTCTCTTGTAAGAGTTTTTTGGTTTTAGGTCTTACATTTGGGCTTTTAATCAATTTTGAGAGTTTTTTTGTATATGGTGTGAGGAAATGTTCTAATCTTATATATTAAATGTAGCTGTTTTCTTTTCCCAGCTCACTTATTGAAGACACTGTCTTTTCTCCATTGCATATTCTTGCCTCCTTTGTCATAGATTAATTGAACATCTGTGTGTGGGTTTATTTCTGAGCTCTCTATTCTGTTCCACTGATCTATTTGTCTGTTTTTGTACCAATTCCATGCTGTTTTGATTACTGTAGCAGTGTAGTATAGTCCAAAGAAAGGGAGGTTTATGCCTCCAGCTTTGTTTTTTTTTTCCTCAAAATTGTTTTGTCAACTCTGAATATTTTGTGGTTCCATATAAATTTTAGAATTATTTGATATTGTTCTGTGAAAAACGTTTGGGGTATTTTGCTAAAGATTGTATTAAATTTATAGATTGCTTTGGGTAATATGCTCATTTTAACAATATTAATTCTTCCCATCCAGGGACATGGGCTATCTTTCCATTTCTTTTTATCATTTTCAAATTCTTTCATCCGTGTTTTATAGTTTTCAGAGTTTACGTGCTTTCTCTTTCTGATAGTTCATTATTAGAGTATAGAAAAGCAACACATTTCTGTATATTAAACTTGTATCCTGCAACTTTACAGAACTCATTTACCACTCCTAAGAGTTTTTTTGGTGGAGACTTTAGGGTTTTCTATTATAATGTCATGTCATCAGCAAATAGTGACAGTTTTAATTCTTCCAATTTGAATGCTTTTTATTTCTTTTTGTTGTCTGAGTGCTGTGGCTTGGACTTCCAATACTGTGTTAAATAGAAGTGGCAAGAGTACACATTTTTGTCTTATTCCTGATCTTAGAGAAAAAAAGTTCACATTTTCACATTGACTATGTTGTTGGCTGTGGCTTTATCGTATGTGTCAGCATGTTGAAGTATTTTGCATCTATACTCATTTTTCTATGTTTTATTATAAATTAATATTGAATTTATTAAAAGCTATTTTCTGCATATTTGAGATGATCTTATGTTTTTTATTCTTTCATTTCTTAATATGGTATATCACATTGATTGATTTGTGGATATCAAGTTATCCATACATCCATGGAGTAAATCTTACTTGATTGTAGTGTATAATTCTTTTAATGTATTGCTGAAGTTGGTTTGCAAATAATTTGTTGAGGATTTTTGCATCCATGGTCATCAGTAATTTTTCTGTGTGTGAGTGGTGTCTTTGGTTTTGGTATCAGGGTGATGTTGGCCTTGTGGAATTCTTATGGAAGTGTTCCTTACCTTCAATTTTTGGAATAGTTCAAGAAGGATAAGTGTTAGTTTTTTGATTTGTAGAATTCACCTGTGAAGCTATCTGGTCCTGCATTTATGTTTGTTGAGAATTTTTTTTTTTTTTGATTACTGATCCAATTTCATTGCTCCTAACTGTTCATATTTTCATTTTTCTGTTCATATTTTCTATTTCTTCCTGATTTAGTCTTGGGAGATTGTATGTTTTTAGTAATTTATCCATTTCTTCTTGGTTGTCCATTTTATTGACATATAATTTTTTATAGTAATCTCCTGTAATCCTTTGTACTTCTGTAGTGTCCATTGTAATTTCTCCTCTTTCATTTCTGATTTTATTTATTTGGATCATCTCTCTTTTTTCCTTGATTGATCTATCTAAAAGTTTATCAGTTTCTTTATCTTTACAAAGAACCAAAGTTTGCTTATATATAAAACCCTTCATATTCTGAATGAGAAACTTGCCAGGTAAAGTATTCTTAGTTGTTAGTTTCTGTGTTTTTGTTTGTTTATTTTTTTGTTTTATTCTTTCAACACTGAATATATTGTGCCACCCCTTCTTCCCTGCAAAGTTTCTGCTGAAAAGTCAGCTAATTGTCTATTTGCTTTATAGGCGCCCCCTATGTGGGCTGTGTGGGCCCTTCTGTTGTGGTGGGGCTGACTCCTGCAAGCATGCTGGTAGGTGGGTCTGGCTTTCAACTTGTTTGGCTGTAAGGCCGTGCCTCATGTCATGTCTATGGGCCTACTGGAGGGAAGGTTGGTTTCCCTGCAGGGTTGGTTGAGTATCTTGGGATGGGGGATTCAGTGCTGGGGCTGGCCTGCTGGTGAGTGAAGCTATGTCCCAGGATCTAATGGGCTAGATGCAGGATTCCAAAATGTTGCTTGCCAGTACTGGTGTTATTGCCATAATATGAGCTTCCCAAAATGGCTACTGACAGCCTCTCCATCCCCAGTGGGAGTGTCAGTTTCCTCCTGAGTCTCTAGGCAGCCCTCCAAGATCAGTAAGTGGGTCTACTGATTCAATCCACTGCCTCTGTACTGAAAGTCAGAGTGTGTAAGATTTTGTGTTTGATCTTTAAGAGTGGAGTCTCTGTTTCCCAAGACATTTGGCTCTCCTGAACATAAGCCTTGCTGGCTTTCAAAGCTAAACTTTTAGGGGATTCATCTTCATGGTGCAGGATCCCCAGGCTGACTGCCCAATGTGGGACTCATAACTTTCAATTTTGGGGGAGAACCTCTAAAATTGTGATAGCCCTCCTATTTGTGTGTTGCCAGCCCAGGGTTGTGGGTCCTAACTATACCATGTCCTCACCTTTTTTACTCATCTCATGGTTTCTTATCCATGGGAGAAAGTGTGTTCATCTTTGCCACCTCCCTCATGTTATCTTTCTTAGGAGAAGACTTAATTTTGCTCTTTTCAGGAAATTGGGTTTTGGGAAAATATCTTATTGAATAATTTGAAGATGGATTCAGACTTTGTAAGATCTGATCTCTTTCTGGTTCAGTCTTAATACTAGTTTTGTCTCATTGGTGAGTTAGGATTCTGCAGCACTTGACAGAGCTCTCTTCCTTGCAAGGAACTCTCTTTTTTACCCCCAAAGTCACAAAATTAATCAGAGCAAGAAAAATAAATGTAAAATATTAAAATCAATTAGGACATTTGGAAGATAATAAGAAGTCACAGCATATCACTTCAGTATGAAATTACAAAGGAGAGAAAATTATTTTAACTGATAACAATGGATAATATCCTAGATTTGTTGACTTAGATCCTTCTGATTAATAAAATACCAAAAGAGAACATTTGGATTATTTTATAACCATTAAATAATAGTAATAATCTACCCATACATCTATGATCAACTTATTTTTGATATGGGTGCTAAGTCCATTCAATGGGAAAATAATAATCTCTTAAAAACTAGTTCTCAGAAAGTGGGATTTCTACATTCAAAGAATGAGGCTGGACCTCTACAATATCATATAAAAAATTAAGTCAAAATGGTTCAATAACCTAATTATGAGGTAAAATTAAAAAAAAACTCTTAGAAGAGAACATGGATTGGTCTTCATTACCTTAGAGGTGGCAATGTATTCAGAGTTATAACACCAAAAGAATGAGCAACAACAACAAAAATAGATAAATTGAGCTTCATGTAAATTTGTTTTGTGCATCAAGTAAAGCTAATAATATAGTGAAAGGACAACCCATTGAATAAAAAAATTTACAAGTAATGTACCCAATAAGAGTCTAATATTCAGAATATATAAGGAAACAATGCAATTCACCAACAAAAAGACAAACAACACAATTGACAGATGGGCAAAGAATTTAAATAAATTGCCAATAAGCATATGAAAAGATGCTCAATAATTTTAGTCATTAGGAAAATGCAAATCAAAACTACAGTGAAATATTACTTCACACATACTAGGTGGCTGTAATTTTTTTAGAAACAAAAAAAAACCCAGAAAATAACAAATGTTAGCAAGGATTTGGATGAATGTGAACTCTCATACATTGCTAATGGGATTGTAAAATGGTGCAGCTACCATGGATGCAGTTTTTGATTTCTTAAAAAGCTAAACATAGAATTAGCTTATAACCCAGGAATTCCACTCCTAGATATATACTCAAAATAATTGAAAACAAGGACTCAACAGATACTTTATACCAATGTTCATTGTGCATAAGAACCAAACAGTAGAAACATCCAAATGTCCATCAACAGATGAATGGATAAACAAAATGTCACACAAACATACAACAGAATATTATTTAGTCATCAAAAGAAATGAAACTATGATACATGCTACAAAATAATGGATCTTGACAATTTAATGCTAAATGAAATATGCTGAACACAGAGAAAAATATTGCATGATTTTATCTGTAGTAAATACTTGTAATAGGAAAAGCCATAGAGAAAGAAAGTATATTAGAGGTTATCAGGAACTGAAGTAGTGGGCAATGGGGAGTTATTCTTAATGGCTACAAATTTTCTGTTTGGGGTGATGAAATAGTTTTGGCACAGCACAGTAAATATAATTAATGACACTAAATTGTACACTTAAAATTATTAAAATGACATACTTTGTTATATATATTTTCCATAATTAAAAAAAGGAGAAAAAAAGAATGGTGATAATCTTTGCCTTACTATATGTTCCCACCTCCCCCACCTGCTCCCAAATGTAAAAACTATAAACAAATAATTTTACTTGTTTAAGAAAAATGCAAGTAATAAATAATCTTATTTAGTGAATAATCTTAATTTTAATACAAACTCTAACAAATGGGGAAAATGAGTGATGTATAGAAATATATATATAATATATATATTGCCAGGTAAAGTATTCTTAGTATATTCTTATATATATATATATATATATATATATATATATATATATATATAGTGCAATGTATGAAGACAGCAAAACTAGGTGGTGACATTAAAACAAAGGAAAATCACAAGTTCATTTAACACTTGAACATAAGCATACAAATTATAAATAAAATATTTATAAATAATATATTAGCAACATTATCCCAGCTCTAGCAGTAGCATTTATTTTATCCTAGGAATGTAAAATTAGTTTCACAGTGGTTAGACAATTAATATCATTCACCATATATACAGGTTAAAGAAGAAAAAACATTGCAAAAATAAATAATTTGATCAAATTTGAAGATTTTTGAGCTTTGCTCATTTCAATATTTGATGTGTAGTCTGCCTATGTGCTCCAACTAATGTATCCTAATATTAAAGTTGTCAATTGATGTAGCTGTCATCACCCACCTATATAGACACACAAACTTACTTAGACACAAATCAGATGTATAAAGACATTCCATCATTTTGTGAGTGAGTCATTTGTTGAAAGAGTCTTCTATCTTGATCTAATCTTATGAAACAAACATGAAACTAATCTGGTGACTAACCATTTTACCCATCCCTTGACCCACTTCACATACACCCATTAACCATGAGAATTCATGATGACCCACTTATTTAGAAGAGACCAATTAAATCAGAGGAAATTCATGGTAGCCATTTAATAATTATCACAGTACCTTATACATTAATAGGACAATATGATCAAGCTGCTCCATATTCCAGATTTTGAGTAAAACTAGCAACAACAACAGCAACAACAGCAAACAACAACTGTAACAACAGCAAAGAAAGACAAAAAAATGTAAACCAACATGTTACCTTGGAGGAACCTAATAATGCAGAACATAGAAATAAATTGAAAAACTCAAAAAATTAACATGCTCAGAGAAATTTGAGAATTTTATACATAAAAGGATAGATTTTTATAGTAATGAAATATTTAAAAATCTTGGAGAGTAAAGATATAATTGCTGAAATAAAATTTTTCAGTAAAAGTCTAAAATAATTGAAGAACATTTTTAGAATGCAGAGTTAAAAACTGTGGTAAAGATACAGTAATTTTGATGTTTAGAGACAAGATGGAGGAGTAGGAGGACATGAGCTTACCTCTTCTTATGAACAAAATCACAACTAACTGCTGAACAACCATTGATAAAAAATGCTAGAACCAACCAAAAATGTTACTCTACATCCAAAGAAGCCACAACGAGATGATAGAAGGGTCACAATCACAATACAATCAAACCCCATACTTGCTGTGTCTGTAACCCATAAACTAGAAAAATAATTATACCACAGAAGTTCTCCCACAGGAGTGAAAGTCCTGAGCCCTATGTTAGGCTCCCAAGCCTGGGGGTCTGGCAATGGGAGGAGGAGACACCAGAGAATCTGGCTTTGAAGGCCAGTAGGATTTGAGAGCAGGAATTCTATAGAACTCGGGGAATCATAAACTCCACACAAGACATTGTGTGCACCAGGACACAGGAAAAAACACAGTGACCTCATAAGAGACTGGGCCAAACTATCCTGCTAGTATTGGAGGGTCTCCTGCAGAGGTGGGGGACAGGTGTGGCTCACTGCAGGGACAAAAACACTAGTGGCAATAGTTCTGAGGAGTACTCATTGGTGTGAGTCTTCTGGGAGGCTGCCATTTTCCCATGAAGACCTGGCCCCACCCAACAGCCTTAGGCCCCAGTTCTGGGAACCTCAGGCCAAATAACCAATGGGGCAGGAACATAGCCACACCCATCAGCAGACAGGCTGCTTAAAGTTGTCCTGAGCACACAGCTGCCTGCTAAGTACACCCCTTTACATGGCCCAGCTCACTAGAGGGAAAAGACAGAGCTCCGCACACAAGTGGGCAGGAACCAGTTTCTCCCACCCAAAATCCTGCTCAAGCCTTTTAGACAACCTCACCCACAAGGGGCCAGACAGCAGAAGCAAGAAGAACTACAGCTCTGCAAACTGTGCAAGGAAAACCACAATCACAGAAAGTATGACAAAATGAGACAGCAGAGGAATATTTCCCAGAAGTAGGAACAAGATAAAACCCCAGAAGAACTAAATGAAGTGGACATAGGCAATCTACCTGAAAAGAAATTCAGAGTAATGATAGTAAAGATGATCCAAGGTCTTGGAAGAAGAATGAAGGCACAGATCAAGAAGATAAAAGCAATGTTTAACAAAGACTTAGAAGAACTAAAGAACAAAAAACAGAGATGCACAATGCAATAACTGAAATGAAAAATACAATAGAAGGAATCAATAGCAGAATAACTGAGGCAGAAGAACATATAAATGAGCTGGAAGACAGAATGATGGAAATCACTGCCACAGAACAGAATAAATATAAAAGAATGAAAAGAAATGAGGACAGTAAAAGAGGCCTCAGGGACAACATTAAACACATCAACATTTGCATTTTAAGGGTCCCAGAAAGAGAAGAGAGAGAGAAAAGACCTGAGAAAATATTTGAAAAGTTAATAGCTGAAAACTTCACTCACATAGGAAAAGGAACAGTCGCCTAAGTCTAGGAGGTGCAGAGAGTCCCTGACAGGATAAACACAATGAGACACTTACTAATCAAATAGACAAAAATTAAAGACAAATAAAAAAATGTTAAAAGCAACAACAGAAAAGCAACAGATAACATAAAAGGGTATTCGCATAAGTTTATCAGCTGATTTCTCGCAGAAACCCTGTAGACCAGAAGGGAGTAGCAAGGTATATTTAAAGTGATGAAAGAGAACTACCTACAACCAAGAATATTCTAGCCAACAAGACTCTCGTTCAGATTCAATGGGGCAATCAAAACCTTGGCAGATGAGGAAAGCTAAGAGAATTCAGCACTCCCAAACCTGCTTTGCAACAAATGCTAAAAGAACTTCTCTAGCTGGGAAAGAAAAGGTCATAATTAGAAATAAAAAAAAAAAAAATTACAAATGGAAAAGGCCACTGATAATGGTAAACATACAGTAAAAGTAGGAAATTATCTGCACACAAATATGATATGAAAACCAACAATTTTAAGAAGAGGAGAGCACAAATACAGGATATTCGAAATGCGTTTGAAATTAAAACACCAGCAACTTAAAACAATCTTGTTAATATATAAACTGCTATATCAAAACATTATGGTAATGGCAAACCTAAAATCTACAGTAGATACATACACAAAAAGAAAAAGGAATCCAAACACAAAACTAAAGTTAATCATCAGGTCAACAGAAGAGAACAAAAGAGGAAGGGAAGAAAAAAGAACTAAAAAAAATAAAAGCAACCCAAACAATTAACAAAATGACAATAAGAACATACATATCAATAACTACCTTAAACCTGTAAGGATTACATGCTCCAATCAAAACACATAGACTGGATGAATGGATACAAAAACAAGACCCATATATGTGCTGTCTACAAAAGACTCACTTCAGATCCAGGGACACATACAGAATGAAAGAGAAGGGATGGAAAAAGGTATTCCATGCAAATGGAAATCAAAGGAAAGCTGGAGTAGCAATACTCATATCAGACAAAATAGACTTTAAAATAAAGACTGTTACAAGAAGGACACTACACAATGACCAAGGGATCAATCCAAGAAGAAGATTTAACAATTATAAATATATATGTACCCAACAAAGGAGCTCCTCAATATATAAGGCAAGTACTAACAGCCAGAAAAGGAGAAATCGACAGTAACAATATAATAGTGGGGGAATTTAACACCCCACTTTCATCAATGGACAGATCATCCAGACCTAAAATCAAAAAGGAATCACAGGCCTTAAATGACACATTAGAACAGATTGACTTAATTGATATTTATAGAGCATTCCATCTGAAAGCAGCAGAATACACATTCTTTTCAAGTGTGTATGGAATATTCTCCAGGATTGATCACATGCTAGGCCAGAAATCAAGCATTGGTAAATTAAGAAAATTGAAATTATTTCAAGCATCTTTTTCGACTACAATGCTATGAGATTAGGAATCAACTACAAGAAAAAAACTGTAAAAAGCACACAAACACATAGAAGATAAACAATATGCTATTAAACAACCAATGGATCACAGAAGAAATCAAAGAAGATATCAAAAAGTACCTAGGAACAAATCACAATGAAAGTACGAGCATCCAAAACCTATGGGACAGAGCAAAAACAGGTCTAACAGGGAAATTTATAGCAATACAACCTTACCTCAGGAAACAAGAAAAATCTCAAATAAACAAGCTCTCCATACACCTAAAGCAACTAGAGAAAGAAGAACAAACAAAACCGAAGGTTAGTAGAAGGAAAGAAATCATAAAGATCAGAGCAGATATAAATGAAATGGAGATGATGTAAACAATAGAAAAGATCAATGAAACTAAAAGTTGGTCCTTTGAAAAGATAAACAAAACTGATAAACATTTAGCCAGATTCATCAAGAAAAAGAGGGAGAGGACTCAAATCAATAAAATTAGAAATGAAAAAGGAGAAGTTACAATGGACACCACAGATATACAAAGGATCATAAGAGAATACTACAAGCAATTATATGCCAATAAAATGGACAACTTAGAAGAAATGGACAAATTCCTAGAAAGGTGCAATCTCCTAGGACTGAACCAGGAAGAAATAGAAAATATGAACAGGCTAATCACAAGTACTGAAATTGAAACTGTGGTTAAAAAACTCCCAACAAACAAAAGTCCAGAAACAGATGGTTTCACAGACGAATTCTGTTAAACATTTAGAGAGAGTTAACACCTATCCTTGTGAAACTCTTCCAAAAAATTGCAGAGGAAGGAACACTCCCTAACTCATTCCACAAGGCCATCATCACCTTGATACCAAAAGCAGACGAAGATACCACATACGAGAAAATTACAGGCTAATATCACCGATGAAAATAGATGCAAAAATCCCCAACAAAATATTAGCAAACAGAATCCAACAACACATTATAAGGATCATACACCATGATCAAATGGGATTTATCCCAAGGATGCAAGGATTTATCAATAGCCACAAATGAATCAGTGTGATATATCACATCAACAAATTGAAGAATAAAATCCCTATGATCATCTCAATAGATGCAGAAAAATCTTTTGACAAATTCAACACATATTCATGATAAAAAGTCACCAGAAAATGGGCATAGAGTGAAAACACCTCTGTCATATATGACAGACCTACAACTGACACCATAATCAATGGTGAAAAGCTGAAAGCATTCCCTTGAAGATCAAGAACAAGACAAAGATGTCCACTCCCACCACTTTTTTTCACCACAATTTTGGAAGTCCTAGCCACAGATATGAGAAGAAAAAGAAATAAAAGGAATCCAAATTGGAAAAGAAGTACAAATTTCACTATTTGCAGATGACATGATACTCTACATAGAAAATCCTAAAGATGTTACCAGAAAACTACCAGAGCTCATCAATGAATTCTGTAAGGTTGTAGGATACAAAATTAGTACACAGAAATCTGTTGCATTTCTATGTATGAACAACAAAAGATCAGAAAGAGAAATTAAAGAAACAATCGCATTCACCATCGCATTAACAAGTATAAAATACCTAGGAATAAACCTACTGAAGGAGACCAAAGACCTGTATTCTGAAAACTATAAGGCACTGATGAAAGAAACTGAAGATGACACACAAAGAGATGGAAAGACCTATCATGTTCTTGGATTGCAAAAATCAATATTTTCAAAATGACTATAGTACCCAAGGCAATCTACAAATTCAATGCAATCCTTATCAAATTATCAATGGCATTTTTCACAGAACTAGAACACAAAATCTGAATATTTGTATGAAGACACAAAAGATCCCAAATAGCAAAAGCAATCTTGAGAAAGAAAAATGGAACTGGAGGAATCAGGCTTCCTGACTTCAGACCATACTACAAAGCTCCAGTCATTAAAACATTATGGTTCTGCCACAAAAACAGAGGTATAGATCAATGGAACAGGATAGAAAGTCCAGAGATAAACACATGTACCTATGGTCACCTAATCTATGACAAGAAAGAAAGAATATACAGTGGAGAAAAAACAATCTCTTCAATAAGTAGTGCTGGGAAAACTGGACAGCTATATGTAAAAGAATGAAAGTAGAACACTCCCTAACCCCATACACAAAAATAAACTGAAAATAAATTAAATATCTAAATGTATGGCTGGATACTATAAAACTCTTAGAGGAAAACATAAGCAGAACACTTTCACATAAATCACAGCAGTATTTCTTTTTGGATATGTCTCCTAGAGTAATGGAAATAATAACAAAAACAAACAAATTGGATCTAATTAAACTCAAAAGTTTTTGCACAGCAAAAGAAACCATAAACAAAATGAAAAGACAGCCCACAGAATGGGAGAAAATATTTGCAAATGATGTGATTGACAAGGAATTAATCTCCAAAATTTGCAAAGAGCTCATGTGGCTCAATATCAAAAAAACAACGATCTCAATCAAAAACTGAACAGAAGACCTAATTACACATTTCTCCATAGAAGACACACAGATGGTCAAGAGGCATATGGGGCTTCCCCAGTGGCACAGTGGTTGAGAGTCTGCCTGTCGATGCAGGGGACATGGGTTCATGCCCCAGTCCGGGAGGATCCCATATGCTGCAGAGAGGCTGGACCTGTGAGCCATGGCCACTGAGCCTGTGTGTCCAGAGCCTGTGCTCCACAATGGGAGAGGCCACAACAGTGAGAGGCCCACGTACCACCAAAAAAAAAAAAAAAAAAAAGAGACACATGAAAAGATGCTCAACATTGCTAATTATTAGAGAAATGTAAATCAAAGTTACAATGAGCTATCACCTCACACTGGTCAGAATGGCCATCATCAAAATGTCTACAAGCAATAGATGTTGGAGAGTGTGTGGAGAAAAGAAATCCCTTTTATAGTGTTGGTGGGAAGGTAAATTGGTACAGCCACTATGGAGAACAGTAGGGAAGTTCCTTAAGAAACTAAAAATAGAGCTACCATATGATCCAGCAATCCACTCCTGAGCATATATCCAAAGAAAAACATGGTTCAAAAGTACATATGCACTTCAGTGTTCATACTATTTACAATAGCAAAGACATGGAAGTAACCTAAATGTCCATCAACAGAGGATTAGATAAAGAAGTTGTAGTACATATATACAATGGAATATTACTCAGCTATTAAAAAGAATATCATTTGCAGCAACATGGATGGACCAGGATATTATCATACTAAGTGAAGTAAGTCAGGCAGAGAAAGACAAATACCATTTGATATCACTTATATGTGGAACCTGAAAAAAATAATGATTCACATAAACTTATTTACAAAAGAGAAACAGACTCACAGACTTAGAGAACAAACTTATGGTTACCAGCAGGGAAGTGTAGGTGGGAGGGATAGATTGGGAGTTTGAGATTGACATATACTCACTGCTATATTTAAAATAGATAACAAACAAGGACCTATTGTATAGCATGGAGAACTCTGCTCATTCATTCGGAGTCCCAATTAACTTCTAAATTTGTTGTTTAGAAAAAAATAGTGAGGTCAAAAGAGAGAAGCTACATGTTAGTTCTTTTAATTTCACTTTCTTCTCTTGGCACAGCAACCAAACTAGACAAAAAAGAAAAAAACGAATAACCTTTATGTGTAAATAAGACTTTGGCTTAATCATCATAGGGGAAAAACATCCTTTATTAGACTTATCAAGGTGAATTCTGTTTTAAGAAAATCTCCTGTTTTCTGAGGAAAACATTATTGTTCAAATATTTTTTTAATGTTCCTTTTTCTTTTTCTCCTCTCTATGGTATTCCTATTACATGTATGTTATACCTTTCGTAGTTCTCCTCTTGTCCTTGGATATTCTGTTCTGTTTGGGGCTTTTTTTCTTCCATCTTTGTTCTCTTTCCTTTCTGGTTCTTAAATATTCTATTGGTATATACTTTAGCTCAGAGATTCTTTTTATAACCATGTCTTGTCTGCTAATAAGCCCATAAAAGTCAGTCTTCATTTCTGTTACAGTATTTTT
This sequence comes from Monodon monoceros, assembly GCF_005190385.1. NCBI lineage: Eukaryota > Metazoa > Chordata > Mammalia > Artiodactyla > Monodontidae > Monodon > Monodon monoceros. The sequence continues at coordinate 23,189,633 of NW_021703775.1, read as the reverse complement.
AATATCTAACATTTCATTTAAGTTTTTTTTTTAGGATTTTCATCTTTCTGCTTACATTGCCCTTCTGTTCTTGAATGCTGTCTACTTTGTCCTTTAGAGCCCTCAGGATATTAATCATAGTTGTTATAAATTCCCATTCTGATAATTCCAACACCTCTGCCATGTTTGGTTCTGATATTTGCTACGTCTCTTCACTTTGTGTTTTTTGCCTTTTGGTTGTTTGTCTTATAACTTTTTCTTGATAGATGGACATGAAGACACAGTAAAAAGAGCTGCTGTAGATAGGCCTTTAGTAGTGTAGTGGTGAGGTGTGCAGGGAAGAAAAGCATTCTATAGTTCTATGATTAGGTCTCTGTCTTTTAGTGAACCTATGCCCCTGCACTGTGAACTTCACAAGTGTCTCTCACTTTTTTTTCTCCCTGGTTAGGTGGAACAGAATGGCTAGAGTTGTCCAGAGTTCAGTATTTCCATTCTCCCAGGTGGAAGGCTAGAGACAGCTGTAGTTGTGTATTTCCCATCCCTGCCTAACCCCAGTAGGTTAGGCTCTGGTTAACTTGTTTTGCTTGAGGACAGGCCTTGTTAAGAAAAATACCTGGTGTATTTCAAAGTGGTTCCTTTTCTCCTACACATGCTGAAAGTAGAGGAGGAATTGTTTTTCTCTATATTTACTGTGTGGACCTGGTCAGATTACTGAAAGTAAATGGGGGTCCCTTGGAGATTTTATCAATAACTCTGAGTTGTACTCACTGAGCTTCCAGCAAGTTTTTAATTACAGTTCATGCTTTTCTATCCTGTCACTGGTTCCTGTGAAGGTTTTCCCTTATGAATCTCTGCTCTGGGAAGACAAGACTCACAGTAATACCTGCCTGTCTCTTCAGTCTTGGTAGTACCAGTTTGCCCTGTGTACTTCCTTCTTTTATGGAGTTGTTGATTTTTCAATCTCTTCAGCTTTTTACTTGTTGTTAGGACACAGTGACAACTTCCAAGCTCCTTACACAGGGAATTGGAAAAAACAATCTACACTGATTTTTGATATTAAAAAAAATTAGCTCACCAAGAATTCTTTGGGTATGAGTTGGGTAGAAAAAACTGTTTTAATAAAATTAACTATTTTAAATGTCAACCTACATTTTCTGTTATATAACATGTATTATTATAGAATTATGCATCAACATTTAAGGAAGTAGAGCACTAATCTACTCATAATTTTTTTTTTTATAGAAACCAAAGAAAATATCACGTGCTGCTAGAGCACTGTTAAGTGGAATAACATTGCCTTCAGTTTTCTATTGCTCATGCTGATTTTTACTTTATTTTGCCTGGATCCCTTTAACCTAAATTTGTTGTATCTTTCCCCCAAAATGCTTAAAATTTTGAATCACACAATTTTGTTTTTGAATTTTAAAATACTATGTTTTTGGTAGCACGTTCTGCATTTGCAACAAAGAAAACAAAGCTTTTAAAAACTATTTTTTGTAACTGCCACTTAAGCCATTAATATATTCATCTGATAAGATAGACACCTTATGGAAGTAAAAGCCAGAATATTTACTATAGTGTATAAGAATGTTTTTAATCTGCCTTTCCCCTTCCTCCATCTCTCTGAACTCATATCCTAGTCTCTCCCTCTCCAACCTACTTACTGTAGTTACTGTGGCCTCTTTGTTGTGTCTTGAACAACTCAAGCAAAATACTTTGCATTGCCATTTCCTATACTTTGGAATTCTACACCAGGTACCAGATTGGCTCACTCCTCACTTCCTTCCTTATGTCTCTTATTCAGGGAGATTTTTCTGATCACTCTCTTGACTTTGCTCCTATCCCACAGCACATATTAACTGGGCTCTGCTATTCCCATTCTCCCTTAACCTGCTTTAATTTTCTTCCAGCATTTATCACCTGATATTGTATATTTGTTTTACTTATTGTCACTTTCCTCCTGTTAGCATGATAATTCCATGTGGGCAGATGCTTGGTTCACTGCTTTGTGAAATGATGAAAACCAGCATGATAGAGAATGCTCAGTCTCCCCCTTACCCCTCCTCCCCCATCCCCTCCTTTTCCTCTCTCTCCATCTTCTCTCTTTCTTTCCTAAGTGATTGAATTATACCAATAATATCAAGTAAGGGGCTTGAAAACAGGAACCAGGGCAAGTTTGGATTAAAGACAAAAATAGCTTACAGAGCCCAAACCACAAGGACATGTATTTTACTTTTCATTAGTCCATAAAACCACTGCTCTTGTATTAATCTTGAAGTCTCCTGGTCTTTGGGTGTCGCCATGGATATCAGTTGAATGTGTTGCAAAAATATTTTTAGTGTGTTGCCTGACTTTTAATATTGTTGGCAGCTTTTTTCCCTCTAATTGATCCTTAAGTTTTTATTGCATCAAATCTGTCCACTTACTTTGTGATTTCCCCCCTTAGACATTTTGCCATACGTTCAGGCTAGCTTCTTCCATCTATTGCACATTGCATTAGTCTGCTTGCACTGCCATGACAAAACACCACAGACTGGGTGGCTTAAACAACAATTTATTGTCTCACAGTTCTGGACACTGGAAGTCCAAGATCAGGATACGAGCAGTGTCAGTTTCTGAGGAGAGCCCTCTTCCTGGCTTTCAGACTGCTGCCTCCTCACTGTGCCATCTCATGACCTTTCCTCAGTGTGTTCATGGAGGGAAAGATCTCTAGTGTCTCTTCTTTATATAGGACAAAGAAGACAGATCTGTCCTATCAGATTAGTTTCACCTGTATGACCTTATTTAATCATAATTACCTCCTTAAAAGCCCTATCTCCAAACACAATCCCACTAGGGATGAGAGTTTCACCCTATGAGTTTTGATGGGGGAGGGGCAGAATTCAAGACATAGCACACATATATTCATCTACATTTTCTAATTGCATTTTTGTCATCAGTGACTTAAATTTCTATTTTTCATCCATCTGAGAATTTTTTAATACATTTTAGTTTGCCAACTTTTGGTTGTTGTTGTTGTTCCAATATGTATAACTGAATAACCCAGAATTTTTCCAGCTATAAAAGCCATCTACACCATTAATAAATTTTCTCACTCTCTTATTCACACATGTGTTTCTTACCTTTCCTTAACTGATCTATGGATTTCTCCAGAACCACTACCTTGTTTCAATTATTATTGTAGTATAGTATAGCTCTTAAAAGTCTTTCTCATTATTAAAAAATAATAAAAATTAAGCTTCCCTCATTTCAATCCTTTGTTGTTCCAAATGAAAACTTAAATTTAATTAGATATCTTAATCCCACTACAATTAAAAATAACTTTTGTAAAAAAAAAATTAAAAAAATAACTTTTGTTTTAGAAAAGCAATACATTCTTATTATACAAATAAAAGAAATAAAGGAAAATAAAGGAGAAGAAATAATCTTTATCTAATCTATCTATATTTATATATTCTTGTATCTATGTATCTATCTTTCCAAAATGAATTTTTGTTAAAAACTTCTCCCTCCAAGAAATAACACTCTAGACATAGATGGCTTTACTATTGAATTGTTCAAATATTTAAGGAGGAAATAGTCTCAATTCAAACATTTTTTTCAGGGAGTAGAAAAAGCAAAACAACTCCTCAACTTATTTTATGAGGCCAAGCTTACTATGATACTAAAACCAGACAAAGACATTACAGGAAACTTAAACTTCAAAATGTGAGCTCTCTTAAACATAAGTACAAAAGTCTTCAACAAAATATCAGTGAATACAATCCAGCAATATAAAAAAGGATAATGTATCACTACAAAGTGAGAGTTATCCCAGGAATACAAAACTAGTATAACACTTGAAAGTCAATCAATGTAATTAGCCATATCAATAGACCAAAGAAGGAAAAACTGTATGATAATCTGAATAGATCAGAAAAATTCTTCAACAAAATTCAATATAGTAGCTTGATAAAAATTTCCAGTAAACTAGAAATAGAAGGATACTTTCTCAACCTGATAAAGGGTATTTATGAAAAAGCTACAGCTACTACCATACTCAAGGCTAAAAGACTAAAAGTGTTTACCATAAGAATGGAAAAGGGAAATGATTTCTTCTCTTATCCTCCTATTTAACACCTTAATGGAGCTCTTAGTCAGTGCAAGGAGGTAAGAAAAAGAAACAAATGGATACTGATTTTGAAGAAATGTATAAAATTTCCTTCATTCATAGATGATATGATTTTCTATGTAGAAAATCTAAAGGAATATACAAAAGAGTTCCTAGAACCAAAAATTGAGTTTAGCTATGTCATAATAGATATAGTCAATGACCAAAAATCAAGTTTATTTCTCTGTATAAAGGATGATTAATTGGAAATTGAAATGCAAAAGCAGTATTAATGAAATAACAATGATAATACAAAATCTTTCAAAATATTTACCATGTCTGTGTGTTGAAAATTACAGAACACTGATTAAGAAATGAAATATATTTTTTTTTTATAAATGGAGAGATAAGCTGTGTTTATAAATTGGAACACAATATTGTTAAGATGTTAATTCTCCCCATATTAATCTATAAATTCAACAAAATTCCATTCAAATCCTCAGGAAAAATATTTTATAGCTGATTCTTAAATGTATATGAAAAGACAAAATAACTTATTTATAGCCCAAGTAATTTTGAGCAAGAAGAACAAGATCAATTATTTACTGAATGCCCTTAGCTGGATGTCCCTGGCAAAAAGATTACTTATAGTACAAATAAAGAATTTATGAAGCATGATTCTCTTAAAAATATCACAACAGATACCTAATTTCTGAGGTATAAAATAGAGGTATTTAATAACGTAAATGTTCCTTGGATGTGAGGAACCCTGTAAAACCTCATGTATTATTCTTTGGCAGAGAGTATGTGTCTGATGGGGGAAGGAAGAATTTAAGAGCTCTTTTTCTTTGATTTTTCTGTGCCTCTTATTATCTACATCTTAAACTATTAATAAATATTAATATTGGGTAAGTTCTCTGATTCCTATGACTCTGATGTGACAATATGATTCTTTATATCAGCTCACCCTGTGATTCTATTAAAAATAATACAGAAGAAATAAAACATAGATAAATAGACAAAAACAAAGTGAGCAGAGGTGGGCTGTCTTCAAATGAGAAACATTAACACATTCCTGAAAGACAAAAAACTTTTGGTGGAGTGGAGCGACAACCAGAGATTCTGTTACTCACTGTACTTGTGGAGTGGATTATAGTGAAAGAAGTTAGTTTTGTTTCCAAAATATCAGGAAGATGTGGACTATGAAAACATTGATATTATGGAGAAAAGTTAATTGAGAATATTTTATAAGAAACAGTTGATCCCTTCACTTTATTGTCTCACATGTATCCACAGAATTCTGAGAAGCCAGTATCAATAATAGCAACATCAGTAATAACAGCAACCTCTCATCTAGTGCTTACCATGTGACAAGCAACATTATAACGCTTTATGTATGTTAAATTTAATCTTCACACTTTCTAAGGTAGATATTATTATTATCTACAGCTCAGAAAATTGAAGCACAAAGAAATCACATAATGAAACCAATAAGTAGATGAACTATAATTTGAACCCAGGTAATCTCACTCCAAAGTCAAATCCATGTGCTTCACCACGATACTATTTGTGACTTTATTCTCTCTGTACTCTAGCAGCAAAAACGGTGGGAATTTTATTTCACCACCTGTGATGGTTAGTCTTTTATGTCTAATTGACTAGGCAACAGTCCCTAGTTATTCAATCAACCACTAATCTGGGTGTTGGTGTGATGATGTTTTGTAAATGTGATTAACATCTATAATCAATTGATTTGAAGGAAAGATGATTACCCTTGATAAACTGGGTGGGTCTAGTTCAATCAGTTTGAAGACTTTAAGAGCTTCCCTGAGGAAGAAGTTCAACATATGAACTACTATAGCTTCAGCTCCTGTCTCAGAGTTTCCTGTCTGCCCCTTCTGATGTCTTGATGGTCTCTCCTATTTCAGACTTGCCTAGCCAACACCAATTGTGTAAGCCAATTATTTCAATAGTCTCTGTCTCTCTCTCAATTTGCTAAATTTAATATAAAAATTTTGAAATATTTTTAAAAGATGCTAAAATAAAATATTAATGGATATCCAAGAATCACAAAACATTCCAAGAAAACTAACAAACTAAACATAAGATTAAATAGGACAAAGACTTGAACATCAAAGAATGCAGAAACTGAATTCAGGAAATTGAAAGAAATAACATAAACTTTAATACCCCTTAATTAGTATCCTCACAGAGTCAAAAGTATGTTGAACAATGGATATTGTGATTTATAATAAGAAATATATATTTAGTTTCTTCCTGTTTCTGACACAGAGCTCCCAGAACTCTTGAAATTTCCTGTAATGAGCCTGACAAAGGTGCACATTTTTCTGTTAATGAGATGAGCTTTGGAAAGCACCTAATCATGGGGTTGGTTGCCAGTGGAGCCAACAATGTGATTCGAGTATTGTAATTTTCGGCCCCACCTCCTGAACTCTGGAGAGAGGAGAGGAGCTGAAGATTGAGTTCATTCACTAATGGCCAATGATTTAATCAAAAACACCTATGTAAAGTCTCCATAAAAATCCAAAAGAACAGGGTCAGAGAGCTTCCAGGTTGGTGAACACATAGAGGTGCTGGGAGAGTGACATGCCTGAAGAGGGCATAAATGCTCTGTGACTTTTCCCACAAGCCTTGCCCTATTTATCTTTTCCATTTGGCTGTACTGAGTAATATCCTTTTACAATAAAATGATAATCTAGTAAGTAAAATGTTTCTCTAAGTTCTATGTGCTGCTCTAGCAAATTAATCAAACCTAAAAAGAGGGTCTTTGGAACCTGTGATCTACAGCTGTTCAATCAGAAACCTAGGTGACAACCTGAACTTGTGATTGGCATCTGAAATTCGGTTTGGGGGTGCAGTCTTATAAGACTGAGACATTAATCTGTGCATCTAATGCTAACTACAGGAAGATAGTGTCAAAATTGAGTTGAAGGTAGGACACCAACTTGGTGTCTGAGAATTGTTTGGATGTGTGAGGAACCCCCATCCACAACACACACACACATCAGAAGTGGTGACAGAATTTTTAAGTAATAAGAGAACAAAGGGGAACTCTTGGACATTAAAATATGGTTGTAAAATAAATATGCAATAGAATGTTCAAAATATAAAGTTGAAGAAATTTATTTTTATACAATACGGCAAAACAAAAGGGCCGGAAATATGAGAGAAAAGTAGATAAACTTGATATTAACCCATGAGGCCTAAATTTACACTAATGCTTTGCAGAAAGAATTGAATAGAGAAGACAGTGAGGAGAAAGTTATTAAAGCTAAAATACAAGAAACTTCCTAGAGCTTAAGGACATGGTCTTAAGATTCAAAAGAGACCACTGAGTGTTTATACTGATGAATGAAAAAGACAAGGATCTGGACACATTACTGTGAGCATTAGAGATAGAGAAAAAAAATCTGAAAGAGAGGAAAATGTTGAAGGCAGTGAGGGGAAAATAAAGCAGTTTGCCACAAGACACTAGAATCAGGCAGAGATTTTTATTTTCTTACAAGCAACACAATGTGCAGTAGAAAAATGAGAGTCAAGCCTTCAAGACTTAAGATAAAGTTATTTCTACATTCAATTCCATACTTGCCAAAAAACTATAAATATATTCAGGCAGGCAATTATTGAGGAAAAATACCTTCTAAATACTTTATAGGAAGTTTCTTAAGCCTGTGCTCTAGTGACACAGAGGAGAAAGGTAAGAAAGAAGATAAACTGTGATTCAAGAAACATGGCACCCACCCTGGAGAACAAAGAAGGATGAAAGCAATGCAGTCAACCTGGAGAACACTCAGCCCAGATTAGAGAAGGTTTTTCTGTTCAGATTCTGTCTGGTAAGATTCAAACAGGAAGGAGATGCATCTGGTACTGCCGAACCACATTCCGTAACAACCAACAAGCAGGAAGGACAAATTCTTTGGTTGCTTTTATTGCTCCAACTCTGTATACAGATGAGATCCCTTCCTCATGCCCAACCACCTCACTGCTTTATGCCCTGCCCTTTCTCACAAGCCTGACGATGGTTTTGCTGGGGACTTTGACCAGTAATCTCCCAGAAAGTCTTTTGCTTTCTTTATTTTCATAACATTTATTTCCCTCAATCTGGTCTCATAAAGTTTCTTACAAAAAATTCTTAATTTGGTAATACCAGGCTTTCCTGATTTCTGATGTTACAGATATTTCCCTTCCTCATTTCCTTAGTAAATTTAGTGAAAAATTGACAGGAAGTGTATTTAAATAAATGAACTCAAATCTTCAACTTAAATGAGGAAATTAGTGATGGAGAGACAGTCAAGATGACAAAGTTACTGTATAAATGTGTACGTTGACTGTTAGTTAATTTCCTTGAACTCTTTTACTAATAAGGTAATTGTTTTCATATAAATATATATATATATTACAGAAAAAAAATATTCATTTGTCTTTATGGTAACCTCAGTGCTTTGGAAAATCTATGTTAACTGATGGCTTTGCACAGTGGTGCTGAAAAACATCCTCAGTCCATTCTCATTTAGTGAAGCCATATTGTGTATGTCATTTTTGTTTTAAATCTTTTTTCTTTTTGTTAGGGCAATTTTCTTCATTCTCTTATTTCTACTGGGTTTATTATTTTTATTTTTGCTACAAGTCAAACATGTAAAATAAAGCTTTAATTTTTAAAGGGAAAACACATAAAACCAGATGACAAAACCCAAAATCTAAGGGAAAAAAAAATACATTTGAAGCTAAGCACACATTCCAAAATAATGAACCATATAATTAGTCTAAGAACAAAATGATAAAGCCCCTAATCATACACATATTCAGCTGGCTCTTTGTCAATTTGGTTACTAACTCAACTGTTTCATTTAACACTCTGAGTTAATGAGGGATCTCTTATTCTAACAAGATGAACATTACAGGATTTTTGCCTTAACCCGAAGGTTCTCATAAGCCTGGAGGGCAAGTATAAGTAGTGATTAGAGAAGTGTGTGTGTGTGTCTGTGTACATAATGCATATGATGGTCATTTGTATATTCATATTTATATGAAAGTCTGCTACATAATGGTTAGAAAAATATTATGTAAGGGGAAAATTTGACACATTAATTCTGTCCTTAGGGTGACAAAACACAACTTATATAATTGAGTAGAATAAAAAACAGCTAAGTGCCGAAGGGAAATGAAACTCTCAGAGAAAATTTGAAAGATTGCTTAAGGAAGAGAGTCCTATAAATAGTGTTATCATAGGTAGAGGCTATGTTTACATTATTTTTTATAGACGGCATGGTAAGAGCAAAATTATAATGATATCATCAAAGAATAGTAAATATAACAGCTTGGCTAGTTTTATGGAATAGTGAGATAGAAAGCTAGAAATTTAAACCTAAACAAGGCTCATAGTTTTATTCATCTTAAATAAGAAATAATCAGCAGTCATCTGAAAGTCTCTGGAATATTTTTAGCAGAGGAAGGTCACCACTAAAACAGTGCTTGAGGCTTCATGTTCCAGAGAGAGGGGGTGAGAGACCGGTGATAGGGAGGTCATTGAAAGTATTACAATACTCTAGATATCCACAAATGAGAGTTTAAATTTAAAGTATGTTGGCAACTAAGAATAGGGAGAAAGAATATTTATGGGAGATTGAAAAAAAAAAGACTGACAAAAATTGATGATATGTTTGTCATGGGGAATGAAAAAGAGGCTCAGTTGTATCATTAGGCTTCAAAATTTGGTGAAGGGAAGAGTGTCAGGTTATTAAGTGAATATAGAAACCAGAAATATATGTTGGATTTGTTCAGAAAGGAAAAGAGAAAAGGAAGAGAGGAAAGATGAATTGGAAAAGTAAATTATTATATGTCATAATTTCAGAAAGATTTTATTCAAAATTATCATTTCCTTTACTACACTGAGTTTTTGAATTCAGAAGTTGTACATAATTACTCTACAATTGTTTCCAATCACCTAAATATTGATGAGACTGCTTATAAGTGAGAAATGAACCAGAGGGTAATAATATTGACAGTTGTCTCTGTAGCCTTTACTATTTGACTATATAACTTCATTAGTCCAATTGGATATATATTTTAAAATGAAGTGATTTAATGATTCAGCTGAATACATAGACATTTGCATAAATTATACAACGTTCATTTATGTAACAGTGTATTGGAAATAGTAGAATAGTGTCATTGTTAATTTATCTGTATTAATGGCAACAATATGTGTTCCTGTGTCATGAGTCAGGAAGGAATGTCTGGCTTGAAATAGTGTGGTTTATTCTTATTTTCCTTTTGGGATACACTTTGTTCCTAAATATCCTATCACACATCCAGAAGAGAGCAAGGGGAATTCTCAGCTGGTTTCAAAGTGAGAGTCGTTCTGCAACATCACATAAGTAGATTGTTTTTCCACTTTGCAAAAGGTAGAGCAATGGTACATAGATGAGTGTATCACTGTCCCTCCCTGACACCTCAAATACATTCATGGGAAGTAACAGGAAAACAATAAGCACAAGAGAAAACTGGTGGAAAATGTTTTTTTCTCTCAGAAATATTATTGGAGTAATATACTATAATTTGTGCTAATAGATTTATAAATTATTACATATGTAGTATATATATGAAAGTATTTATGGGATAGATATATTACTCTGACTTTGACTAGTATGTATTTATAACAAATGGAACATTATTTTTTATTGTTTATTTGTCTCATACATCTTATTTTCCAAAACATCAAGCAAAATCAATGAGTTCCACAATTCTTTAACCAGTTACAAAATAACTGATTTTCATACCATTTGGAATTTCAGCATGTTTAAATTCTTATTACAGGAAGATCGTAAGGCTTATTATGTCTGCATAAATATCTGTTTATGCCAGTATATTTTATTATACAGAAAAAATGATTAATATTTTTTGTTTTCTTAAAACAAAGCCATACACAAAGAGAACTATTATTTACAAACTATTCAGGAAAAATAATAGTTTAAAACATCAACTCTTTGCCCTAGAGTCACATTTATATTACCACTTTAGTGGGAAAAGTCCCTATATAGCTCTTTAAACTATTCTCTATATGTCTATTAATATAGCTTAAAGGATATTTTCAATTTCTGCAACTGAATTACTTTGAATCTATTATTTTAGGAGTTTCCAACAAAATATAGAAGGAAAAGAGGAATTCAACTTACTTGAATATGTATAATAAAATGTGTGTATTTTTTTTAATTATTGAAGTATCATTAGCTTATAAAGTTATGTTAGCTTTAGGTGTACAGCAAGTTTTATATATATATATATATACATATATATATATACACACACACACACATATATATATATATATTCTTTTTCAGAATCTTTTTCCTATAGATTATTACAAGATATTGAACATAGTTCTCTGTTCTACACAGTACTTCCTTCTTGGTTACCTATCTTATATTTAGTAGTGTGTATATGTCAATGCCAAACTTTAATTTATCATTCTGCCCCTTTCCCCATTGGTAAATATAAGCTTTTTCTGTCTGTAATTATTTTCTGTTTTGTAAACAAGTTGATTTGTGTCACTTTTTTAGATTCCATATATAAGCAACATCATATGATATTTGTCTTTCTCTGTCTGGTTTACTTCACTTTGTGCTTAATATTTTTAATGTGTAAATTCATCCAATCCTTCCAAAACTTGTGAGGTACTTTTTCTATTGTCATCTAATAGATGAGAAAAACATGAATAACTATTATAGCAGAGCTGAGCTTAAACTGCAGGTAAATGCCATTCTAATCAGAGTAGCATTTGCTTAACACACTCAGCCCCTGTATTTGAACTCATTCTTATCTTATTCCTCTCTTTTTATGATCATAATAATCTATGATTATTAATGATAATTCTCAAGTACATGTATAAAATGGCACTAAAATTCCGTACTTTGTGCTCACATGAAAGTGTATATCTTAGTTAGATAATTCTTTTTCAAATAGTACTTTCTCAGAAGAATATTTGTTAGGACATTGGATTCATTTTTTACCTTCTACATGTTCATATTGTTTCTACATTGTCGTGTGTCGTGTGTCCAAAAAATTCACCCAGCAAATAATACATAGGACTCTAACTTATTTAACCAAATTTGTTGGGATCTCACGGATTAATGGCATGCATAAACATTTTCTGTTTCTTATATTTTACAATGACAATTTCTCATTGCCCTCAGATATTAGACAAAAGAGATATTACTAAAGAAAATATCCTATTGGATTTACCATACATAACATAACATGCATGCTATTTATTAAAAAAAATGTTTTGACATCTTTATTGGAGCATAATTGCTTTACAATGGTGTGTTAGTTTCTTCTTTATAACAAAGTATATCAGATATACATATACATGTATCCCCATATCTCTTTCATCTTGTGTCTCCCTCCCACTTTCCCTATCCAACCCCTCTAGGTGGTCACAAAGCACCGACCTGATCTCCCTGTGCTATGCGGCTGCTTCCCACTAGCTATCTATTTTACATTTGGTAGTGTATATATATATCCATTCCACTCTCTCCCCTCGTCCCAGCTTACCCTTCTCACTCCCCATGTCCTCAAGTCCATTCTCTACATCTGCATCTTTATTCCTGTCTTGCCCCTAGGTTCTTCATAACCTTTTTTTATTTTTTATATTTTTTAGATTCCATATATATGTGTTAGCATACGGTATTTGTTTTTCTTTTTCTGAGTTACTTCACTCCATATGAGAGACTCTAGGTGCATTCATCTCACTATAAATAACTGAATTTTGTTTCTTTTTATGGCTGAGTAATATTCCATTGTATATATGTGCCACATCTTCTTTATCTATTCATCTGTTGAGGGACATTGATGTTGCTTCCATGTCTTGGTTATTGTAAATAGAGCTGCAATGAACATTTTGGTACATGACTCTTTTTGAATTATGGTTTTCTCAGGGTATATGCCCAGTAGTGTGATTGCTGGTCATATATACATGTTATATAAAAGGTATCTCTTAGAAATAAAAGTGTATATATTTAGAAAGATAAATATGCACAGAAGACCAAACCCATGTGTTTAGGCAGGTTAAGAGGGAACACTTAAGAGGAATTTGGTCTTTTTTATTGTATCCCAAATATCTTCTGGCTGGATGGAGAATAGAGTGGTTTTCTAGTTGACTAATTTCATCATTAACATGTATCAGGAACAGATAAGAAGAAGAAAGTTGAGGAGATAAAAATAATAAATGCAATATCATTAATATTTATTCTGTGCTTTAGTCAGCATATCATCATGGAAATGTCTAACAATCATGGAATTCAGGAGAGAGGCTCTGACTAGACATAAATATTTGTAAGCTTCTTCATATGGTTGATCATGAAAGAAACAAGGAATATAATGTGAGAAGAGAAAACCTAGAGTAGAATTCCTAATCTGATTATTTGAACTCCCAGTAGCATAAAAAATAAAGGCTGATGTTCAAACCTCTTTACATGGTACATAGGGCCTCTCCTATCTCATTGCCTTCATCCTAAATTCTTGTTGCTCTCCTCCTCCTTATACAGTTTACATTCTAGTCAGAGAATTGCTGCTTAGTTCCCTAAAGAGGTATATCTTTTCAGATGATAGCCCCTTTACCTTTAGTTGCAATTATTTATTTATACCTAGAATCAATTACTTTTTTTTAAATATGCAGATCACCTACTATCTTCCCTGAGCATTCTTCCTTGACCCATCAGTTAGAAGTCATCTCTTTTGACTTTTGTCTTAGTGTTTTATTTGTTATACTTTTATAGAAACAGACAAGATATTACATATACCTACATACACACAATACATCACACAACTAAAATATAAACCTCAGAGGAGAGGTCAATATGGCAGAATAGGAAGACCTGGAATAGGAGCTCTACAACCAGGGATGCTACTGGAAGAAGCCTGGACTGCCATAGAAGTGAAGCACCATTGTTGAGAGATGTGCGAAGGGTAGCGCCACCATCACAGTCTCTCTCCCCACACACCAGCCCCTGCTTCCACAGACACTGAGGAGGGAGGCTCCCACTAGAATTAGTGCATGCTCCAGTCATTGCTGCTTTATCCTCCTCTTGCCTGAGTGAGCACCCACACCCCAGTCAGTTCCCACCTCCATCCAGCTCCTGCCTTTGCAGGCACTAGGGGAACTTCCACCAGAGTGAGGAAGTGTGCCCCAGTCCTGGCTGCCTCATCCCCCTCCCACCTAAGAAAGTGCTTGTGCCTCAGTCAGCTGCTGCCCCACCCCCTCCTGCAGAAATGGGCAAGCATTCCCCCAGTTTCTGCCTTCACCCGCTCTCGCCTGGGTGGGAAACAATGCCTGAGTGTGGCCCACACACAGAGGTGTGACCAAAAGCAAAGCTGAGTACCAGGGGCTGTGCGATTAAGGAAGAAAAACTGAAATCTCTCCTTGCAGCTGCACAAGACGTAGATTAAACTCCCATGATTGGCTTGGTAAGCCCAGCGCCTACGGAACATCTGAGACAGGTCTAGCTTTAACATCTGTAGACTTTGTGGGCATGTACACACAGAAATTGGGTCAGTTCAGAGTCTGAGCTACCCTCACAGTGCCCACAACATGTCCAGAGACCCACCTAGAGGCCTTGAAGGGTTTTCTGGGGAGGCAGGAGTTGGCTGTAGTGGACCATGGGGGGAAAGATACTGGTAGTGGGGGCCTTAGGAAATTTGTTGTTCTTGTTTTATTTTTTTATTTTTAATTTAATTTATTAAAATTATAGTATATTTTTATAGTTGTTATTTTTTTGGTTTTTGTTTGCTTTAATGTTTTTTGGTTTTCAGTTTTTTTGTTTTTGTTAGTTTTGTTCTTATTTTCTGTTTTGGTTTTTGTGGTTTTTTTAATTTGGTTGTTTGATTGGGTTTTTTTTGTTGGTCTTGGTTTTTGTTTGTCTGTTTGTTTGTTTGCTTGTTTATTTCCCATGTCATGAGGTTTGTGGGATCTTGGTTTCACTGCTGGGGGTTGAACCAGAGGCCCTGCAGTGGGAGTGCCAAGTCCTGGCTGCTGGACCACTAGGGAAATTCTGGCCCCAGGGAATATTAATCTGCATGAGCTCTCCAGGAAGTCCCCATCTCTGCACCAAGACTCAGCCCTATCCAACAACCTGTAAGCTCCAGTGCTGGAATGCCTCAGGCCAAACAACCAGCAAGACAAGAATATAGCCCCATCCATTAAGCAGACATGTTGCCTAAAGTTGTAAAAAGCTCACAGACACCTCAAAACACACCACTTGACACAGCCTTGACCACCAGAAGGACAAGACAAGACCCAACTCCATAAGCAGAGGGCAGGCACAATTCCCTCACACCAGGGAGCCTACACAAGCCCCTGGACCAATCTCACCCACCAAGGGCAGACACCAGAATCAAGAGGAACTACAACCTTGCAGCCTACAGAAAAGAGACCACAAACACAGTAAGTTAGATGAAGTAATATGTTGCAGAAGAAGGAGCAAAGTAAAAAACTACAACACCAAATAAATGAACAGGAGATAGGCAATCTGCATGAAAAAGAATTCAGAATAATGATAGTAAAGGTGATCCAAAATCTTGGAAAAAGAATGGATACATGGATTGAGAAAATACAATAAATGTTTAACAATGACCTAGAAAAACTAAAGAATAAATAAACAGTGATGAACAATACAATAACTGAAATGAAAAATACACTAGAAAAAAACAACAGCAGAAAAACTGAGGCAGAAGAACAGATAAGTGAGCTGGAAGAAATCACTGCCACAGAAAAGAACAAAGAAAAAAGAATGAAAAGAAATGAGGACAGTCTCAGAGACCTCTGAAACAACATTAAATTCACCAAAATTTGAATTATAGAGGTCACAGAAGAAGAGAAAAGGAAAGGGACTGAGAAAATATTTGAAGAGATTTTAGTCAAAAAGTTCCCTAACAAGGGAAAGGATATAGTCACCCAAGTCCATGAAGTGCAGAGTCCCATAAAGGAAAAGCCCAAGGAGAAACACAGCAGGCCAGAAGGGAGTGGCAGGATATATGTAAAGGGATGAAAGGGAAAACCTACAACCAAGAATACTCTGCCCAGGAAGGTTGTACTTCAGATTAGATGGAGAAATCAAAAGCTTTACAGACAAGCAAAAGCTGAGAGAATCCAGCACCATTAAACCAGCTTTACAACAAACGCTAAAGGAATTTCTCTAGGCACGAAACACAAGAGAAAAGAACAAAAGAGGAAGGGAAAAAACAAAGACCTATGAAAACAAACTGAAAACAATTAAGAAAATGGCAAAAGGAACATATATGTCGATAATTATTTTAATGTAAATAGACTAAATGCTCCAACCAAAAGACACAGACTAGCTAAATGGATATGAAAACAAGACCTGAATATAGGCTGTCAACAGGAAACACTCTTCAGACCTAGGGACACATACACACTGAAACTGAGGGGATGGAAAAAGATATTCCATGCAAATGGCAATCAAAAGAAGTCTGGAGTAGCAATACTCTTATCAGAGGAAATATACTTTAAAATAAAATTCTTACAAGAGACAAGGAAGTACACTATATAATGATCATGGGATCAATCCAAGAAGAGGATATAACAATTGTAAATATTTATGCACCCAACATAGGAGTACCTCAATATATAGGCAAATGCGAAGAGCTATAAAAGGAGAAATCGACAGTAATCGACAATAATAGTGAGGGACTTTAACAACTCACTTGTGCCAATGGATAGATCATGCAGACAGAAAATTAATAAGGAAACACAAGCCTTAAATGAAACATTAGACCAGATAGACTTATTTGATAATTATAGGATGTTCCATTCAAAAGCAGCAGAATACATTTTCTTCTCAAGTGCACACAGAACATTCTCCAGGATAGATCACATCTTGGGGAACAAATCAAGCCTCAGTAAGTTTAAGAAAACTGAAATCACATCAAGCATTTTTTTCTGACCACAACTCTATGAGATTAGAAATCAATTACAGGAAAAAAAAACTGTAAAATACACAAACACATGGAAGCTAAACAATATGTTACTAGATAATCAATGGATCCCTGAAGAAATCAAAGAAGAAGTTTAAAAATACCTGGAGAAAAATGACAATGAAAACATGACCATCCAAAAACCTATGGTATGCAGCAAAAGCAGCTGTAAGAGGGAAGTTTACAGCAATAAATCTTACCTCAAGTAACAAGAAAATCTCAAATAAACAACTTAACCTTATACCTTAAGCAACTAGAGAAAGAAGAAAAAGCAAAACTGAAGGTGAGTAGAAGGAAAGGAATCATAAAGATCACAGCAGAAATAAATGAAACAGAGATGAAGAAAACAATAGCAAAGATCAATGAAACTAAAAGCTGATTCTTTGAGAAGATAAAAAAAATTGATAAACCTTTTGTGAGACTCAAAAAAACAAAAAAAAAGAGGACTCAAATCAATGAAATTAGAAATAAAAAAGGAGAAGTTACAACAGGCACCACAGAAATACAAAGGATCATAAGAGACTATCAGAAGCAATAATACACCAATAAAATGGACAAGCTAGAAGAAAAGGACAAATTATTAAAAAGAATAAGAATAAACACTACTGGGGTTTACCCAACCCCACTTGAACATGCTATATGATCCTTTTAATGTGCTGCTGGATTCTGTTTGCTAATACAACATTTGGACAAATTCTTAAAAATGTACAACCTTCTAACACTGAACCAGGAAGGAATAGAAAATATGAACAGACCAATCACAAGTACTGAAATGGAAAATGTGATTAAAAATCTTCAAACAAACAAAAGTCCAGGACCAGATGGCTTCACAGGCAAATTCCATCAAATGTTTAGAGAACAGTTAATACCTATCCTTGTGAAAGTCTTCTGAAAAATTGCAGAGGCGAGAACACACCCAAGCTCATTTTATGGGGCTACCATCACCCTGATAAGAAAACCAGACAGGGGCTTCCCTGGTGGTGCAGTGGTTGAGAGTCCACCTGCTGATGAAGGGGACAGAGGTTCATGCCCCGGTCTGGGAAGATCCCACATGCCACGGAGTGGCTGGGCCTGTGAGCCGTGGCTGCTGAGCCTGCACGTCTGGAGCCCTGGCACCTGTGCTCCACAACAGGAGAGGCCACAACAGTAAGAGGCCCACATACAGAAAAAAAAAAAAAAGAAAGTAAAAAGAAAACCAAAGATATCATAAAAAACAAAATTACAGGTGAATATCATTGATGAACATAGATGCAAAAATTCTCAACAAAATATTAGCAAACTGAATCCAACAAAAGATTAAAAGGATCATACACCCTGCTCAAGTGGGATTTATCCCAGGTATGCAATGATTTTTCAATATCTGCAAACCAATCAGTTTGATATGCCACATTAACAAATTGAAGAAGAAAAAAACATATGATCATGCAGTAGATGCAGAAAAACCTTTTGACAAAATTAAACACCAATTTATGATAAAAGCTATCCAGAAAGTGAACACAGAGGGAACCTACCTCAGCATAACAAAGGCCATATATGACTAACACACAGCAAACTGCATTCTCAATGATGAAAAACTGAAAGTATTTCCCTAAGATCAGGGACAAGACAAGAATGTCCACTCTCACCAGTATTACTCAACATAGTTTTGGTGGTCCTAGCCATGGCAATCAGGAAGAAAAGGAAATAAAATGGATCTAAATTAAAAAAGAAGGAAAACTGTCACTGTTTGCAGATGACATGATACTACATATAGAAAAGTCCAAAGATGGTACCATAAAACTACTAGAGCTCTTCGATGAATTTGGTAAAGTTGCAGGATACAAAATTAATACCAAGATATCTCTTGCATTTCCATACACTAACAACAAAAGATCAGAAAGAGAAACCAAGGTAACAATCTCATTCACCATTGCATCAAAAAGAATAAAATACCTAGGAATAAACCTACCTAAGGAGGTAAAAGACCTGTACTAAGAAAACTGTAAGATACTGATGAAAGAAATAAGATTGCAGAACCAAATGGATAGATATACAGTGTTCTTGGATTGGAAGAATCATTTTTTGAAAATGACTATACTACCTGAAGCAATCTACAGATTCAATGCAATCCCTATGAAATAACCAATGGCATTTTTCACAGAACTAGAACAAAAAATTTTAAAATTTGTATGGAAACACAAAAGACCATGAATAGGTAAATGAATCTTGAGAAAAAAAATAGAGCTGGAGGAATCAGGCTCCCTGACTTCAGACTATACTACAAAGCTACAGTAAACAAAATAGTATGATACTCACACAAAAACAGAAATATTGATCAATGGAACAGGATAGAAAGTCCAGAGATAAACACACACACCTATGGTTAACTCATCTATGACAAAGGAGGCAAGGAAATACAATGGAGAAAAGACAGTCTCTTCCATAAGTGGTGCTGGGAAACCTGGTCATGTAAAAGAATGAAATTAGAACACTCCCTAACATCATACACAGATATAAATTCAAAATGGATTAAAGACCTAACTGTAAAGCTGGACACTATAAATCTGTTAGAGGAAAACATAGGCAGAACACTCTCTGACATAAATCACAGCAAGATCTTTTTTGAACCACCTCCTAGAGAAATGAAAATAAAAACAAAAATAAACAAACAGGACCTAAGTAAACTTAAAAGCTTTGGCATAGCAAAGGAAAGCACAAACAAAGAAAAAACAACCCTCAGAATGGGAGAAAATATTTGCAAAAGAAGCAGCCAACAAGGGATTAATCTCTAACATATACAAACAGCTCATGCAGCTCAATAACTACAACAAAACAAACAAACAATCAAAAGTGGCAGAATATCTAAATAGACATTTCTCCAAAGAAGACATACAGATGGTTAAAATGCACGTGAAAAGATGCTCAACATCACTAATTAGAGAAATGCAAGTCAATACCACAATGAGGTATCACCTCACACCAGTCAGAATGGCCATCATCAAAAAATCTACAAATAATAAATGCTGGATAGGGTGTGAAGAAAAGGGAACCTTCCTACACTGTTGCTGTTAATATAAACTGGTACAGACACTATGGAGAACAGTGTGTAATTTCCTTAAAAGTCTAAAAATAAAGCTACCATATGATCCAGCAATCCCACTCCTGGGCATATATCCAGAGAAACCCATAACTCATAAAGATACATGCACCACAGTGTTCATTGCAGCACTATTTACAGTAGCAAGGAAATGGAAGCAACCTAAATGTCCATAGACAGATGAATGGATAAAGAAGATGTGGCACATATATACAATGGAATATTACTCAGCCCTAAAAAAGAATGAAATAATGTCATTTGCATCAACATGGATGGACATAGGGATTGTCATACTGAGTGAAGTAAGTCAGACAGGGAAAGACAAACATCATATTACATCTCTTATATGTGGAATCTTGAAAAAGGGTACAAACGAACTTATCTACAAAACAGAAATAGAGTTACAGATGTAGAAAATAAACTATGGTTACTAGGGGTTAAGAGGGGGAGGGATAAATTAGAAGATTGGGATTGACATTTACACACTACTATATATAAAATAGATAACTAATAAGGAGCTATTGTACAGCATAAGGAACCCTACTCAATACTCTGTAATGGCCTATATGAGAAAATAATCTATAAAAGAGTGGATATAGTTATACGTATAGCAGATTCACTTTCCTGTACACCTAAAACTAGCATAACATTGTAAATCAACTATACTTCAATAAAAAATAATAATAAAATAAAATTTATGGAGTGTTAAAAATATATATGAACCACCTCAGTGTAAATATTGTTCAAGGGCTTTATACATAACTAAAATTTCAGATAGTAATTGATGGAACATGAATCAATCTAATAGAAGAAAACAATTTTAGTTTATGCCACCTTTGAAATATGACCTAGCTTTCCAGATTTGAACAAGTCACTTCACCTCTTTGAATTGCAATTAATCCAATTTTGAAATAAAGTGGTTGGTAAATATGTTACCTAACTTTTTTAAAATTAAAAATTCTCTAATTCCACTGATGTATTTCCTCTTGGCTAATTAATCTATTGACAGGCAGCACTTTATAACCAGAAGCAATAGAAAAGACAAACAATTATTATAATTATTTCTTTTTATGACAGTATTTTGAGAAATTAACCCATGTTGTTGAAAGTATAGTTTGTAATGAAAGCATCAGAATGAGATAAATATGTCTAACACATTTTAAAAGTACAGCTAGGCAGAAATTTTCATCATGTTAAATAACATAGAGTCAGCACCTGTAAAAGAGGAATTAGGTGGAATAACAGTTTCATAAATAAAATATGCATTTGCTAACATGTATTGAATCTTTAAGTCTAGAGAAATATCATAAAGATTACTTTTTATCTCCTCTCTCTCCTCAATGGAGGGCAAATATTAATTTATACTATTCTAGATTTAAATATAAGCTTTGAAAAAGGCAAGGAAAAATCAGAGTAGAGAGAACAATTCTGACTGGATTAGAATAAGAAATAATCTATGAGGAATATTGAAAAGGTAAAGTTTTCAGTCTGATTCTCTCACTAAATCTTATATATAAGAAAAAAATTTAAAAAAAATCTTTGAAAGCTTAATACAAATAGGAAGCAAACCAACTGAGTTTTCATTAATTATGGTATTAGAGGAGATTGTAATTGGTCTGAATATTTTTAAAGTACTATGTTGAGGAAAAACTTGTTTACCTTCACCTTAAAAAAAAAACTATAGTAACTTGGTATGGAAACAGCTTTCTGGAAGATCATAATATTATTCCAACACATTTCTTTATAGGCCCTATAATTATATTTATTATTTGAAGTTTCACACAAACAAACCCCATATATAGAGACGTGATTTTGAAAGTAATGAATTTTGAGATTCTCCAAATTTATGTTCTTTTATTTTCATAAAAATTACTAATTAATAAACTGTAACTTATTAGCTTTTAAACTGTCTCCTGATTGTTTTAAAAGTTAAAATATATCACTATTTTAGTCATATTTCTATCAAAACAATACTCTTCTATTATGACTAAAAAGGCATAGCTTGAATCAGGAGATTCTGATATCTAGAGAATCTAAAGATTTTGGTCTCTGAACTGCTGCATTATATATGGTGTTAAAGTCTTCAGTCCAAGTTAATGACCACTACAGGTGAGCATATGTCCTTTCTAGATGTGACATGTATGCTTAGAGTTTTGATAAAATCAGCTAATTAAGTAGTACAAAGGAAAGTCCAACTTAACATAATTCCCCTGCCAGGCAAACAAACAACCTTTGATTGCCAGTAGACTTTGTCCATCCAACTTTTAAATCTTTAGCAAATTTATTTTGAAAATTGGTGTATATATTGGCAAGGAACAACCCTCAGAGGAAACACATGGGTTGTGATTTTATTAGGAACAAACTTAAGAATAGCAGAAATGAGTCAATGCATATAAATGTTCAGTTTTTGAAATATAAATGAACAGGAGAAAATAGTGATATATCATAAATGACTGAATTGCAATATAGGACATGTAAGGAAACCCTACCTCCTTCCATCAACAAATCAATTTTGCTTTCGAAAATGTGCTTATTTTCTACTTCTAGTTCCTAGAATTTCTATGAAACAGACTCCGTACTTAGCCTCTGAGAAGGTGTGTGATTCAGGCACAGTGTCACATGCCTTGGCAGTAATGATCATTTTAAGAATGGGCACCTGACCAGTCAGAGGTAATGAAACTGAGTTTATGAATAATTGTTGAAGCTGTGGGGAGCAGGTTTTCTCATTTGTCTACTTGAATGTAGAGCATAGCCACTTTATAATCATAAGTGGTTAATTTATCTGAGAATGAAGCCAACATATAAATAAGAGAGTAGAAGCTGATCAAGAGACAGACAAAACCAGGTCCTATTTACATTGTTTCATCTCTTGCTAAATTAGGCAAAGTCTAAAACCAGCCCTAACTCTGAAGTTTTCCAAATTTACATGACCCAAAATTTTTCTAATATTTAATTAGAAAACATTAAAAAATAAAGTTTGGGTTGAAATTTTACTGAGTAGCAACCAAAAAGTCCTAATTGATTTGGGAAGGGAATTCATTCGAGCATTCAGGTACCAAAACCAAAAGTTAGGGTCAGAGAGTTCAAGAAATTGATGTATTTTTCCCTATTGCTTTTCTTAGGAATTAGAATAACAGAAAACAGTCTACCGATGGTGTCTGTTGATGATATCAAGGCTGCCAGAGCAGTGAGAAGGAGTGGAAAGAACACTGGAACTTCAGGAGAAATGAAGAATAAGTGATGGTGCAGTGATGCTGGGGTCAGAGATAGTTCAAATCATAATCTCAAGCAAGTTGTTTTTGACTGTTAAGCCCTAGTTTCCTTTGGGGACTGAATAAACACCAAAGCAAAATGTACAAGAGGAATGCTGTGAATTTCAGTTTTATTTGGGATTGCTGATCACTGTAGTCTGGAGACAGCCTCAGATAGCTCTGAGGAACTGCTCCAAAGCTGTAGGGGAGTGGGGAGATCAGTATATATATATATGATTTTGGTGAAGGTGGTACATGCAGTCAAGCACCCATTTTGGTAGAAAGTTGCTGCTAGTCATGAGGAACAGATATCACAGTTATAATTTTCATGCTTTTCTAAGTTTGGGAAGATGCAAGAGTTTGGGTTCATAAAAAATTTTCTACTGAAAATATCTATCTGGAGGCATGTTCTGCCAGTTTTCCCAGAGCACAGAGTGCCTCATTCCTGATCTCTGACCTAAACTTATTTCAGGGTGTGTTAAAGGTCACCAATTGCAGTATCTATTAAATTAATTCTTGTAGAACCAGATAGTTTTCATCTTGTTTATAAAAGAAGAAGGAATAAGTTTGGGTCAAGATGGCAGAGTAGGAAGAGCTCAGCTCCTCCTACAGGCACACCAAAATTACCACTACTTACAGAGAATCTATCTATGAGAATGATGTGAAGACTAACAGAAAAGATTTTCCACAACTAAGATATAAATAAGGAGCCACAACAAGATAAGAGAGACAGTGATTCAGTCTTGTCAGGACCCACACCCTGGGCATGAAAACCAACACGCATGAGGGATGTTATAACCACAGAGATTCTTTCTAAAGACTGAGGGGTCTGAACCCCACATCAGGCTCCCCAACCCAAGGGTCCTGCACCATGAAGATGATCGTCTAAAGCATCTGCTTTTTAAAAACAGTGGGGATTATGTTTGGGAGAGCCAAAGAGTTGTAGAAAACTGGGACTCCATTTTTAAAGGGTGCATAAAAAATCTCAAATGCTCTTAGTCCCAGCAGAGAGGCAACAGATTGAAAGGTGCCTCCCAGAAAAGCAAGTGGCAGCTGGATTCCCCCAGAGATGAAGACGCAAATGGCAGGCATTTTGTGATCTTGTTTTACCATGCTGACACTCTGCCAGCACGGGTCATTTGGGAATCCTTCCTCTAGCCTGTTAGCTCCAGGGTTCTTCCTTGCCTACCAGCATGGCTGCAGCAGTTACACTGCTGGGCCTTGCAGCCAACCATGCAGAGATCTTGCCCTGCTGACAAGCATACCTGCAGCAGTCACAAGCCACTGGGCTTCCTAACCAGCCATACCTGGGGATAGTGGACACACTGGAGCATCTAGCACTGAGAGCCAGAAAGTAGCTTACTGCTAGTCCCCATAGGATATCTTTTACATAAGGCCACTTTTCCAAGATTGGAAGATGTAATTAATCTACCTAATACATAGAAATAAATAGAGAGTTAGACAAAAGCAGGACACAGAAATATGTTCCAAATGAAAGAACAAGACAAAAATCTCAGGAAAAGAACCAAACGAAATGGAGATAAGCAAATTACTCAATAAAAAGTTCAATGTAATGATCATAAATTTGCTCACCAAACTTGGGTGTGAACTTCACCCAAGAATCTCTCTTCTCAGTGAGAACTTCAACAAAGAATTAGTAAATATAAAGAAGAACTAACCAGAACTTAAAATATAATAACTAAAATTAAAAATCCACTAGAGAGAATAAGCAGTAGCTTAGATGATACAGAAAAATGGATCAGTAATCTGAAAAACAGAGTAGTGGAAATTACCTAAGCTGAACAGAAAAAAAGAAAAATAAATTTAAAAATCAAAAAGAGTTTAAAGGACCTCTGAAACAACATCAATTGTACTAACATTCTCATTATAGGGTTTCAATAAGTATAAGAGAGAGAGAAAGAGGCAGATAACTTACCTGAAGAATTAGCAGCTGAAAACGTCCCTAACCTGGGAAAGGAAACAAATATTCATGTCCAAACAAGAAGTCTATACTAAGACGTATTCATTAAAATGTCAAAAATTAAAGATTAAAAAAAAAACCTTAAAAGCAACAAAAGAAAATGAACTAGTTATATACAAGGGAATTCCCATAAGACAATCAGTTGACTTTGCTAGAGAAAGTTTGCAGGCCAGAATAAGTGACACAATATATTCAAAGTGCTGAAAGAAAAAAATCTCCAACCAGAATATTCTACACAGCAAGGTTATCATTCAGAATTGAAGGAGAGATAAAAAAGTTTTAATGATAAGCAAAGGCTAAGAGTTTATCACCACTAAACAGGCCTTACAAGAAATGTTAAAGGTACTTTTCTAAGTAGAAAAAAAGACCACAACTAGAAATAAGAAAATTGTGAAATGTCAAACATCACTGGTAAAGGCAAATACATAGTAAACTAGAGGATTAACCAATTAAAAAGCTAGTAGGAAGATTAAAGGACAAAAGTAGTAAAATAATTTATATCTACAATAAACAAGGAATTCACAAAATAAAAAGATGTAAAATATGACATCAAAAACACAAAACATGGAAGAGGGAATAAAAATGTAGGGATTTTTAAATGCATTTGAACTAAAGAGATTATCAAATTAAAATAGACATGTACATGCACAGGTTGTTATATATGACTCTTGTGGTAACCACAAACTAAAAGCTATAATACATAAACAAAAAATAAGAGAAAGGAATCCAAGCACAACAGTAAGGATAAAGCAGAAAAGAAGAGAGCAAAAAAGAATAAAGGGATAGACAGGAAACATAAGCAACCAAAAAAACAATTAATGAAATGAAAATAAGTGTATACATGTCAATAATTGTTTTAAATGTAATTGGACTAAATGCTTCAATCAAAAAATATAGGGTGGCTGAGTGAATACAAATACAGCACCCTCTACGTGCTGCCTACAAAAGACTCATTTTAGATCTAAAGATACACACACACAGAAAATGAGAGAATGGGAAAATATATTCCATGAAAATGGTAAACAAAAAAAGCTGAGGTATCAATACTTATATCAGATGAAATAGGCTTTGAAACACACTGTAACAAGAGACAAAGAAAGATACATTGTAATGATAAAGAGATCAATCCAACAAGAAGATATAACACTTATAAATACATATGCACCCAGCATAGGAACACCTAAAGACATAAAACAAATAGTAACAGACACTAAAGGGAAAATACAATAATAGTAGGATACTTTAACAGCCTACTTACATCAATGAGTATATTATCCAGACAGAAAATCAATAAGGAAACATTGGCCTTAAGGGACACGTTATATCAGATGAATTTAATAGATATATCCAGAATATTTCCTCCATAAAAGAGCAGAATACACATTCTTTTCAAGTGAACATGAAACATTCTTCAGGATAGATCATATGTTAGACCACAAAACAAGACTTAATAATTTTTTTTTAAAAATGGAAATAATATCAAGCATCATTTCTAAACACAATGGTTATAAGACTAAAATCAACTACAAAGGAAAAAACATGAAAAATATACAAATGCATGGAGTCTAAACAACATGCTAGTAAACAGCCAATGGGCCATTGAAGAAATCTAGAGGAAATCAGGGCTTCCCTGGTGGCACAGGGGTTGAGAGTCCGCCTGCCAATGCAGGAGACACGAGTTCGTGCCCCGGTCCGGGAAGATCTCACATGCCATGGAGTGGCTCGTCCCATGGCCACTGAGCCTGTGCATCCAGAGCCTGTGCTCCACAACGGGAGAGGCCACAACAGTGAGAGGCCCATGTACTGCAAAAAAAAAACAAGAGGAAATCAAAAAGTACCTTGAGACAAATAAAAATGGAAACAGAAACTTTCAAAATCTATCAGACTCAGTGAAGCAGTTTTAAGAGGGAAGTTTACAGCAATACAGGCCTACATCAGGAAACCAAAAAAATCACAAATGAACAATGTAATCTTACACTTAAAGGGACTATTAGAAGAAGAGCATATGTAACCCAAAACTAGTAGAAGGAAGGAAATAAAAAAAAACATGAGAATGACCAAAAATTAATAGAAAAGATTGATGAAACTTATATCTATTTTTTGAAAATATAACCCAAATTGATAAACTTTTAGCCAGACTTATGAAGAAAAAAAGAGCAAGTGCCCAAATAAATAAAATAAGAAATGAAAGAGAAGTTGTAACTGACATCACAGAAATACAAAAGATCACAAGAGATTACTATGAACAATTATATGTCAACAAATTGGACAATCTAGAGAAATAGATGAATTCCTAGAAACATACCCTCTTCCAAAACTGAATCAGGAAGGAATGGAAAATATGAACAGACTGATTATTAGTAAAGATAATTTCTGATCTAATTGATCAGTAATAATAATAAAAAAAAAGACTACTAACAAACAAAAGTACAGGACCAGACAGCTTCACAGGTAAATTCTACAAAACATTAAAGAAGAATGAACACCCATCCTTCTCAAAATATTCCAAAAACTTGAAGAGGAAGGAACACTTCCATACTCATTCTACAAGACCAGAATTACCCTGATACCAAATCCAGACAAATTCACCACAAAAAGTAAAGGTAAAATTACCCTTGAATATCACTGATCAACATAGATGCAAAAATCCTCAACAAAATTTTAACAAACTGAATTTAACAATACATTAAAGCGATCATATACCATGATCAAGTGGATTTTATCTTGTGGATTCAGGATAGTTTAATATTTGCAAATCAATCAATGTGATATAATACATTAATAAAATGAAGGAAAAATGTACATAATCATCTCAGTAGATGCAGAAAAAGCTTTTGACAAAATTCAACATGCATTTATAATAAAAACTCTCAACAGTGTGAAGACAGAGTCAACATATTGCAACATAATAAAGGCCACATATGACAAACCCATACCTAACATTATATTACTTTGTGAAAAGCTGAAAGCATTTCTTCTAAGATCAGGAACAAGACAAGGCTGCTTACTCTTGCCACTTCTATTCACTATAGTATTGGAAGTCCTAGCCAGAGCATTCAGACAAGAAATATAAATGAAAGACATTCAAATTGGTAAGGAAGACTTAAAAGTGTCACTATTTTCAGATGACATGACACTATACATAGAAAATCCTGAAGATGTCACTGAAAAACTATTAGAACTAATAAATGAATTCAGTATAGTTGTAGGATAAAAAATTAATATACAGAAATCTGTTGCACTTCTATACATTAATATTGATATATCAGAAAGAGAAATTAAGAAAACAATCCCATTTATAATTGAATCAAACAGAAGAAAATACCTAGGAATAAGTTTAGCCAAGTAGTTGAAAAACCTGTACTCTGAAAACTATAAGACGTAAGTAAAAGAAATTGAAGATGACAACACTAAATGGAAAGCTATTCCATGCTTATGAATTGGAAGAATTAATATTATTAAAATGTCCACACTAGCCAAGGCAATCTATGGATTCAGTGCAATCTCTATCAAAATATCAATGGCATTTTCCACAGAACTGGAACAAATAATTCTAAATTTTGTGTGGAATCACAAATGGCCTCAAGTAGCCAAAGCAATCTTGAGAAAGAAGAACAAAACTGATGGTATACTCCCTGATTTCAAATATACTACAAAGCTATAGTAATCAAAACAATATCGTACTGTCACAAAACAGACACATAGATCAATGGAGAAGAATAAAAGCCTAGGACTGAATCCATGCTTATATGGTTAATTAATCTATGAAAAAGGAGTGAAAAATATACAGTGGGGGAATAGAAAGCCCCTTTGATAAATGGTGTTGGGGAAACATGCCAGCTCTATACAAAAGAGTGAAACTGGACCATTTTCTTACACTATACTCAAAAATAAACTCAAAATGGATTAAAGACCTAAATGTAAGACCTGAAATCATAAAAATCCTTGAAGAAAATATAGGCAGTATACTCTTTGACATAGGTCTCGGCAATATTTATTTTGGTTTGACTCCTCAGGCAAGGGAAACAAAAGCAAAAAGAAACAAATGGGACTATATCAAACAAAAGCTATTGCACTACAAAAGAAACCATCAACAAAATGAAAGGGCAACATACTGAATGTAAGAATATATTTACATATGATATATCTGATTAAGTGTTAATATCCAAAATATGTAAAGAACAGTTCAATATCAGAAAAAAACAATTTGATTAAAACGTGGGTAAAAGACCTTAATAGATACTTTTCCAAAGAAGACATACAGAGGGCAAACACACACATAAAAAGATGCTAAGCATCACTAATCATTAGGGAAATGCAAATCAAAGCCACAATGATATTACCTAATACCTGTCAGAATGGCTATCATCAAAAAGACAACAAATAACAGATGTGGACAAGGATGTGGAAAAAAGGGAATTCTCGTGCACTGTTGGTGGGAATGTAAATTTCAGCCATTATGAAAAATAGTACAGAAGTTCCTCAAAAAATTGAAACTGAACTATCATGTGACACAGAAATTCCACTTCTGGATATTTACCTGAAGAAAACAAAAGCACTAATTCAAAAAATTATATTCACTTTATGTTCATTGTAGCATTATTTATATTAACCAAGATATCAAAGCAACCTAAGTTTCCATCAATAGATGAATATATATATGTATATATATATATATATATATATATATATATATATATATATGTCAGCCAAAAAAGAAGGATAAAATTTTGCTATTTGCAACAACATGGATGGACTTAGAGGCTATTATGCTTAGTGAAACTAGTCAAACAGAGAAAAACAAATACTGTAACATCTCACATGTGTAACCTAAGAAAACAAAACAAACAAAGAAAACAAAATGAAAACAGACACTTTGATTCAGAGGACCAACCAGTGGTTGCCAGAAGAGAGGGTGTTGGGAGATTGAGTGAAATAGGCGAAGAGGATTAAGAGCTACAAACTTCCAGTTATGAAATAAGTAAGTCATAGGATGTAATATACAGTGTAAGAAATACGGTGGATAATACTGTAATAACTTTTTAGGGTTACAGATGGTTACTAGACTTATCATGATGATCACTTAATATCGTATTTAAATGTGAAATCACTATGTTGTACATGTGGAACTAACATAATATTGTATGTCAACTATACTTCAGTTAAAAGAAAAAAAGGAAGTCAGAACTGGGAGGAGACTCAGAGAGCACCAATGCATGGAACTGAATGATTTTTAGTCATAGGAGCCTTTATACAAAGATCATTTAAGCAGAAAAATATCCCCTGGCAGAAATGCCCTGGATGAGGAAGAGGTGAGGCTGAGGCCTGCCTGCTCAGGAAGCATCTGAGCATGAATATCACTATCTGAGATTCATCAGCCCAGTTTACATACATGAGGAAACTGGAGGCCAGACAGCTAACAAGGCTTGCTTATGTTCATACAGACTGTTATCCAAGAGCCTTTCCTTCAAATCAGTGTTCCTTCTGTTCTGTCACATTTAATTCTATTTCTTCTCTGTAGATGATACATTTTCTAACAATAATAATAAGCTTCATCGACTGAAAACTTACCAAACCAGTTGCTGTAACAGAGTAGATATTTTCAAAGTGTTGTCATAGGGCCCTTGGTGTCCCTGAGACTTTTTCAGGGAGGTCATGAGGTCCTCTCTTTTCCAGTCACATATCTGTGCAAGGAAAATATTGAAATGCATTAAATGGAATCTAGTCTTCAATGGAATCCAGCCATCTTCTGCTAAGCTGGATATCCAAGATACTTCCCAAAACATAAATCACTGCCACTCTTCCCATTATTTTTTTTGAAAATAACTATTTTTCATAAAAAATGTCATTTTGTGAATATGAAGTAAATCATTTTTTTTAAATGACAATAAAATATTTTTAAAAGGAAAGAAGGTATAAGATAATAATAGTGGCATAAGCTGATCAATTAATGCAAAATTTAATGTAAATATTTTAGCATAATACCTGGCAATAGAATAACCTTGATAAATTATAATAATTATTATTGTCATTACACAACCCAAATGTGAGTCTAATCTTTATAATTTACTCAGTGTTAACAGTAAGCCTATTTACTTTTTCTAAACTCAAGTGTTTTGACCTGGCAAGTAGGGAGTGACTATTTTTGTCATATCTACTTCATAAAGTTGTTGTCATCAAATATTATACAAAAATGTAGGACAGGCACTTAAAAGCCGTATGCAACTGAGGCAGAATTAAGGTGATGAGAGCAGCTCTAAGATTTTAGACATTCTAAAATAGTCTGGGAGACCAAAATATCTTCCTGAAACTCCTAAGGATAATCTATCCAATTCTATTGAATCAGAGTCTTCAAAGATTAAAGGCTAGGCATACAAAATTTGAAAAGTTTTCACAGGTATTTCTGAAGTGCATGAAAGTTGAAGGACTGATGCTTTTTTGCAGGGATTCTGAATAGTGGCCACTCAGTGGAATCACCTGGGGAACTTTACAAACTATGGATAACTAGAATCTAGCCCAGATAAATTTAATCAGAATCTTTGGCAGTACAGCTGAGAGAATCAGTAGTTTAAAATGTTCGCTAGGTAATTCTAATATTCATCTATGATTGAGAACTGCTGTGTCTGGGAAAAGGGACCATAAATACATTTATTGAGATCACTGTATGCACCAAGCATGGCACTAGTTTTGTATATATTATCTTATTTAGGCTTCATTTTAAATTAACCATATAAAATAGGTGTTATTTCTATATTCTGTAATTAGGAACTAAGTTCAAACAGGTCAGGTGGCATGCTCAAGGAGCTACAGTTAATACATGCTAAAACAGTATTTTCTCTCTTAGCTTAGAAGCCCATTCTTCTTTGCATTGTTCCTCCACTGGCTCTAAAATGCCTGTCACCTGAAGTCTGTAAAGGGTATACACTTTTAAACGTAAAATTGTTTGTTGCTCTTGAAATACTTGCTTAATTTGTTTTCTCTTTCATATTATCAGGTGTTTTTAAAAGGTAAATGGAGATGCTTTGGATGTTTAAAACTAATCTCTAATAATAAAAGCTCAACTACATTCCATTGGCATTTGGAATGTATTTCAAACAGAACCACAAATTTTGAAAAAGTTAACAAAAGAGACCTTCAAAACATGAATCCCTATAAAGCAGAAACTAACACACCGTTTTAAAGAAATTATACTCCAATAAAGATGTTAAAAAAAACCAAACACTTGAATCCTTTAGGAATATTAAGAACTATTCTAACAGCTTTAAAATAAATAGATTCTTATCAGATATTTGACAATACACAGAAAATTTTTACTTCTTGGGAACCAAATTAAGGAATTTAGAAAGTGAATGATAAATCACTGTATTACCTTAGGGAAAAGAAAGTCAACTTTTTAAATGGTCCCCCAAAGGAACCCTGCATCTGATGATATTTCAAAAGGCACCACTACTTGAATACCTTGGAAAAGTAAGAGAAATTTTTATAAAGGTTTAACAATAGATTCCTGAAATTTTTAAAAGATGAATAAAAAAGCCCAGTGGGAATGGGAGTTAGGTAGAGGAGGAAGTCAGTTCTGAAAACCTGTAAAAGTTCACACTGTGAGGAGTTACAGAAATTTTCACATATATTTTGCCATCTCTTTTTTCAAACCAGTGCATTCAAACTTCACATTAACACAGTTGCAATACTAACAGCGTATCTATTAATACTGTCTATTGACCTCAAATACTGCAGTTGCCAGCTTGAGCTAATGCAGGATAATTGAAACCATAGAATTCACATGTTAAGTTTCTGGGAAGGCAGTTTCTTAAGCAAAGTGTTAGAGGTCAGATTCATCTCAATTCTTTCCATATGTTGATGACTTCTTGGTGTGTAGGCCATGAAATAGTTTCTGACTCATGGTCAAAATAAATTAATGATAAATGTATCTCTTTCAAAAAAAGTAGATTGAAGGAAGAGTGACATGATAAAATCCTGAACTATTGGCCTATATTTGAAATACAATTAGAAAAAAAATAGTAGAATAGAACTTATTTATATAAAGCCATGAAGTGTTGGTTGATCTATGATTCCAGTATTGATAATTAACATGTCAGTGCTTAGAAAAATGTTAAGTTATCCTAAGTATTGCTAAAATATCAATTTAGTCCATGAAGAAGTTGAGGACGAATATTTTAGATGTATATAATTACTTTGTCATGTATGCCTACCATGATGATTTACTGTTGTATTCTATTTTAGGTCTTGTAAAAAGATTTATTGAAAATTTAACACTAGCAATAATAGGTTGTAAATCAGTGAATCTCAAACTTAAGTGGGCATCAGAATCATTTGGAAGGCTTATTAAATCATGGATTTCTGGGCTCCATTTCTATGATTTCTGATTTGGAAGGTCCAGGTTGGGACCAGATAATTTGCATTTCTAATGAACATCCAACTGTTGCTGGTGCTACTGGTCTAAGGATCACAATTTGAGTAGCACTGCTGTAGATAAAAGGGCATTTGAAGGAAAGCTATTAACAATAATAAAAACCATAGCTCCCACTTGTTAGGCACTTACTCTGCACCTGGCCTGGATCTCATTTAAACCTCACAGGTAAGGAAGCTGAAACCTGAAAGGATTAAGATATTTTCTCAAAGTGAGAACAATTATAAGGAGTCCAGACAGGATTTGAGTCCAGTTTGTCCAATTCCTAACCCTTGGAATTTAAAAAAAGACCCATAACAATTATCGTTCTATGTTCTGCATTAGCTTATTAATACAGATTTCTTTTTCCTCTCTAAAATTGGATTTGCTAAACATTGAAAGTGCGTAACACCATATGTGTACAACACATAAAACACTTTAACATTATGTATTTAATGTTAATCAATTCACAACAACTGAATCAAGAAAGCACTGGCTCAGAAATCACATACAGTAAACAGACCAAAAGAGGTTATGGAGAGAATAGAAAGTAAAGAAAACTGACATTAAGACAAAAGCTAATACACTGTCTAATTATTTATTCAATAATGGTATCTGGATGGAATAACATGAATAATAAGGTAGAGCTGGATATGAAGTAATAAATGAAATAATCTGGGTTCCAGATCAAATCATAGTCCAGACTGACTTCAGGAAATAGGGAACTGAGAAGAAGAATGTAAAAATTTCCTTCACAATTCTCTCCCATTCTTTCCCATCAATCATGGACACAGAGCAAAACTAATTTGAAAACTGACAGTGACCATTATCTAGCCCCTTGGGTACCATTCTGTGAAGGAAACAGAGTTTTCCTTTTTCCTTAAAACTCCCAGGAGAATCTTGAGGGAAAAAAAACACATCTAGGTGTTTTAATTTTCCTAAAATCCATGTGTTCAAAGTATCAGGAGATCAGAAAGTTAAGATGAAAGATGCCTAAATGATGCCTTTTGGAACCTGAAAGTGGATAGCTGTTGTGAACATTCACTTGTATATCTGAGAAAAATATCCAGTCATCACATGAGGTAGATAGTGATCCACACCAAGATCCCCCCACTTCCCATACCTGTTAAAAAGTTTGAGCATGCCCAGATGTTTCCTTATTCTTGGATGAAGAAAGACACACACACCTACACACATACCCACACACACCCAAGGTAAAACTGAAATGGAGTAGAAGAGAATAACTGCCAACTCTTCATATATTTTTGTCTAATATAGTACATAAAATCTATATTATATCATAATAGTTTGGGAAACATTTGACTAAATATTTGGCAAAAAATTAAGGTAGATCCTTGCTCACATTTCTACCAAGTTAGTTTGTAGATTAATTAGATATTGGAATATTGCTAAAGAAAAATACTATAGAAAAATAAAGGTGACTACTTATGTAATTGGGAGATAGACAAACTCTAAAGCATAATTCTAATGGAGATAAAATTGGGGAAAATATTAAGAAAATGAAAAAGGTAAAAGCTGATATTGTAAACACAGAGACCTATGTTTCAAGTCAATTAGAAGTATGAGAACAAGCCAATAGAAATATGGGCAGTGAATGTGGATAGACAATTCAAGTTCATCAACAAAAGTGCCAAATGATTAATAAATATATAAAACTGTCTTCAATCTGTACAGCCATCAAATAAATATAAATTAAACAATGATAAACTCTATTTAATTAACATTTATTGGCCCAGCTTGAAAATAATAAAACCCAGAGAATGTTATTCTTTTCCATTTGTGATGACATATAAATTGTCACAACCTTTTATGAGACAGTTGGCAATGCATCAATTTTTTAATCTGCATATCTATTCATTCAGTAATTTAACTTGTAGGCATTTATCCTAAAAGTTTAATTATTGCCAGGGACAAAGATTTAACTACAAGGAAATGTACTGATTATTATTTAAAATGGGAAAATGAGAAAATAATTTATCCCAAATAAGTCTATTAATTTGTGAGCATTCATAAAATGTTGTTTCATATAACTATTAAAATATTGTTATAGGAGAGTATTTAATGAATAGAAACATATTTTTATATCTATTTAATTGAAAAGGAAAATTTCAAAACAGTAAGTAAAACATTACTCTATTTGTATAAAAACAAATATGAAGTTGATTCAAGTAAAAGACTTAGCCCATGAATTAATCACCTCACCCTCCTAAAGATGTTTAAAATTATAACAAAGAAATAAAAAAAAAACCTAAGTCAACAATCAACAATATTGAGTACATTAGTGAAAGTAGGAAAGTAGATAAAAGAAGTCACTGGAGAATGACTGCATACAAATATGAAGTATATCATATACCTGCACTGGGTGGTTGTAGAGGAGAGATTGAAAGGTTTAGAATAAGAAGCTCAGAACTGGGAGGAGAGGGTAGGAAAGAGATTTTAAATGGAAAAGAACTACATACAGTATAAGCAATCCCCTACTTCTCTTCCACCTCCACACAGTCAATGGCCCATAGTCAGGCATTTTCTCTCAAGGAAAAGTTAAGTTTCTACTCTAAAAATTGAGTAAATGGTCTAGGGTTTGTTTTGGCACCCAAGAGTAAAACCACCACTCTTACTGGTCTTTAGGAATGCCAAGCTTAATGTTCTGGTCTCCTAATTAACACTAAAATGGAGATTTTCAGGCATCAAGTCTTTCTAAAGTACTGCTTGGTCACTTTTCTATTCTCTCATTCTTAGAGATAAATGGTAAAACAACAACAATAAAAGTGGGATTAATTAGACATTTGAGGAAAGCTTGGAGATTAAAAAAATAAAATCCAACAAGGTGAGAGAATAAAAATGAAAAATTCTTGACTATATAAGATAATTCAGAAGACAGAATTAAACTTTAAAAACTTCTAGCCAGTATTTTTAGAAAAATTCAAGAACATATTTCACCCATCTAAAAATATCAAGATAAACTTAAAATAAGTATATATATATATATATATATATATATATATATATATATATATATATACATACACTTACATATACATATAGTTGACCTTAACAAATAGACTGCCAGCTATTTCTCCAGCAAAATAAAATGGACTTATTCAGGATCAGCAAAGAATTGCAATTCAAGATCTGCAACAATAGAAAGTCAAGTGCAAGTACCTGCACAGCAAAGGAAGGATAACATTTTTACAGAGGGGAAAAGAAAGTTGGGAGGACTATAGTGGACAAAGTCCATGGCTTTTCATTGACTGAGTTGTTGCCAGAAAAGAAGAGGAGGTCTTTGTTTTTCTTCTTGGACTCTGCTTTTTTCGCAGAGCATGACAATGCCGCATTCTGGTCTCCTACTCCATTTTCATTGAGTTTTCTCTCTTCTCTCTCTCTAACCTACACACACACATATATATGTATATGTGTATACTAGAGATCTTTCTTTTATTAAATTATATAATTGTATTATATAATTTATATTTATGTTATATTTTAGATAATATACAATAATTATATATAATTGTATATGTATATATTCTATATAATTGTAATTTTACATGTATAAAGTATATATGTAATATATAAGTATACACGTAATAAGAGGAAAACAAGAGAAAATAAAGTTTGGATTTGATTTTCACAAACTCAGTCCCAAGGTTAATAAGGAATACTTTCACAGTTGTAATAGAAGTATTTGGTTCTTTCTATGACTTTTGAGCTCAGAATTTGGGGTTCTGAGCTTGCCATTTTTAATTCCAAGTCTCCAGTATACTCAAAAGTTGCCAGCCCAATGCAGAGTCCATGCACTTTGGATTTTTGTTCTGCAAAAGCTATTAAGTCTTAAATATTTGCCTTTTATTAAGACTTGGCATCCTAAAGACTTACCTTTTATAAACACTTGATTTGATATAAAGAAAGGGGGGATTTGTTCTCTATAAGAGAAAAATATAGTCATTACAACAACTTATTCTTCGGTGAATAATAATTATATAGTGTGGCAACATTGTTGATATATTGCTAAAACCTACTCTCCCTTCTTCCATAGTAATGTATTTGTAGCTGAACATTGGACTGTTCCAGACCAGCTAGAAAATATATTTCACAGCCTTCCTTGCCAAAAGGAATAACCATGTGCCTCAGCTCTCACTAAAGGACTGAGTGGAATTGTTACTTATCACGTGAGCCTTAAGTCACGGGATGAACAAGTGTTTGGATACCCTTATAGAATTTATTGTTGATGGTTGAATTTTTTCTCCTGGTCTTGGTTTATATTTTAGAGAATAATTTAATATTTTCTGGAGCAAAGATGGAACCTATCACCAACTTTCAGTGATAATACAGGTGTATCTCCATAATGACCATCCTTTGATAATTTCAATAGAAAAATATAGGAGAAAAGAATTGAAAAGCATGACCCAAATCAGTATATATTAACCACAGGTTTGCTTTTAGGAATGTATCTAAAGTGCCAAACGGAGATGTAACCCATACAAATTGAAAATACTCTGAGATGGTATAAGAATTATTTATGCATGTCTATCATGATTTATTAAATTAAATTAAAATTATGTCTTAAAAATAATACAAGGTACTGCATGTATGATATATATATATAATATGTGTGTGATTATATATCTAAGTGTATATATATATATATAAAGTATATAGAATTCATATTATAAAATAAATAACTGTAGGAAATTTTAATTTTCTTTTGTATGCTTACCTCTGTTTTCCACTGGATGTTTTCAATTAGCTTGAACTTATATAAACTAAAAACAACATTTTTAAGAAATGTAGATTTTATTAGCCTGCCTGTAGTAATTAACACAATTTTCTTCTGAAGCATTAATATCCAGGGATTTGCTTCTTATTCAAAAATATAGTTTTTAAAGACTTTAAAGACTATTACAAGAGACAAACAAGGACATTACATAAAAACCAAGGGATCGATCCAAGAAGAAGATATAACAGTTGTAAACATATATGCACCCAACATAAGATCACCTAAATACATAAAGCAAATGTGAACAGACATAAAGGGGGAAATCAACAGTAATACAATAATAGTAGGGGACTTTAACACCTCACTTACCTCAATAGACATATCATCCAGACACAAAATCAATAAGGAAACACAGGCCCTAAATGACACATTAGACAAAATAGGCTTAATAAATATATAGAGAGCATTCCATCCAAAAACAGCAGAATACACATTTTTTTAAGTGTTCATGGAATATTCTCCAAGATAGAACACATGCTTAGCCACAAATCAAGCCTCAGTAAATGTAAGTAAATTAAAATCATATCAAGCATGCTTTCCAACTACAATCCTCTGAGACTAGAAATCAACCAGAAGAGAGAAGACATGGAGGCTAAACAATACGCTATTAAACAAAAAATGGGTCCCTGAATAAGTCAAAGAAGAATTCAAAAATTACCTGGAGACAAACAAAAACAAAAACACAGCAAAACAAAATCTACAGGACACAGAAAAAGCAGTTCTAAAAGGGGTTTATAACAATAGAAGCTTACCTCAGGAAACAAGAAAAAACTCAAATAAACACCCTATCCTTACACCTAAAGGAACTGGAAAAACTAGAACAAACAAAACCAAAAATTAGTGAAAGGAAAGATATCATAAAAAGCAGAGCAGAAATAAATAAAATAGAGACCAAAAAACAATACAAAAGATTGGTTCTTTGAAAAGATACACAAAATTAATAAACTTTTATCTATACACATCAAGAAAAAAAAGAGAGAGGGCTTAAATCAACACAAGCAGAAATGATAAAGGAGAAGTTACAGACAACAGCATGGAAATACAATGGATAATAAGGGACTACTATGAATAACTATATGCCAATAAAATGGAAAATGTAAAAGAAATGGACAAATTCCTGGAAATATTCAATCTCCCAAGACTGAATCAGGAAGAAATAGAAAATATGAACAGACGAATTTTCAGTAATGAAATTGAATCAGTAATTTAAAACCTCCAAACAAACAAAAGTTCAGGACCAGATGGTTTCACAGGTGAATTCTACCAAATATTTAGAAAAGCATTAACACCTATCCTTCTCAAACTATTCCAAAAAATTACAGAGGAAGGATTGCTTCTGAACTCCTTCTACAAGCCAAGCATCACCCTGAAACTAAAACCAGACCAAGATATTACAATAAAAGAAAATTGGAGGCTGATATCACTGATGAACATTGATGCAAACATCCTCAACAAAATATTAGCACACCAAATCCAACAATACATTAAAAATATCATACATGATCAAGTAGGGTTCATCCCAGGGATGCAAGGACTATTCAATATCTGCAAATAAATGTGATACACCGCTTTAACAAATTGAAGAAAAAATCCATATGATCAATTCAATAGAGAAAAAGCTTTTGACAAAATTCAACATCTATCTGTGATAAAAGCATTCCAGAAAGTGGGCATAGGTGGCATATACCTCAACATAATAAAGGCTATATATGACAAGCCCACAACTAACATCATACTAAATGGTGAATAAATGAAAGCATTTCCCCTAAGATCAGGGACAAGACAAAGATCCCCTCTCTCATCACTTTTATTTGACATAGTACTGGAAGCCCTAGCAACAGCAATCAGACCAGAAAAAGAAATAAAAAGCATCCAAATGGGAGAGGAAGAAGTAAAACTGTCACTGTTTGCAGATGCATGATACTATACATAGAAAATCCTAAAGACTCCACCAGAGAACTACTAGAGCTCGTCAATGAATTTGGTAAAGCTGCAGGATACAAAATTAATATAAAGAAATCTGTTGTATTTCTACACACTAACAATGAATTATCAGAAAGAGAAATTAAGTAAACAAGCACATTGTAAAGAATCAAATACCTAGGTTTAAACCTACCTAAGGAGGTAAAAAGACCTGTACTTGGAAAACTATAAGACACTGATGAAAGAAATGAAATATTGTTGAAATGACCATACTACCCAAGGCAATCTACAGATTCAATGCAATCCCTATCAAAATACCAAGGGCATTTTCCACAGAAACTAAAAAAAATATTTTAAAAATTTGTATAGAAACACAAAATACTCCAAATAACCAAAACATTCTTGAGGAAAAAAAAAAAAAAAACAGAGCTGGAGGAATCAGGCTCCCTGACTTCAGACTATACTATAAAGTTACGGTCATCAAAACAGTTTGGTACTGGAACAAAAACAGAAATATAGACCAATGGAACAGGATAGAAAGCTCAGAAATAAACCCACACACCCATGGTCAATTAATCTATGACAAAGGAGGCAAGAATACACAATAAAGAAAAGACAGTCTCTTCAATAAGTGGTCCTGGGAAAACTGGACAACTATATGTTAAAAAATGAAATTAGAATATTCTCTAACATCATATACAAAAATAAATTAAAAATGTATTAAAGACCTAAATGTAAGACAGGAAACCATAAAACTCCTAGAAGAAAACATAGGTGAAACATAAATCATAACTTTTTGGGGATCTGTCTCCTGAAGCAAAGGAAATAAACACAAAAATAAACACATAGGACCTAATTAAACTTAAAAGTTTTTGCACAGCAAACAAAACTATCAACAAAACAAAAAGACTACCTAGGGAATGAGAGAAAATATTTGCAAATGATATGACCAGTTAAGGGGTTAATATTCAAAATATACAAACAGCTCATGCAGCTCAATATCAAAATAAATAAATAAATAAATACAACCCAGTCAAAAAATGGGCAGATTATCTAAATAGATATTTCTCAAAAGAAGACATGGAGATGGCCAACAGGCACATGAAAAGATGCTCAACATCACATTAATTATCAAAGAAATGCAGATTAAAACCACAATGAGATATCACTTCACACCTGTCAGAATGGCTATCATCAAATGACCACAGATAACAAATGTTGGCAAGGATGTGGAGAAAAGGGAACCCTTGCATACTGTTGGTGGAAATGTAAATTGGTGCAGCCACTATGGATAACAGTATGGAAATTTCTCACAAAACTAAATATAGAAATATCATGCGACCCAGAAATTCCACCCCTGGGTATTTATCCAGAAAAAAAAAAAAACAAAAACATTAATTTGAAAAGAACATGTACCCCTATATTCATAGCAGCATTATTTACAATTGCCAATATATGGAAGTAGCCTAAGTGTCCATCAACAAATGAATGGTTAAAGATGGGGTAAATAAATAGATAAGTAAATAAATAAATATGGAAATATTACTCAGCCATAAATAAAGAATGAAGTTTTGCCATTTGCAATAAATGGATGACATTAGAGGGTATTATGCCAACTGAAACAAGTCAGAGAAAGACACATACTGTATGATATCACTTATATGTAGAAGCTAAATAATAAAACAAACTAGTGAATACAAGAAAGAACAAACCAACTCTGAGACATAGAGAACAAAGTAGTGGTTACCAGTGAGCAGAGGGAAGGGTGAGAGTGGCAAGATGGGGTAGGGAACTTAGAGGTACAAACTACTATGTATAAAATAAATAAGCTACAAGGATACAGAGCACAACACAGGGATATAGCCAATATTTTATAATTATAAATGGAATATGACCTTTAAAAACTGTGAATCACTATTTTCTACATCTGTAACTACATAATATTGTACATCAACTATACTTTAATAAAATAGCCAAAAACATGAATTTACTGGTATTAAAATCCCGGACAGAGGGGTCATTTCTCCATTAATAAAAATCAAGAAGAGTAGAAAGAAAATAAATCACTGCTGATGAAAGAATATATAGAAAAAGAAAACTAGCACTTTTTTAAATTGACTTGAACTTGATCTGAAATACAGGTTTGATAGGCTACAATTTATCTATTAAAGTAAATGCAAACTATTAAGAAATCTGGACAGTACCCTTTAGGTTAAAGTTGCTGTAGGGCATCATTTCTAATTTAACAGGGAGCAACTCTCCCAAGAGTAGATCCAATCCACTTCAATGTGTTTCCATGTCATCCTATGCTTATTTCTACATTAATAACTTTTATGTTGTAATGTTATAGTCTGAATAGGCACTAGACTGTTAACTTTTTGAGGTAGATGATGGGTTTTGTTCTGTTTTATCCCAGAAAGTGGTATACTGTATACCATAGTGTAAGGTTTAATAAATGTTAGAGTAAGTAATTTTTGTTTGGGAAAATTATCATGGCAACTCATGGAACCTGGGTTAAAAAGGGGAGAAATTGGAAGAAAAAGAATATTTGGGATTCTTACTCTTGAGAAGGGAAGAGATACAGCTAGCCTGATTGAAGGCAGTTGAAGTAAGGTTAGGAAGAAGGCAATGTATTTGAGTGTTTTACTAAGTAGAATCAAAATTATTTGGTAATTAGTTTAAAAATGAAGGAAGAAATTTAGATTTTATGCCTGTGTTTCTTTCTGGGTGACTATGTGGTTGGGGATGTAGTGAATCAGTATCAAGGATGTAAAGGAAGATGCAAGTTTAGAGAATAAGGATAAAGATTTTTTTTCACTTTTAAAATTATTTAATAATTACATTAGTTTCCAAGAGATTATTAAGAATTTTGTGCTAGGATAAAGGTAAAAAAATGTGACATTACATGTCTATAAATAGGCATGTTCTTTGCAGGCACAAATCATATCCAATTCATTTTCATATCACCAGGACTGGAATAAAACAATCCTTCAGTAAATACTTGGTCAATAAATCTTAATATGCAGACTTTGATGTGCTAATATAGTTAAATTTCTCTTGGGAACACAGACCACCTTGGGAAAAAATCTCTCAGTTTTCCAAAAGAGCAGACCAAGAATATCTTGAACTGGTGTGTTGTTTTATTTTTAATTTTATATTGGAGTATAATTGATTTACAATGTTGTGGTAATTTCTGGTGCAGAGTAAAGTGATTCAGTAATATATATATAATATATAACATATATAATATATATAACATATATTCTAATATTACACTATATTAATACTGTAATATATACTATATCACATATATTATATATAATGTAGTATAATTTTATATAATTATAATATACATTATACTAATATATTAATACAGTATATTATATCATATGTAATATATATTTTTATGTATTGTATATAACATGTATTATATGTTATACATATTATATATGATATATATTACATATTTATATGTATAATACATATTAAAAATTATATAATATATTATATACATTTAATATATAATATGTGTATATAATGATATAACATATATAATGATATATAATATAATATATGAATATAATATATAATATAATATAATTATATAAAATATATCAATTAATATGCTACATGTTATACTAATATTATAATATAGTATATATTATAGTAATATATATTATATTAATGTATTATATATTATTAATGTAATATATATTATAATATAGTATTATATATATTATATAATATGCTATATATTACTGTATATACTATATATTATATATATGATATATAATGTACTATATACTACTATACATACCATATATAATACATACAATATATTTTTAATATAACGTATAATATAGTATAATTATATATTAATATAAAATGTAAAATATTAATATAGGTTTTATATTTTATATATAATTTTTTTATATATAATTATTAGCATTTGTTGTAAAGCTGGTTTGGTGGTGCTGAATTCTTCTGGTTTTTGCTTGCCCGTAAAGCTTTTGATTTCTCCATCAAATCTGAATGAGAGCTTTTCTGGATAGAGTATTCTTGTTTGCAGATTTTTCCCTTTCATCACTTTAGGTATATCATGCCACTCCCTTCTAGCTTACAGAGTTTCTGCTGAAAAAACAGCTGATAACATTATGGAGGTTTCCTTGTTTGTTATTTGTTGCTGTTTCCTCATTGCTTTTACTATTTTCTCTTTATCTTTAATTTTTGTCAGTTTGGTTATTATGTGTCTCAGCATGTTCTTCCTTAGGTTGATCCTGCATGGTACTCTCTGACTTTCCTGTACTTGGGTGACTGCTTTCTTTCCCATGTTAGGGAAATTTTAAGGTATTATCTCTTTAAATATCTCCTCGGGCCCTTTCTCATTCTCTTC
The DNA here is from genome assembly GCF_005190385.1 of Monodon monoceros. Taxonomy (NCBI): domain Eukaryota; kingdom Metazoa; phylum Chordata; class Mammalia; order Artiodactyla; family Monodontidae; genus Monodon; species Monodon monoceros. The sequence goes on along the minus strand of NW_021703775.1, from coordinate 23,144,727 downwards.
TCTTTCTGGGACGCCTATAATGTGAATATTCGTGTGCTTGATGCTATCCTAGAGGTCTCTTAAATGGTACTCATTTCTTTTCATTCTTTTTTCTTTATTCTGTTCTGCAGCAGTGATTTTCACCACTCTGTCTTCCAGCTCACTATCCATTCTTCTGCCTCATATATTTTGCTATTGATTCCTTCTAATGTGTTTTTCAATTCAGTTACTGTATTCTTCAACTCTGGTTGGTTGTTCTTTATTTTTTCTAATTTTTTGTTAAAAAACTTCTTGTAACTTCTCGCTCTGTACATCCATTCCTTACCCAAGTTCTTGGATCATCTTTACAATCATTACTCTAAACTCTTTCTCAGGTATATTATCTATCTCTTCATCACTTAGTTCTTCTGGGGTTTAATCTTGTTCCTTTTTCTGGAACATATTCCCCTGCCATCTCATTTTGTCTAACTTCTATTTGTACTTTTATGTATGTGGAAGTTTAGTTATGTTTCTCAACCTTGGAGAGGTGGCCCTTTGTAGGAGATGTCCTATGCATCCCAGCAGTACACTCCTCTCTTTTTACTTAATGGCCAGGGACCAGCTGGTCCCAGGGTAGGTTCTGACCTGTGCTTGCAGACTCAGTTCCACAGGCTGTGGGACTGTATATTTCTTGTTTCTGGTGTCTGTCCCCTGGTGGGTGAGGCTGGGCTACAGACTTGTGCAGGTTTCCTGGTGGGAGGGGCTGGTGCCTGCCTTCTGGTGGGTGGAGTTGTGTTTTGCCCCTCTGGTGGAGAGGGCCATGTCAAGGGACATGTCTAGAGGTGGCTGTGGGCTAAGGAAGTCTTTAGGCAGCCTCTCTGCTGGTGGTTGTTCCTGTCCTGTTGGCAGTTTGACCTGAGGTGTCCCAGCACTGGAGCCTACAGCCTATTGTGTTGAGTCAGGTCTTGGTGCTAATGTCCCAAGCAAGATGCCAGCCTTCAGATCAGTACTCCCAGATATGTTCACAACTAGCTTTTTTGTCTCAAGGGAGAGCTACACAACTCTTCACCTCCCTAGGAGATCCTCCAAGACCAGCAGGTAGGTCTGGCCCATGGTCCTATGAAGTCATTGCTTTTCCCTGGGTCTTGGTGTACATGAGACCTTGTGTACGTCCTCCAAAGTTTGAGTCTGTTTCCTCCAGTCTTGTGGAGCTCCTGTGATCAGGACCTGCTGTTCTTCAAAGCCAAATATTCTGGGGCCTCCTCCTCCTGATGCCAAACCCCAAACTGGGGAACCTGATGTGGAGCTCAGAACTTCTCTGATATAATTATTCTCCAGTTTGTGGGTAGCCTGCCCAGGGGGTATGGGATTTGATTATATCACTAGTGCACCCCTCCTACCATCTCATTGTGATTTCTTCCTTGTCTTTGTATGTAGAATGCCTTTTGTTGGCAGGTTCCAATCTTTTTATTGTTGGTTGTTCAGCAGTTAGTTGTGATTTTGGTGCTCTACTGGGAGGAGGTGAGCTCAAGATCTTTTTCTCCTCCATCTTGTCTTCTCTCCTTGTTCCTTCAAAGCAAATTTGTTAATTATGTAGTAGCATGAGACAAATATCTTCATCAATATTTATGTAGTGATTAACTATATATTAATATTGTCATTAGCAAGATTAATGTATTTTGCCTAATTAAGACAATATGTTGCTTCTTTGCAGATTTTACTTATAGAAAATTTACTGATGCTACAACAGAAATCCATGACATCCAGTCCATGAAGAAACTTGGAAGGTTCATGAATAAAGACAGATCTGTGAGCTCTGACTTTGTGTTCAAGCAATAGTGCTTTGCCCCAGGAAAGCAGAACATCCTCCAAGTTATGTTTCTCTGCAATAAAATAATTTCTTCTGACTATATTTAGGCTTATGTTTCAATAAGAGTTCTTCTAAAAATCATTCAAAATGTGTTATTTTTTCATCATATTAAGTATCTTTTACTGAAGACACCAACCTCCATAAGATATTATTTAGCATTTGAGATTGTACAATTTTTATCACTCTAAGTTTTCTTTGGAATTAGTCATATCTCCACAGACATTTTGTGTACAGCCTAAGAGAAGGGTCTGCCAGTTTGTAATGGATATTTATTCTCAATAAAATTTTGACATGAATTTATATATCACTCCCCCACCATAAAGCATCCACTGCCTGTGCATGTGTAGGTATTATAAAGTATCTGTATGTTCACAACACTGTACAAGTTGCTCTGTGAAGACTATCTTCTTACTTTCTGTATGATTTTGGTTTTCTAAGGCAAATCCTACAAGTTGATACAATATATCAATTTGCCTGTTTTAAAAGAGATCAAATAATAGTAGATAAAACAAGATAAAATATTTATTTAGGGTTTACATATTTGTAATTTAAAGGCCATACTCCTGATATTTCAGGCTGGATTTTTCTCAATTAGTACATCTAGGTACCAAGATTCCTTTTCTTTTATTGCTCTGTCATTTCTGAGAGCATTCTCCTTGCCCACATGGATGAATCTGGCTTCCTAACATCTTAGTCCATGAGGAGAAAGAGTAAGAATGAAGAGAAAATGCCTTTTTTTGATGAATATGGTCTGGAATTTGTACACATTATTTCAGCCCTTGGGCCCAAATGTAGTGAAAACAGGTAACCTAATTGCAAGGAAGGCTGATAAATACTGTCTATATATTTGAAGCCACGTACCTAGTTAAAATCAGGACTTCTGTTACCAAAAGGAAGTAGAAGGAATGGTTGTTCAAGGACAGTTAGTGGTCTCTGCCCCAGTAGGATTTCTCAGAACTTAGAATCAGCACTTTGACTATTAATGTTAGTTTGATTTTAGGTACCTCTGTTTAATTCACTTGAAAATGTTATAAAGGTCAGAAAATGATGAATTAAAGTAGGGGCTTCCCTGGTGGCGCAGTGGTTGAGAGTCTGCCTGCTGATGCAGGGAACACGGGTTCGTGCCCCGGTCCGGGAGGATCCCACATGCCGCGGAGCGGCTGGGCCTGTGAGCCATGGCTGCTGAGCCTGCACGTCCAGAGCCTCTGCTCCACAACGGGAGAGGCCACAACAGTGAGAGGCCCGTGTACCGCACAAAAAAAAAAAAAAAAAAAAAAATAGTAAAGTAATACCATATAATTAACTATATAACGTTTGTGAAACCAATTAACCCTAGGAAAAATTTGCAACAGTTTACTGATAATACATGGGTCTAATTATAGTGTAGACCAGATGTTAGTTATTAATTTCTCCACAGACTTATCATTTAGATAGGAAAGGATAAGAAAAATTGATTTGTCCTTGCTTCTTGGTCATTGTCTAGGTTTTGTTAGTTCAATGTATCCCTGAGTTTCAATGATGCAACCACTTCCTAATCCCATGACGGTTTATGCATTACTAACTCAAATCAGACTTCCTTACATTATTGAAAGTCCGTGTTTTGGAATATAGAGTATTTATTAACTGCATTTTCATATTTACCATTATTTTTCCCAAATATCTAACAAAGATATGAATACAAATTCAAAGACCTCCAGAAGTCTAGCTGTATTCTATTGCATACTATAATGGTTACTAGAGGAAAGTTCTCTTCTCTCTATGCTTTTTCAGACAAATAGCTTTATGATAAATTTGGGTGAAGAAAACAAGTTCAGGCCTGGGAAATATTTGGAAATCTCTGTTACTCTGAGGTCCTTTCAATTGGTATTTCTTGTATCTCAGCAGCAGTTTGAAAAATATTTAATTTGTATTTTATATGTTTATGATGACTAACACATGTTATACTTTGAAAGAATTAATTGCAGAACTGTAATGATTTTAGAGGAAAATATATCACTCTAACATAAAAAGAGATAGTCACACATACACACACATTATATACACCACAGTGGTGCTATAAATTTAATAAAAGAAGAAGAAATAATGGACATAAAATATTTAGAAAATTTGAGATAAAATAAAATGTATTACCTGTTTTCTGAATTTCTGGAAGGGATTCAAAAATAATTGGAAGTATTTTGAGAGTCATTATAAAGAACTACTTAATAAGGTTTATACACAAAGACTACAACCTGGGAAATTTTCAGTAATTGTCTTCCATCCTTTCAGACATTGTATTGGACACCTCTGAGAACTTTAAATTGCTCCAGAAAAAATACATAGTCTCCCACATAAAAAAAATAGTGATTCAAAGAAACAGCCTATGAAAGAAACCAGGTAGCACAGTTGGTAACATCTTCAAAAATCAAAAAGAGCTTTAACTATTTAATGTAGTAGAAATAATGGTAAGAAAATGGTAGAACTTGTAGCAGACCTATAGAGTGTCTGTATAGACCTATACAGTCTGGAAATACTGTATAGTATAGCAAATTTTAGGTCAAATTCTTCATGAGGTCCCTGTGCTTGAGTGATTAGCGAGTGTGAGATGCAGAAACATGCTCATTTGAAACATTATTTGTATTACATCCCATTATGTTATTGTGTATTATACCTTCTCAAAAGTCAACATGATCTGCCATGACAGACTATGGTATCTCAGAGAACAGCACTCTCACATTTAATCTATTTTCTATTTACTCCAACCACTGATTATCTTCTTTATATTTAGAAAAATAGCTACGATACTTTTCTTGACAAACAAGATTAAAATTCCCAGAGGTCTTTGTTATTTCCACTGACTTCTGTGCTCTTAAACTGGCTTGTCATATCAACTGAAACTGCCTGCTATTTGTTGAAACTATTTAATTGTTCCAATTATTTTTAAATGAAAATGTTCCCACTGTCTACAGATTACATACTTCCATGCATCATATTCATTGCAGCACATTTCTTTATAATGTTGATAAACAAGTTTGAACTCCAAATTATGCTTTGTGTGTCACAAAGCTGCAGCTGTAAGCACAGCATTAAAATGTGAGCTGAGAGTATTCATCAGAACAAACAAGGTCATCATGAAATAACTGTTAAGATTAGGATCATTTCTATCATTTGCTAATTGCTATATCTTTTGGGTTGAAGGGAAAACCCATATGCCATTTTTAGAGAGCTTCACAGTTAATGCAGTATTGTATTTAGCTGGTGGGTCCCTGCTACTTTCTACAGGAAATGAAGGCAGATTTATCCATTTGTCTTACGTGTATAGAGCACCTATTTTGAACAATGCCAGGCATTGTTCTATACATTAGGGTTATATGCAAGAGTAGATCATAATCTCTGCTTGCAAAGACCTTATAGTTCACTTATGGAAATAGACAAGAAACAGAAGTTTTTGAATAAATGAAAGCTCATCTACAAACATCAAAACTTAAAAAAGGAAGGAAGCATCTAATTATTTTTGGTTGTTATTTGTTATCTATAATATTCAAAATCTGACAAAGACATTACTAAAGAAGGTCACATTTTATGTTATCTGTAATGATAGCTAGGGAGTTAGGAATTAAAAAGAATAAAATAACAAAAAATGTGCATACTGAACACTTGACTTCCACACTTAAGATGAATTTCCTTCCCTGTTTCCATTATAAATCATTTTATAGAATGTTTCTGAGTTGTAACATTCACTGACGTGCTAGAAAAAGAGTGAGCAAAATGTTTTTCATGGGCTCTGTAATGTGTGTGTCTACATAAAGCATGTGGGAGCCTCACTTATACCCTCCATGAAAGAGTTTCCTTTCCCCTTCCATTACAGTCCCTTTTACAAAACCTTTTATTTACATAATAAAGCAGTGGAGATAAGATTGCATTAAAACTGACACATATAATGTGATACATATAATGAACATAGTGACACTTGATCAAACAACATTTGATTCAACAAATTTTCATTTCAATAGTTTTCTGGTATTTGTTTAATGGGATTTTTGGACTATAAATGAGAAATATCATTTAAATATTCTTTCACTTTTAATTTCCCTTTAGGAAATTCTTAACATGGACAATATACTACTTTGTTCCTTGTGGATATGTCTGAGTAAATACTTTGTAAAGTAACAAAACACTTTTTTGTTGGACTGTGGGAAAGTAACATGATTCCTTTCATTAGATGTCTAATGAGAAACTCCTGTAGGGCTCAATTGACCAGGACTCTTCACCAGACAACTTGATGTTGGCCAACATAGCTGGAGAAGTTGAGCTCTATTATTGAGCCCAAAGTTATCTTCCATATGGAAGGTGTCATAAAGGAAAATAGGCAATTCCAGTGAAGACAGTTCTCTACTAACAGTAGCAATTTACTACTGATGCTCTATTGATCACTCAACCAAATATGCATAAAATGATATTTAGGATTCTGGGAATATTTTTACTTAAATGAGATAAATTGCCTACTCTAAATCACCATTAACCAGTAGATTGATTTCTAAAAGATATACATGAATACTTACCTTAGAATATAAAACAAATATGTTAATATTCCAAATATGTAATATAATATACTACATATGTATTATGTAGTACATACATATGTATGCCATACATACATATGTATTATGTAGTATGATATACTATAATATTCTGATCATAAGCAAATATTTAGATTTTTAAAGTTGTGACATATTGAACTTCACACATTATTTAACTCATTTACTTATTCAGAACTATCTGTGTGTTTTGCTTGTTCCTCCATAATCTTAATGCAGTATAGTAAGATAATTTGATCCCTGCTTCAAGTACTAAAGGGATAATTTTTCCTATTATCTCTAGAGGTGGTGGAGTTTTCAAGGAAAAAGAAGAAACCAGATGATGGAGTTTATGATTTCACATAGTCTTTCCTCTATCATATAATTATTATCATAATTATCAGGAAGACTACTCTAGATTTGGCCTTGGGGAGGGGTATTTTAGAAAAAGGAGAGAGGAGACCTTCAGCTCCATGGACCTAAATACAGCCAATTTCTAGTCCTGTGGATTTGCTTCCCCTTGTATTTCTTGATTCCATCCCTCTTCCATTCTTATCTTTCAGGCGGAAATGATTAGATTATTATCATAATAGCTAGATATAACTCACCTTTTTCTTATCTCCATTTAATTCCTCCCTAATATTTCTCTTCCAACTTAATTTTTTTTTGCTGAATTCCTATTACTTATCAATTCTAGCCAAATCTTTGCCCAGTGGATTTTAGGCCCTTCACACAATGCCTGATAAAGCCTTCTCACTCACTAGACCTTACAGACTCCAAAACCAAAAATACAGATTGATTCTCAGATACCAGATTCCTTGCCCATTATTGTGATTAGTTGATTCTCTTTCCACTCCCTCAAGCACCTACATAAAATGCCAATTAAACCTCTTAAAACTCTCAACTGGCAGTTACCTCATTTTGTATTTTCTGACTGTCCTTGACCAACTTGATGTTAACTTTCACTTCTCTTAACCTTTCTAGCATTTCTATAATGATTATGAGTTTTAGCTTTTCTCTATCTATGTTATATTCTTCTCAAGAGTGGATTAAATATCTCACTTTAGTTTTACCCTGGAAATACCTAGTATTTGCTCAATATATTATTACACTATTTACTGTTTTATTGAGGAGATAATCTCATTATTAGAGCATGAAATGACAGGCCATTTTTGTTAATTCAATTTTTTGAAAGTGTAAAATCACTGTTCATAGGCTAAGGAAAAATAAAAGTGTATAATGAGCCTGCTATATGTAAGCATGATGATAGAGTAGTAGAAGAGGAGTAGGATATAAAAACACATGATGAATACTTTATTCTCTAGAAGAGAACAATTTTCTTTTTCAAAACAGCACCTCTTTATTATGTTATAAGCTTTAAGAGAACAGCAAATCATGCTCACAGCTGTTTCCCTAGTACCCAGCACAGTGCCAGGCACATTAGCTTTGCTCTGAACATTGCCTTTGAATTAATGAATTACCCGTTCTTTACATATATTTATTGTGACACTCTCTTTACTTATTAAAAAATTAAGTACGAGTTGTGTATTTAACAGGTATAATTAGTTCAGTTTGAAAAGTTCTTGTGAGACATTCTAGGAATCAAATATTTATTAAATCATTGCTTTGGTTTTTTGCTGACATCAAAATTTCTGAAGTTATAACTATGGTAACCAGACAAGGAACTCCCTAGCAACTGTGAAATGTGTCTTTGACAAGAAGCAATTATTCAGTGAGTTTTAATAATCACATTTCTAGAATGGTGGGTGTCTGCTTTCAGTTCATTGAATTGCTAGAACTGAGGTGGAAACCACATTTATATAACAAAATGTTTTATAGAGATTGGCCATGAGGTACTAAACAAATGTCATCTATCAGACAGACAAAGTCAGGAAGCCATGGGTGTTGGGAGAGGACACAGAGAAGACGTGACCACCAGTTGACCCAAAAGCTGGACCTGGGCAATTGGAGGCTCCTCAACCTGTCCTATGTTCTTGGAATGTATGTTTCTCCACAGTTCCCACACTAGGAGCCATTAAAAGATACACAATGTGTTGTTGAGACCAACTAGACTGAATATGTCACCAAATCCCACTAAGGCCTCTATATAAACTTTTAAGATTCTGGTGGGCAAGTTTGGATGTATACACCTCTTTCTGTCACCCAAGGCAAGCCTTCTTTGTAAGTTTCCCTGCTTATTAAACCTGCCACCTGCTAATCTGGAGTGATCTGCCTCTTCCTTAGATCTCTCCTTGCCCTCCATGTACAGGAGCCAATTTGATTTCCCCAGGGCAACTCCCAAACTTTCTAACCGACAGTTAGCAAGCCATCCAGAAGACCAAAGAAATAGGTTTTGGAAAAGAGGCAACACAAGAGAAATCCCGTTGGCCATAGACTTCTATGTGGGGAGGGGTGGTCTGTATGTCAGATGCTGGTGAACTGCTGTGTGAGTACAGGGATGCCTCGAAAATGCCAGATGGTCTAAGGTGTTTGTTTGAGGACTGGCAGCAGAGAGGGAAATGCAGGGTTGTGCAGTGGTTTGGCCTCTACTGTGGGCAGGTTGGTGCTCCAACCAGAGGCAGAAGCTTGGGTTACAGAGTTGGAAGAAGAGATGAGGTTAGAGAAGGACATGTGGTTTCCACTGCTCTGCTCCCTTTGGTGTTCACAGACAAGACAGGAGCACAGTATAATAAGTTGGAGACCTTAGCCTGAGGTTTTGAAAAGCCAGGAGGGTGCAGGCTTTTGCAAATAAAGGTCTGAGCACTTGTGGCAAATCCTGATTAAGATGATAAGAGTTGGAATACCTGGGAAAGTGAGGAGAACAAAGAGGAGGATGTGTAGTGATTGAAGGTGGAACAAATGAAGTGCTCTTTGCCACCCAACCCCTAATACAAAGGAAAGCAGAATCACAGCCAGTGAGGCAGCTCTCAATTCAGGAAACATTCATGATGAGAAAATATACTCCCGGTGAGCTTATTGATATATCTGCCAAGTTCCAACAAAAGGCCAGGGAAAGTATCTAGGTATGCTTAGTGTGGCCATGGGATACAGGAGGTGATGGTATTTCTTTGATTAGGCAGGAGGCAGAGAACATGAACAACATCACCACATGCCCTGCCCTCTGGCAGCACCTACAGGGCACTGCGGGATTCAAAGTACTCCCTTCTTTATAGATTGGATTATTCTAGCCTACAGGGAGGAGGCTCTTCTTGGGTATATGGGACCTTGGAAATCTATAAAGGAGGCACAACAAATTCTCGGGAAATTGGGAGACAGGCTACCTACACCCTTGTCTTTGAAGATCCTGATTGGGCCACATTGACTGTAAGAATGAAAGCCAGGATACTCCAGTCTGTCCTCAGCACCTGATGCTGATATCCATGCTGAGCCCAGTCATGGGACAAGACATTTATGATTTTGGGCAATCCATTGCTGATCACGGGAAACTGAGGAGCCCAGGAGTGGCACGGGGCTGGGAAGTACCTGAAACAGAGAGGGAGTGCAAAGTCTATGCCAATCTGCTGTAAAGCATCAGGTAAAGGTAACCCAGAAGCAAATGTGGTTTGACCTCATTGTTCCCAAGACCCCACCTGAAAAGATAGACCAGCAACCCAGCACTGTGTTCGTAGGCCTGTGGAAAGCCTTAAACTGGAACAGAACTTCAGGCCTGCCCCACACATCCCTACCATCCCTAATGCCCCACTTTCTTCAGAAGGGGTCTCAGGGTTACAGTCTTATTCTACTTGAGTTTCTCCTATGCCCTGAGTATAAGATTCAGGTCAAGATCACCTGCAGTTCAAGGCCATTGGAGGTGATCTGAAGCCTCATGTTGAGTTTGCTATTCACTGGTCCCAAAGAAAAAAATAAAAGGTGACAGCTCTGGTGGATACTGGAGCCAAATGTACTCTAATGCGTGGTCACCCTCAGGAATTCTTTGTCTTTCTCAGTGCCATCAGTGGTTATGGGGGCAAATGGTTAGGGTCAGGAAGGTCTCTCTGACCCTGCAAATTGGGTGCTCTCCCCCACAAGAATATGTTTCTGTCTCACCAATACCAGAGAACATATTGAATTCACCTCTATTGGTGAATTCTCCCTCCAGGTTAGAGTAATCAAACCAGTGATGAAGGCAATCACCAACGGGGAACCAGTAAGTCTAACACCTTCCAAAAGAGTAGTAACTGTCAAACAATATAAATTGCCTGTGGATCATAAGGAGATAGGAGAAAATATCCAAAAACTGCACCACATAGGTATTGGACACTGTGCCCTTAGTGTTTCAAACAGCTGGTATGGCAGTTCAAAAAGCAAGAAGGCTCATGGAGGATGACCATAGACTACTGAGAAATGAACAAGGTAGTGCCACCACATTCATGCCCTGCATCCAACTTTGTTGCCTTCTTAACTGACTTAACAAGTTCTGAGTCACAAGATCAATTTGCCTTCACATGGGAGGGCAACAATGGACTTTTCAAGTACTTCTCCAAGGTTACCTGCACTGTCTCACCATATGTCGTATGATGGTAGCCCAAGATCTGTCTATGTTCTCCTTCCCCACAAGTAAAATTATCTCATTACATTGATAAAATAATGTTAACATGTGAAGATTTGCCTCTGATGCAGGATGCTCTGCAGAATTTTCTGGAACATTTGCAAAGAAAAAGGGCAGTGAATACACATAAAATGTAAGGCTCAGGCACCACTTTAAAGATTCTAAGAGTCCTATGTTTGGGTAAGACACATGTCATCCCAGAATCTGTGATTGATAAGGTGCAAACCTGTCCACCCTTTAAGAATGTGAAAGAGGTACAAGTCTTTGTAGCAATTTGGGTGTTGTAGAAGACTTTTATTTCCCACCTGGCATAGTGCCTCCATTCTTTATATACCACCTGGTAAAGAAAAGACACATGTGTGACTGGGAATCACAGCAGCAAGCTGCCTTTGAGCAGGCAAAAATACTAGAGAAACAGATTAAAGCTCTGGGCATCCCCCAAGCAAGGCTACCACTTGAGATAGATGTATTTGTGACTCCAAGAGGTATGGAGTGTGCACTGTGGCAGAGACAACAGAAAGAGAGAGTATCCCTAGGGTTTTGGTCTCAGTTATGGAAGGGGAAAAATATCTGATAAATACCTCCAAAGAGCAACAACTACTAGCAGTGTACGCAATAGTGTACACAGGTAGAGCATCTGATAAAGAAAAAGCATATCATGGTAAGAACGTCCAGTCCTATGAAGGAGTGGGTTAAGTCTATGATCCATTCGCCCACCTCAGCCGTGGCTCAAATTGTCACTTTGACTAAGTGGCACATCTATTTGTATCAGAGGAGCACCCTGTCTGCCAGCCCCACTGTCTCTAGAAGTGCAGGTGTTACTAGGCCATGTAGAGTATATTGATCTTCCAAATGCCCCCACCCTTATTTCTGTGGCAGCCCCTGCAGCCTGTAGAGAGAGAGTGGAGGAAATTTCTAATGATGGCTGGTCTGCTGACAAGTCTAGTAAGGGTAACCCACCCGCATGGACTGCAGTTGTTATACAGCTCAACACTAAGACCATCTGGATGAAAATAGGAGCAAACTGTAGTAGCCAGTGGGCTAAACTCAGAGAGATTTGGCTGGTAATCACTCAGGACCCCTGCTGTTACCCTTTCCACTGACATTTGGACTGTTCTAATGGGATTAACTCATGGCTTGGACAATGGGAAGCTGAGAGGTTGATGATCATAAATAAGCTCTTGTGGGGTCAGTATAAGTGTAAAGATGCTGAGTTTGCCTTTAAGAGCCTGAGGCAGTCCTCATGGTCTTCCATGTCTTGGCTCATAAGGCACTTAAACCAATTGGTGTTTAGGAAGCTGATGCTAGCAACTCTCCTTTCAATACATACAGCAGATTGGGTATATAGGAAGAGTGACCATGGTAGTGCCCAAGTGGAATGGCACATTGCTAAGGAGCCAGATTGCCCTTGGAATACAGTGATTTGGTTAATGCAGTAATAGCATGTCCTTTGTGTTCTAAACAAGGCCCAAGGCAGCTGCCAAAGGAGTCTGGGGCAATACACTGTAATTTCCAACCAGTGAGGGATTGGCAAATTGATTATATTGCCCCCTTGCCGAGTGAATATTCTAAATATTCCTTGGTCTGTGCAGATACCACATCTGGTCTAACCCAAGGTTTCCACTGTTGCTGTGCAAATCAGGCTGCCATCATTAGGGGATTAGAGAAGCTGAATACCTTCTCAAATAGATAGTGATCAAGGGCCGCATTGTGAAGGTCGTAATATGCAAGACTGGGCAAAAGAACATGACATTGAATGGAGTTTCCATCTCCCTTATAACCTGCAAATTATAAGGGTTGGTAGAAAGGAAGAATGGAATATTAAAGCAACAGGTTAATAACCAACAGGTAAAACTACCTAGGCTGGGTGGACTAAAATACTGTCCTCATCTTTAATACATTTGGTGTCTCCTTGCCCTCTGTGTAAGAGGCCAGTTTCAGATTTCACCTGGGAAGCTCCTGAGATTTGAACCAACAATGGGTAAGTCCTCTGTGTATCCTGACAAAGAGCAATGCTGAGAGAGTTAAGCCAAAGCAGGTTCCTTAGGTTCAGGTCAACTGGCTGGTACAAGGTCCAGTGTCCTGTGATGGCAGTTCAGGAACAAGGTGGTAGGCAAGTATTGCACAGCAGACCTCATTGGAATTCAGGCTGGGCACTGAGGTAGGGACAGAAGAATGAGGAAACAGATCTGGGCAACAAGAAGCAGAAACAACCTAGTTATCTGAACAACAAGGATAAAGTTCCAATAGCAGTTGTGGAATTTGAGACAGAAGATTTTTCTTTCATTTTTTTTACATTGCCTTGTAGTCTAAGCACCCAGAGACCTTGACTGCAGAATTGGGTGGGAGAGCTGGACAATAGGGGCTCTGACACAAGAGCAGCATTTCAAAGTCAACTATAACTTCTGAGGTCCAAGATTACAAAGAAGGCTACTGGTTCACCAGTTTCACCCCCCATATCAAGATTTTGAAAAAAAAAAAAAAAAGATAATCTCTACTTTCATCATTGTCTTGTATCTCTATTATAGTTCCAGAGCTTTTCTGATACCATTGCTTTCAATTTCCCTTTAAACTTAAACTTAACTCTTCTCTTAGGCATGAAGGCCTGAAAAAAATCCAATTAGTATTTTAGTAGCAGGTAGCTCTAGGTAAAGATTTACTCTGACTCTCAGCTGGTGGCCCAGTGTGCACTTGCTGAGATGATAAAGAGAGATCACATATGACTGCACCTTCCCACCAGACAGGGGAACAGGAGTCTATCCAAAGGGAAGGCTCACTGCAGAGGCTCTAAACACAAGCCACATGTCTGAAACTAACAAAACAACATCTTTCAGAGAAACACCTGTGTCCTCTCCTCTTTGCATCATGCTAAGGAGATTGTTTTCTTTCTCTAAAGCCAAAAATGTTCAACAAAGAAAAAAGAAACAGTGCGGTCTGGTCTTGTTCTTTTTGAAAATAGCATGTACTTTAAATTCAGGCTAATAAGCCACAATGCTGATAATATCAAGGTAGCTCAAAGCAGGTAGATCATAAAGACCAATGGTCACAGGCATAGAAGCAAAGTGTACAGATGGATGAGTAAAAACTATATACCCTTCAGTATGCCATGCTCAGAATGCATGGGCTAAGGAATATTGATCAGTATATTTATACTTTTCTGTGGAAGTAAGTATATATAGCATAGTCATATAAGACCACACATTATTGACAATGTGAACATTTCACCGTATCAACATTATTCGTAACTATAGTTAATTTGTGTGGACAATGATCTATTTTATGCATGTAATATTCACTTATCAAAAATTCTGGTAATGAAAGTAGCATTCGATAAGTAAGGGAGATAAAAATCATATAATCAGCCACCAATAGGTACAGGTTATATGCATCGTACTGGTGATTTCTTTGAATGACTTTCAACCTGCTTTCCTAAAACCACCTTGAAGGAAATAAAAGCTTATATTAGTCTGGAACTCAATTATTAAATACACTAGATGTTTAGTTTTATAATTTGGGTAGGAAATAAATATGTTATGCAGAGGTTTTGAAAAGGGTCAAGAGAACAAGAGGGGCATGGTGGTAATGAACTAACTCCCATGTCCTTTGAATTCTATGTGAGCTCTGGCCACAGTAAAAGATGCTTCAGGACTGAGTGGCAAAGGTAGAATTGAACAAGGGTAGAGGGTATTCTTCCACTGCAGAGAACACAGTTCTGCATAGGCAGCCCATCATTTAGAACCATGCAGGAATCTGTAGGCATCATCTTTGGAGTGAATGTCACTCTTTGAATAATGAGCATTTGAGTGGTAAGGATTCTTCATGCTATTTCATACTGGCAGCCAGAACAGAAAACAGAGAAAAAAGCAGAAAGCTGTTTTGTGTTTTGTTTTGTGTGTGTGTGTGTGTGTGTGTGTGTGTGTGTGTGAAAAAGACAGAGATATAATAATTGAAACTGACTGAATGCTTACTTTTGCACTGGCCCTGCCCTAATCAATTTACATGTAACATTTTATCTATAGTGTCAGTATTATTCTTATCCTTACTATATAGATAAGAAAAAGTAGGCAGAAAAAGGTTAAACAAGTAGTCCCATCCTCATATTTTGAGAAATAAATAACTGTGTTACAATGAAAAGAAGTGGCTAAGGGCTATTGAGATAAACAGACAATTGAGTTAGAGAAATATAAATGAGTGATGCAAGGGACAATAGTTCAGAGAATGGTTCAATGATGTCCAAGAGACAGAGTGGTCACTGAAGACTGATAAAAGAGGTAGAATGTAATAAAGGCCCTGTAAAATGATGGATGGGATGACCTGAGCAAAGGCATAAAAGTGTGAAAGTTCATGGCTTGTGTGGAGAGAACACTGACCAGATTAATGTGATTGCAAAGAAGAGTTTACCCATTTATTAAACCTTTTTTATCATTGTTGTTATTAGACAGCTATTATGTGCAAACGACTAAGGAATAATGAAAATAATACTAAATGTGCAGGTTGGAGTCATATAGGAAAACTTCTAAATGCAAAACATGACCTGTCATATTATGTTTGTTAATTTTATATACTTTCTTTCTATATTATAAATTTGAGTTTTTCAAGTCTATTTTTAGCCCTTGCTTCTAATATTTGTAATTCTAGTATTTTGCCTTAAAAACTAAAGTCCATCCAACTACTTAATGAAGAAAAAGAATAAGCCCAGGAAAACATTTTTTCTCCTCAAAACAGCAGATCATATTTTGTGTCATAACGTCTTCAATGCAACTGTTACATCTAAAAGAGGTCACTTTTAAGGTATTCAGACTTCACAGAATGTTGCTATGTCCTTTGATCCTAAATTTTAACTTCTAAATATTTGAATTTATTAAATATTTGTGTTGCGTCCATAGTACACTTCAAGTTGAAGTCCCTGTTTTCCATTTTCTAAGACCTGCCTCCTTTGGTGCAACTAGGGAGAGGCTAGGTCTTTTGGGAGAAAGTTTTTGAAGACACTTGTTGCTGACCCTCCTGAAACAGGGGCAAGGCAACCCTACTGTTCAAGCTGCCCTCTTTGAGCACGTCAGGTGAGTCTACTGTGGCATTGCCTGCTGGAGGCTGGTTGCAGTTTAAACCATTCCCACAGTAGATCTTTTCCACACTCTCCCCAAGTACCCCTATTTCATCTTACCCATGTTCTCTGCTTTGTAGACCATGTGGCAAGTCACATGAGGCCAGGACCCTCTGGTGGAGAGCCCCTATGTTGTTTCATGACTTTTACTCTCAAACATCTAGAAACTCAAGGCTTTATCTACTCAAAAACACACTGGGTTTTCTTTCTTGAAACCAATTGGGAATACATACTAGTTACTCCTTCTTCCATATTCATGAAGGAAAAAAATTACATTAAAGCCTATCACTTTTAGATTTTGTTTAATTTAAATAAGGAATTTCATATTTAAATTAAAAACATCAGATACCTGCAAGAGGAATTTAAATTACCTAAAAAAGAAATGCTGAGGGTTTTTGGCTCTGTTTTAACACATGCTGAAAGTTTTCTTTCACAGGGTTTATTAAAAGTTGAATTGAAAAGGGGAGACCTGGTAACTGCATGGACAGCTCTGGAAGTAGGCTGATGGTGTTGGTGGCAATTTAAAAGAAAATAGGTAGACTCAAGAGACAATAGGACAGGAAAATCATTTGAACTTGGAAACTGATTGCTGAAGGGGTGGGAGGCAGAAGAAGAAAGATGAAGATGAGAAGTTTTTCCTTTAAAATTTTCAGACACGAAACAGTGTAAAAATGAGTGCTCTAGGATTTTGATGGGCAATCAGAAGAAGACTTGACATACCAACTTCTTGCCTACAAATTTTCAGCATGTGATTTCTCTATACAAGATTCTAATTATGTTACTGAATTTGGTTCTTTTACAGAGATACTGGTAGAGAATATATGTTAAAATGCTGTTTCTCATCTAATATTGGATTTAGATAAAGGGTATCTTAAGGGACAAAAGACTCACAACATATTGCTTTGGGATTAAAATAATTATAATTAAACATCAGTACTTTGTGCCAACTTAATTTTCTCTGCTCTGCAAAACCCCATTAGAGATATAGAAAACTGCAGAGCTGTGAACATATTTGCAAATATCTCAGTATTTAAATCATCTATAAATGCACTTAATTGTATAATAACTAAATATATTTCAATGTACTTAAAGTTTAAATAATCCAACATGTTTCCCATAGAATGGCAGCCATTTTTCTTTTTGTTATTTTTGTAAAACAATCACATTCTTAGATCTATTGGACAGTAACACATGTTTAATTAAGTAGTTGTAGCTATAAAATGGTAATTCTGCTCATATGCATGGATTACTCCAAAAAGACATACATGGTTTTGCAGTTGTAAGAAGCTGAGTTTAAAATTGGGTGATAGTTGAAAGTATCACTGTAAGTGCTGGGTTAGACATTCACATATCATGGAAAAAGCAACTCCTAAAATATATAGTTATATTTTTGTGTGTCCTAGAATAAAAGCTCCATGATGATGGGTCCTGTGTGTGTGTGTGTGTGTGTGTGTGTGTGTTAATTCTGTATCCTCAGTGTCTAGAGAAGAGCCTGACACAAAAAATCATCAGTGGGTTCAGTGGGTTATGTAATTTAAATACATATATATATATATTGCCTATATATGGGTGTATATCTACTAGCATAAATCCATAAACATTTTTGTATGCATATATATACACACACACCTACACACACACAGAAAAACATGTTAGAAATATTAATTTTTGGATGTGGGATTGTGGATGATTTAAATTTTTTCTATATAATTTTATCAAATTTCCAATATTTTCTAAAATAAATGATTATTATTTTTTTAAATTGGACTAAAATAGCAACTCTATTAATAATACACACCATTAAGAAAATCATATGTATAATCAAAAAAGAAAAATGCATGTGAAATACTTAAATTTTTTAGATAGTCATCAACAATTAAAATGCATTGGAATTTCTTTCTATGTAATATGGAAACTGCATGGACCATTATCTACTTTAATAACCATTTTATAATTTCTCTAAGATCTTCCAGGGGGGATTAATTTATGAATAATTGCTAAAAGGCTATTTCATTGTCAATTTTCCTATGTCTGGTGTCATTTGAGATCTAGTGAGCTTTAGATTGGCCATAAGGTCCTAATTTTTGATTGCTGCAATCAGTGGTCTTGTGACCTCTAAAGCCATTATAACCTGAAGAAAGAATGATCTAGAGAAGTCACATTATAGATAGAAACTTCATTGCCATTTTTAGTGGAAAATTCAAAAGGAATGAAGAGTCAATTCATGTTTTTTTGCTTTCAATTTATCTAATAATAGCAAAAATTTATATAGTACAGTTGCTTTGCTAGGCACATTATATGTAAAATTTTTATTTAATTTTCACAGTTGCCAAAGAAATGTAAATTAATCTATAAATGAGGAAAGTGGAGGTACAGACAAGTGAGGTAAGTTACTCAGTGTTACCTAGTTACTGAGTGCTCAAATCAGGATTTCAAACCAGGCAGTCTGACTGCAGAGACCATACTTCTGACTGCCAATCCTCCAAATCAGGAGCTTCACCATTGTCTAGTAGTAGAATGAGGATTGCCCAGGGAAACAAGTTGTCAGGGTTATAATTTTCCTTCAAAAGTCTAAAAAAATTCTAATTTTTTCACATTGTCTCTGTAACTTTGGCAAAACTTCATCCTTGATTGTTAATGAGCCCACATGCAAAATGGGGGACACTTTTACTTGTCTTTCTTGGAAGCACTATAATGCCCTCTGTGATCTTTTGCAGCTCGTTCTAGGACTAACAATTATGTGAATACTCTTATTATCCAATTCATTGCAAAATCTTGAGAGTGTAAAATACCAGGAGGGTGTATTTGCTAAAGTAATTCAAAAAAGATGTTTAGAAAGCCTGAGGAGCATCAGGGGCAAAGAGCAGAAGCAAGAAGAACTACAATCCTGCAGCCTGTGGAACAAAAAACACATTCACAGAAAGATAGACAAGATGAAAAGGCAGAGGGCTATATACCAGATGAAGGAACAAGATAAAATCCAGAAAAGCAACTAAATGAAGTGGAGGTAGGCAACCTTCCAGAAAAATAATTCAGAGTAATGATAGTGAAGATGATCCAAGGCCTCAGAAAAATAATGGAGGCAAAGATCGAGAAGATGAAAGATATTTTTAACAAAGACCTAGAAGAATTAAAGAAAAAACAAACAGAGATGAACAATACAATAACTGAAATGAAAACTACACTAGAAGGAATCAATAGCAGAATAACTGAGGCAGAAGGACAGATAAGTGACCTGGAATACAGAATGGTGGAACTCACAGCTGCAGAACAGAATAAAGAAAAAAGAATAAAAGAAATGAAGACAGCCTAAGAGGTATCTGGGACAACATTAAACGTAAAAATATTCGCATTATAGGGGTCCCAGAAGGAGAAGACAGAGAGACAGGACTCGAGAAAATATTTGAAGAGATTATAGTCAAAAACTTCCTTAATGTAGGAAAGAAAATAGCCACTGAAGTCCAGGAAGCACAGCGAGTCCCATACGGCATATACCCAAGGAGAAACATGCGGAGACACATAGTAATCAAATTGGTAAAAATTAAAGACAAAGAAAAATTATTGAAGAAGCAAATGAAAATGACAAATAACATACAAGGGAACTCCCATAAGGTTAATAGCTGATTTCTCAGCAGACACTCTACAAGCCAGAAGGGAGTGGCATGATATACTTAAAGTGATGAAAGGGAAGAACCTACAACCAAGATTACTCTACCCGGCTAGGATTTCATTCAGATTCGATGGAGAGACCAAAAGCTTTACAGACAAGCAAAAGCTAAGAGAATTCAGCACCACCAGACCAGCTCTACAACAAATGCTAAAGGAACTTCTCTGAGTGGGAAATACAAGAGAATAAAAGGACCTACAAAAATAACCCCAAAACAATTAAGAAAATGGTCATAGGAATATACATATCTATAATTACCTTAAACGTGAATGGATTAAATGCTCCAATCAAAATACAGAGGCTTGCTGAATGGATACAAAAACAAGACCCATATGTATGATGTCTACAAGAGACCCACTTCAGACCTAGGGACACATACAAACTGAAAGTGAGGAGATGGAAAAGATATTCCAAGCAAATAGAAATCAAAAGAAAGCTGGAGAAGCTATACACATATCAGATAAAATAGACTTTAAAATAAAGAATGTTACAAGAGACAAAGAAGGACATTACATAATGATCAAGGGATCAATCCAAGAAGAAGATATAACAATTATAAATGCACCCAACATAGGAGCACCTCAATACATAAGGCAACTGCTAACACCTATAAAAGAGGAAATTGACAGTAACACAATAATAGTGGGGGACTTTAATACCTCACTTATGCCAATGTACAGATCATCCAAAATGAAAATAAATAAGGAAACGGAAGCTTTAAATGATACAATAGACCAGATAGATTTAATTGATATTAGAGGAAATTCCATCCAAAAACAGCAGATTACACTTTCTTCTCAAGTGTGCATAGAACATTCTCCAGGATAGATCACATCTTGGGTCACAAATCAAGCCTCAGTAAATTTAAGAAAATTGAAATCATATCAAGCTTCCTTTCTGACCACAATGCTATGAGATTAGAAATCAATTACAGGAAAAAAAGCGTAAAACACACAAGCACATGGAGGCTAAAGAATAGTTACTAAATAACCAAGAGATCACTGAAGAAACCAAAGAGGAAATCAAAAAATACCTAGAGACAAATGACAATGAAAGCACTACAATCCAAAACCTATGAGATGCAGCAAAAACAGTTCTATGAGGGAATTTTATAGCTATACAACCCTACCTCAAGAAACAAGAAAAATCTCAAGTACACAATCTAAACTTATCCCTAAAGGAACTAGAGAAAGAAGAACAAACAAAACCCAAAGTTAGCAGAAGGAAAGAAATCATAAAGATCAGCGCAGAAATAAATGAAATAGAAACAAAGACAACAATAGCAAAGGTCAATAAAACTAAAAGCTGGTTCTTTGAGAATATAAACAAAATTGATAAACCATTAGCCAGACTCATCAAGAAAAAGAGGGAGAGGACTCAAATCAATAAAATTAGAAATGAAAAAGGAGAAGTTAAAACTTACACTGCAGAAATATAAAGCATCCTAAGAGACTACTACAAGCAACTCTATGCCAATAAAATGGACAACCTGGAAGAAATGGACAAATTCTTAGAAAGGTATAACCTTCCAAGACTAAACCAGGAAGAAACAGAAAATATGAACAGACCAATCACAAGTAATGAAATTGAAACTGTGATTAAAAATCTTCCAACAAACAAAAGTCCAGGACCCGATGGCTTTACAAGTGAATTCTATCAAACATTTAGAGAAGAGCTAACACCCATCCTTCTCAAGCTCTTCCAAAAAATTTCAGAGGAAGGAACACTCCCAAACTCATTTTCTGAGGCCACCATCACCCTGATACCAAAACCAGACACAGATACTACAAAAAAAGAAAATTACAGGCCACTATCACTGATGAATATAGATGCAAAAATCCTCAAAAAAATACTACCAAACACGGTTTCCCTGGTGGCTCAGTCGTTGAGAGTCCGCCTGCTGATGCAGGGGACACTGGTTTGTGCCCAGGTCCGGGAAGATCCTGCATGCTGTGGAGCGGCTGGGCCTGTGAGCCATGGCTGCTGAGCCTGCATGTCCGGAGCCTGTGCTCTGCAACAGGAGAGGCCACAACAGTGAGAGGCCCACGTACCGCAAAAAACAAAAAAAAAAAACAAAAACAAAATACTACCAAACAGAATCCAACAACACAATAAAAGGATCATACGCCATGATCAAGTGGTATTTATCCCAGGGATGCAAGGATTCTTCAATATATGCAAATCAATCAACGTGATACACCATATTAACAAACTGAAGAATAAAAACCATATGATCATCTCAATAGATGCAGAAAAACTTTTGGCAAAATTGAACACTCATTTATGATAAAAAACTCTCCAGAAAGTGGGCATAGAAGGAACCTACCTCAACATAATAAAGGCCATATACGACAAACCCACAGCAAACATCATTCTCAATAGTGAAAAACTGAAAGCATTTCCTCTAAGATCAGGAATGAGACAAAGGTGTCCACTCTCACCACTATTATTCAACATAGTTTTGGAAGACCTAGCCGTGGAAATCAGAGTAGAAAAAAAAAAAAGAAAAGCATACAAATTGGAAAAGAAAAAGTAAAGCTGTCACTGTTTGCAGATGACATGATATTATACACAGAGAATCCTATAAATGCCACCAGAAAACTACTAGAGCTAATCAATGAATTTGGTAAAGTTGCACCATAGAAAATCAGTGCACAGAAGTCTTTTGCATTCCTATACACTAATGATGAAAAATCTGCAAGAGAAATTATGGAAACACTTCTATTTACCATTGCAACAACAACAAAAAAATACCTAGGAATAAACCTACCTAGGGAAACAAAATACCTGTATGTAGAAAACTATAAGATACTGATGAAAGAAATTAGAGATGATACCAAAGATGTAGAGATATACCATTTTCTTTGATTAGAAGAATCAACCTTGTGAAAATGACTATACTACCCAAAGCAATCTGCAGATTCAATGCAATCCCTATCAAATTACCAACGGCATTTTTTATGGAACTGGAACAAATCATGTTAAAATTTGTACTGAGATACAAAGGGCCCTGAATAGCCAAAGCAATCTTTTTTTTTGCAGTACATGGGCCTCTCACTCTTGTGGCCTCTCCCGTTGTGGAGCACAGGCTCCGGACACACAGTGGCCATGGCTCACGGGCCCAGCCACTCTGTGGCATGTGGGATCCTCCCAGACCAGGGCATGAACCCGTGTCCCCTGCATCACCAGGCCGACTCTCAACCACTGAGCTACCAGGGAAGCCCAGCCAAAGCAGTCTTGAGCAAAAAAATTGGAGCTGGAGGAATCAGACTCCCTGACTTCAGATTATACTACAAAGCTACAGTAATGAAGACAATATGGTGCTGGCACAAAAACAGAAACATAGATCAATGGAAGAAGATAGAAAGGCCAGAGATAAACCCACACACCTATGGTCAACTAATCTATGACAAAGGAGGCAAAGGTAAACAATGGAGAAAAGACAGGCTCTTCAATAAGTGGTGCTGTGAAAACTGGACAGCTACATGTAAAAGAGTGAAATTAGAACACTCCTTAACACCATACACAAAAATAAAATTGATTCGAGACCTAAATGTAAGACCGGACATTATAAAACTCTTAGAGGGGATTTCCGTGGTGGTGCAGTGGTTTAGAAACTGCCTGCCAATGCAGGTGACATGGGATCTGGGAAGATCCCACATGCCGCGGAACAACTGGGCCCGTGAGCCACAACTACTGAGCCTGCACGTCTGGAGCCTGTGCTCTGAAACAAGAGAGGCCACAATAGTCAGAGGCCCATGCACCGCGATGAAGAGTTGCCCCTGCTCGCTGCAACTAAAGAAAGCCCTCGCACAGAAATGAAAACTCAACACAGCCAAAAATAAATAAATTTATTTATTTATTTATTTATTTTTTTAAACATCTTTATTGGGGTATAATTGCTTTACAATGGTGTGTTAGTTTCTGCTTTATAACAAAGTGAATCAGTTATACATATACATATGTTCCCATATGTCTTCCCTCTTGCGTCTCCCTCCCTCCCACTCTCCCTATCCCACCCCTCCAGGCTGTCACAAAGCACCGAGCTAATATCCCTGTGCCTTGCGGCTGCTTCCCCCTAGCTATCTACCTTACTACGTTTGTTAGTGTGTATATGTCCATGACTCTCTCTCGCCCTGTCAAAGCTCACCCTTCCCCCTCCCTATATCCTCAAGTCCGTTCTCCAGTAGGTCTGCGTCTTTATTCCTGTCTTACCCCTAGGTTCTTCATGACATTTTTTTTTCCTTAAATTCCATATATA
The DNA here is from genome assembly GCF_005190385.1 of Monodon monoceros. Lineage (NCBI taxonomy): Eukaryota > Metazoa > Chordata > Mammalia > Artiodactyla > Monodontidae > Monodon > Monodon monoceros. The sequence goes on along the minus strand of NW_021703775.1, from coordinate 23,120,762 downwards.
TGTGTTAGCATATGGTATTTGTCTTTTTCTTTCTGACTTACTTCACTCTGTATGACAGACTCTAGGTCTATCCATCTCATTACAAATAGCTCAATTTCATTTCTTTTTAAGGCTGAGTAATATTCCATTGTATATATGTGCCACATCTTCTTTATCCATTCATCCGATGATGGGCGCTTAGGTTGTTTCCATCTCCGGGCTATTGTAAATAGAGCTGCAATGAACATTTTGGTACATGACTCTTTTTGAATTTTCGTTTTCTCAGGGTATATGCCCAGTAGTGGGATTGCTGGGTCATATGGTACTTCTATTTGTAATTTTTTAAGGAACCTCCATACTGTTCTCCATAGTGGCTGAACCAATTCATATTGCCACCAGCAGTGCAAGAGTGTTCCCTTTTCTCCACACCCTCTCCAGCATTTATTGTTTCTAGATTTTTTGATGATGGCCATTCTGACTGGTGTGAGATGATATCTCATTGTAGTTTTGATTTGCATTTCTCTTATGATTAATGATGTTGAGCATACTTTCATGTGTTTGTTGGCAATCTGTATATCTTCTTTGTAGAAATGTCTATTTAGGTCTTCTGCCCATTTTTGGATTGGGTTGTTTGTTTTTTTTGTTATTGAGCTGCATGAGCTGCTTGTAAATTTTGGAGATTAATCCTTTGTCATTTGCTTCATTTGCAAATATTTTCTCCCATTCTGAGGGTTGTCTTTTGGTCTTGATTATGGTTTCCTTTGCTGTGCAAAAGCTTTGAAGTTTCATTAGGTCCCATTTGTTTATTTTTGTTTTTATTTCCATTTCTCTAGGAGGTGGGTCAAAAAGGATCTTGCTGTGATTTATGTCATAGAGTGTTCTGCCTATGTTTTCCTCTAAGAGTTTGATAGTTTCTGGCCTTACATTTAGGTCTTTAATCCATTTTGAGCTTATTTTTGTGTATGGTGTTAGGGAGTGATCTAATCTCATACTTTTACATGTACCTGTCCAGTTTTCCCAGCACCATTTATTGAAGAGGCTGTCCTTTCTCCACTGTACATTCCTGCCACCTTTATCAAAGATAAGGTGTCCATATGTGCGTGGGTTTATCTCTGGGCTTTCTATCCTGTTCCATTGATCTATCTTTCTGTTTTTGTGCCAGTACCATACTGTCTTGATTACTGTAGCTTTGTAGTATAGTCTGAAGTCAGGGAGCCTGATTCCTCCAGCTCCTTTTTTCGTTCTCAAGATTGCTTTGGCTATTCGGGGTCTTTTGTGTTTCCATACAAATTGTGAAATTTTTTGTTCTAGTTCTGTGAAAAATGCCAGTGGTAGTTTGATAGGGATTGCATTGAATCTGTAGATTGCTTTGGGTAGTAGAGTCATTTTCACAATGTTGATTCTTCCCATCCAAGAACATGGTATATCTCTCCATCTATTTGTATCATCTTTAATTTCTTTCATCAGTGTCTTATAATTTTCTGCATACAGGTCTTTCGCCTCCTTAGGTAGGTTTATTCCTAGATATTTTATTCTTTTTGTTGCAATGGTAAATGGGAGTGTTTTCTTGATTTCACTTTCAGATTTTTCATCATTAGTATATAGGAATGCCAGAGATTTCTGTGCATTAATTTTGTATCCTGCTACTTTACCAAATTCATTGATTAGCTCTAGTAGTTTTCTGGTAGCATCTTGAGGATTCTCTATGTATAGTATCATGTCATCTGCAAACAGTGACAGCTTTACTTCTTCTTTTCTGATTTGGATTCCTTTTCTTCTCTGATTGCTGTGGCTAAAACTTCCAAAACTATGTTGAATAAGAGTGGTGAGGGTGGGCAACCTTGTCTTGTTCCTGATCTTAGTGGAAATGCTTTCAGTTTTTCACCATTGAGGATGATGTTTGCTGTGGGCTTGTCATATATGGCCTTTATTATGTTGAGGAAAGTTCCCTCTACGCCTACTTTCTGCAGGGTTTTTATCATAAATGGGTGTTGAATTTTGTCGAAAGCTTTCTCTGCATCTATTGAGATGATCATATGGTTTTTCTCCTTCAATTTGTTAATATGGTTTATCACATTGATAGATTTGCGTATATTGAAGAATCCTTGCATTCCTGGAATAAACCCCACTTGATCATGGTGTATGATCCTTTTAATGTGCTGTTGCATTCTGTTTGCTAGTATTTTGTTGAGGATTTTTGCATCTATGTTCATCAGTGATATTGGCCTGTAGTTTTCTTTCTTTGTGACATCCTTGTCTGGTTTTGGTATCAAGGTGATGGTGGCCTCGTAGAATGAATTTGGGAGTGTTCCTCCCTCTGCTATATTTTGGAAGAGTTTGAGAAGGATAGGTGTTAGCTCTTCTCTAAACGTTTGATAGAATTCACCTGTGAAGCCATCTGGTCCTGGCTTTTGTTTGCTGGAAGATTTTTAATCACAGTTTCAATTTCAGTGCTTGTGATTGGTCTGTTCATATTTTCTATTTCTTCCTGATTCAGTCTTGGCAGGTTGTGCATTTCTAAGAATTTGTCCATTTCTTCCAGGTTGTCCATTTTATTGGCATAGAGTTGCTTGTAGTAATCTCTCATGATTTTTTTTATTTCTGCAGTGTCAGTTGTTACTTCTCCTTTTTCATTTCTAATTCTATTGATTTGAGTCTTCTCCCTTTTTCTCTTGATGAGTCTGGCTACTGGTTTATCTATTTTGTTTATCTTCTCAAAGAACCAGCTTTTAGTTTTATTGATCTTTGCTATCGTTTCCTTCATTTCTTTTTCATTTATTTCTGATCTGATTTTTATGATTTCTTTCCTTCTGCTAGCTTTGGGGTTTTTTTGTTCTTCTTTCTCTAATTGCTTGAGGTGCAAGGTTAGGTTGTTTATTCGAGATGTTTCCTGCTTCTTAAGGTGGGCTTGTATTGCTATAAACTTCCCCCTTAGAACTGCTTTTGCTGCATCCCATAGGTTTTGGGTCGTTGTGTCTCCATTGTCATTTGTTTCTAGGTATTTTTTTATTTCCTCTTTGATTTCTTCAGTGATCACTTCATTATTAAGTAGTGTATTGCTTAGCCTCCATGTGTTTGTATTTTTTACAGATCTTTTCCTGTAATTGATATCTAGTCTCATGGCGTTGTGGTCAGAAAAGATACTTGATACAATTTCAATTTTCTTAAATTTACAAGGCTTGATTTGTGACCCAAGATATGATCTATCCTGGAGAATGTTCCATGAGCACTTGAGAAAAATGTGTATTCTGTTGTTTTTGGATGGAGTGTCCTATAAATATCAATTAAGTCCATCTTGTTTAATGTATCATTTAAAGCTTGCGTTTCCTTATTTATTTTCATTTTGGATGATCTGTCCATGGGTGAAAGTGGGGTGTTAAAGTCCCCTACAATGAATGTGTTACTGTCGATCTCCCCTTTTATGGCTGTTAGTATTTGCCTTATGTATTGAGGTGCTCCTATGTTGGGTGCATAAATATTTACAATTGTTATATCTTCTTCTTGGATCGATCCCTTGATCATTATGTAGTGTCCTTCTTTGTCTCTTCTAATAGTCCTTATTTTAAAGTCTATTTTGTCTGATATGAGAATTGCTAATCCAGCTTTCTTTTGGTTTCCATTTACATGGAATATCTGTTTCCATCCCCTTACTTTCAGTCTGTATGTGTCTCTAGGTCTGAAGTGGGTCTCTTGTAGACAGCATATATAAGGGTCTTGTTTTTGTATCCATTCAGCCAATCTGTGTCCTTTGGTGGGAGCATTTAGTCCATTTACATTTAAGGTAATTATCAATATGTATGTCCCTATTCCCATTTTCTAAATTGTTTTGGGTTCGTTATTATAGGTCTTTTCCTTCTCTTGTGTTCCTTGTCTAGAGAAGTTCCCTTAGCACTTGTTGTAAAGCTGGTTTGGTGGTGCTGAACTCTCTCAGCTTTTGCTTGTCTGTAAAGGTTTTAATTTCTCCATCAAATCTGAATGAGATCCTTGCTGGGTAGAGTAGTCTTGGTTGCAGGTTTTTCTCCTTCATCACTTTCAGTATGTCCTGCCACTCCCTTCTGGCCTGTAGGGTTTCTGCTGAGAGATCAGCTGTTAACCTTATGAGGATTCCCTTGTGTGTTATTTGTTGTTTTTCCCTTGCTGCTTTTAATATGCTTTCTTTGTATTTAATTTTTGACAGTTTGATTAATATGTGTCTTGGCGTATTTCTCCTTGTATTTATCCTGTATGGGACTCTCTGTGCTTCCTGGACTTGATTAACTATTTCCTTTCCCATATTAGGGAAGTTTTCAACTATAATCTCTTCAAATATTTTCTCAGTCCCTTTCTTTTTCTCTTCTTCTTCTGGAACCCCTATAATTCGAATGTTGGTGCGTTTAATGTTGTCCCAGAGGTCTCTGAGACTGTCCTCAGTTCTTTTCATTCTTTTTTCTTTATTCTGCTCTGCAGTAGTTATTTCCACTATTTTATCTTCCAGGTCACTTATCCGTTCTTCTGCCTCAGTTATTCTGCTATTGATCCCATCTAGAGTACTTTTAATTTCATTTATTGCATTGTTCATTGTTGCCTGTTTCATCTTTATTTCTTCTAGGTCCTTGTTAACTGTTTCTTGCATTTTGTCCATTCTACTTCCAAGATTTCGGATCATCCTTACTATCATTATTCTGAATTCTTTTTCAGGTAGACTGCCTATTTCCTCTTCATTTGTTAGGTCTGGTGCATTTTTATCTTGCTCCTTCATCTGCTGTGTGTTTTTCTGTCTTCTCATTTTGCTTATCTTACTGTGTTTGGGGTCTCCTTTTTGCAGGCTGCACGTTCGTAGTTCCCACTGTTTTTGATATCTGTCTCCAGTGGCTAAGGTTGTTTCAGTGGGTTGTGTAGGCTTCCTGGTGGAGGGGACTAGTGCCTGTGTTGTGGTGGATGAGGCTGGATCTTGTCTCTCTAGTGGGCAGGTTCACGTCTGGTGGTGTGTTTTGGGGTGTCTGTGGCCTTATTACGATTTTAGGCAGCCTCTCTGCTAATGGGTGGGGTTGTGTTCCTGTTTTGCTAGTTGTTTGGCATAGGTTGTCTAGCACTGTGGCTTGCTGGTCGTTGAGTGAAGCTGGGTGCTGGTGTTAAGATGGAGATCTCTGGGAGATTTCCGCCGTTTAATACTATGTGGAGCTGGGAGGTCTCTTGTGGACCAGTGTCCTGAAGTTGGCTCTCCTACCTCAGAGGCAGAGCCCTGACTCCTGGCTGGAGCACCAAGAGCCTTTCATCCACACGGCTCAGAATAAAAGGGAGAAAAAGTAGAGAGAATTAGTAGAAGTATGAGGAAAGAAAGAAGGAAAGGAGGAAAGGAAGGAAGGAAGAAAGAAGCAAAGAAGGAAAGAAAGGAGGGAGGGAGGGAGGGAGGGAGGAAGGAAGGAAGGAAGGAGGGAAAGAAGGAAAAAAGACAGAAAGAGAGAAGATACAGTAAAAATAAAATAAAGTATAATATAGTTATTGAATTAAAAAATATTTAGAAAAAAAAAAAAGGGACGGATAGAACCTTAGGACAAATGTTGGAAGCAAAGCTATACAGAGAAAATCTTACACAGAAGCATACACATACACCTTCACAAAAAGAGGTAAAGGGGGAAAAATCATAAATCTTGCTCTCAGAGACCACCTCCTCAATTTGGGGTGATTCGTTGTCTAAAGGAGGGAAGGAAGGAAGGAAAGAAAGAAAGAAAGAACGAAGGTAAAGTATAATAAAGTTATTACAATTAAAATTAATTATTGAGAAAAAAAACTTTTTTAAAAAACCATGGACGGATAGAGCCCTAGGACAAATGGTGGAAGCAAGAGTATACAGACAAGATCTCACACAGAAGCATACACGTACACATTCACAAAAAGAGGAAAAGGGAAAAAAATCATAGATCTTGCTCCTAAATTCCACCTCTTCAATTTGGGATCATTCCTTGTCTATTCAGGTATTCCACAGATGCAGGATATATCAAGTTGATGTGGAGCTTTAATCCGCTGCTTCTGAGGCTGCTGGGAGAGATTTCCCTTTCTCTTCTTTGTTCTCACAGCTCACAGGAGCTCAGCTTTGGATTTGGCCCTGCCTCTGCGTGTAGGTCGCTGGAGGGCGTCTGTTTTTTGCTCAGACAGGACAGGGTTAAAGGAGCCGCTGATTCGGGGGCTCTGGCTCACTCAGGCCGGGGGTGGGGGGGGGGGAGAGGGGCACTGCATGCGGGGCGGGCCTGCGGCGTCAGAGGCGGCGTGACGTTTCGGCAGAGGCCGGCGTGACGTTGCACCAGCCTGAGGCCCGCCGTGCGTTCTCCCGGGGAAGTTGTCCCTGGTTGCCGGGAACCTGGCAATGGTGGGCTGCACAGGCTCCGCGGAAGAGGGGTGTGGAGAGTGACCTGTGCTCGCACACAGGCCCCTTGGTGGCGGCAGCAGCAGCCTTAGCGTCTCCCGCCCGTCTCTGGGGTCCGCGCTTTTAGCCGCGGCTCGCGCCCGTCTCTGGGGTTCGCGCTTTTAGCCGCGGCTCGCACCCGTCTCTGGGGTTCGCGCTTTTAGCCGTGGCTCGCGCCCGTCTCTGGAGTTCCTTTAAGCAGCGCTCTTAAACCCCTCTCCTCGCGCGCCAGGAAACAAAGAGGGAAGAAAAAGTCTCTTGCCTCTTGGGCAGGTGCAGGCTTTTCCCCGAACTCCCTCCCGGCTAGTCGTGGTGCACTAACCCCTTCAGGCTATGTTCAAGCCGCCAACCCCAGTCCTCTCCCAGCGCTCCGTCCAAAACCGAAACCCGAGCCTCAGCTCGCAGCCCCGCCCGCCCCGGCGGGTGAGCAGACAACCCTCTCGGGCTGGTGAGTGCCGGTCGGCACCGATCCTCTGTGCGGGAATCTCCCCGCTTTGCCCTCCGCACCCGTCGCTGTGCACTACTCCGCGGTGCCGAAGCTCCCCCCTCCGCCTCCCGCAGTCTCCGCCCGCGGAGGGGCTTCCTAGTGTGTGGAAACTTTTCCTCCTTCACAGCTCCCTCCCACTGGTGCAGGTTCCGTCCTTATTCTTTTGTCTCTGTTTTTTCTTTTGCACTACCCAGGTACGTGGGGAGTTTCTTGCCTTTTGGGAGGTCTGAGGTCTTCTGCCAGCCTTCAGTAGGTGTTCTGTAGGAGTTGTTCCACGTGTAGATGTATTTCTGGTGTATCCGTGGGGAGGAAGGCGATTTCCGCGTTTTACTCTTCCGCCATCTTCAAGGTCCCCCCTAAATAAATTTATTAAAAAAAAAAATCTCTGAGAGGAAATCATAGGAAGAACACTCTTTGATATAAATCACAGCAAGATCTTTTTAGATCCACCTCGTAGATTAATAGATATAAAAACAAAAATAAACAAATGGGACCTAATGAAACTTCAAAGCTTTTGCACAGCAAAGGAAACCATAAACAAGATGAAAAGACAACCCTCAGAATGGGAGAAAATATTTGCAAATGAATCAACAGACAAAGGATTAATCTCCAAAATACATAAACAGCTCATGCAGCTCAATATTACAGAAAAAAACAACCTAATCCAAAAATGGGCAGAAGACCTAAATAGACATTTCTTCAGAGAAGACATACTGATGGCCAAGAAGCACATGAAAAACTGCTCAACATCATTAATTATTAGAGAAATGCAAATCAAAACTACAATGAGTTATCACCTCACACCAGTTAGAATGGGCATCATCAGAAAATCTACAAACAACAAATGCTGGACAGGGTGTGGAGAAAAGGGAACCCTCTTGCACTCTTGGTGGCAATGTAAATTGATACAGCCACTATGGAGAACAGTATGGAGGTTCCTTAAAAACCTAAAAATAAAATTATCATATGATCCAGCAATCCCACTACTTGGCATATACCCAGAGAAAACCATCATTCAAAAAGACACATGCACCCCAATGTTTGTTGCAGCACTATTTACAATAGCCAGGTCATGAAAGCAGCCTAAATGCCTATCGACAGACTAATGGATAAAGAAGTTGTGGTGGGTTTCCTTAGTGGCGCAATGGTTAAGAACCAGGCTGCCAATGCAGGGGATACGGGTTCGAACCCTGGTCTCTGAAGAGCCCACATGTCCTGGAGCAACTAAGCCCGAGTGCCACAACTACTGAGCCTGCACTCTAGAGCTTGCGAGCCACAACTACTGAGCCCAGGTGTCACAATTACTGAAGCCCGTGTGCCTAGAGCCTGTGCTCTGTAACAAGAGAAGCCACTGCAATGAGAAGTCTGCGCACTGCAACCAAGTAGCCCCTTCTCGCCACAACTAGAGATAGCCTGCCTGCAGCAAAGAAGACCAAATGCAGCCAAAAGTAAAAAAATAAAATAAAATAAACAAATAAAATAAATAAATTTATTAAAAAAAACCCAGAAGTTGTGGTACATATATACAATGGAATATTACTCAGCCATAAAAAGGAACGAAATTGGGTCATTTGTTGAGAGGTGGATGGATCTAGAGACTGTCATTCAGAGTGAAGTAAGTCAGAAAGAGATAAACAAATATTGTATATTAACACATGTATGTGGAACCTAGAAAAATGGTACAGATGAGCCAGTTTGCAGGGTAGAAGTTGAGACAGTGAGGTAGACAACAGATATATGGACACCAAGGGGGGAAAACCACAGTGAGGTGGGGATGGTGGTGTGCTGAATTTGGCAATTGGGATTGACACGTATATACCAATGTGTATAAAATTGATGACTAATAAGAACCTGCAGTATAAAAAAACAAAAAAAAGAAAAAAGAAAGAAAGGCTGAGGAGAACATTATATCAAAAACAAATAAATAAATGAACAAATTGGGATGAGGTTTAAAAAGAAACTACCTCTGAGAGCTATGTTTGTTATTTTTATAATTCAGATTTAGCAAATATTCATTAAAAAAATAAGTTCTATGCTATTTATCCAATTAATTTGTTAAATCTGGAATAACCCTACTATCAGGACATGAAAAAGACCACAAAAAGCAAAGTAACAATCCATCCCATTCTCATTGTGTGAAAAATAAGATAAATTAGCAGTGAAAGAAACTTAACCTCAACCTAAAAAAATTGCTTTAACATCAGAGTTATTACAGAAAGAAAAGGATCTTTAAAAATCAGAAATTTCATCAATGAAAGTAATCATTAATAAAAGTAATCAGATAAAGGTAATAAGGAAAACATAATCATCACAATGAGTACTGAAAAACTTTTCATAAAATTCTGCATCCTTTTTGATGAGAGGAATCGATGAATAATATTGTAGTCTAAACATATCTATATGAAACAAAAAGCTGCTAGAATCAGAAGAAATGTAGGCATTTAACTTAAGTGGGAAATATCCAATATAGTTTTTAATACTTTCTAGACAAAGAAATAAGACAAAGAAAGGAAGTATAATAGAAAGGAAGGCACTGTGTTAACATTATTTACAGTTAATATAACTGTCTATTGTGGCATTATAATGCATCAGCTTAGCCAGACCTAATTATAATTCCCAGATTTCCCTTGCCTATAGGTTTCCAGTTAGAGAGATCAACAAGAGATTTTTATGACAGGTTTAGAGGGCAGAAATAAAGCAGCAGCCATTTTGTTGTCCACACATTTTACTGTTTGTCTGCTAACTCCCCTCATTGGGCCTTGTCTTAGTCTATTTGGGCTTCTATAACAAAATACCATGCACTGGGTGGCTTATAAACAACTGAACTTTTTCACAGTTCTGGAGGTTGGAAGTCTAAGATTGGGGTGCCAGCATAATGGAGTGAAAGGTATCTTCTAGTCCCTGACTTCTCATTGTATCCTCATGTGGTAGAAGGAACAAGGGCATTCTCTGAGGTCTCTTTTATAAGGGCACTGATCTCATTCATGGGGACTCTGCCATCATGACCTAATCACCTTCCAAAAGCCACAACTCATAATATTATATTGTGCATTAGCATTTCAGTATATGAATTTTGAGGAGAATATATACATTCAAACTATAGCAGTCCTGTAACTGCTCTACCTTTCCCTGAAAACCCTATTAGCTTGTCTGACACCTGTGCCAGAAGTGATGATGAAGAAACCTGGCTTCTGCAAGATATCCATGCCATCAAAGCCAGAGACAAGAATCGACAAGGATTTTTGTCTGTATTGAAAGGCCCCAACTGCTTTGTGGGGTTCAGCTTGTTTTGCTCTTCTCCATTTTACATCTATTTCCCCTTCCCAACTGTCTTCCTGTGAACTTCAAACTAGCACCAAACCCAAAGACAACAGACTTACAGAGACTGCTTAATCAGCTCCCACAACTGTGTAAGGTCAAATCCTTATATGTATATACTTCCTAATGTTTCAACTTCTCTGATTGAACTCTGATGATATACTAACTGGGAAATTTACAAGAATCAATGGAAAATTCAGACGATTGTTGCTCCAATGCACATCTGACAGCAAAAAAACAAAAGTTTCCAAATGAGGACTACCCAATCAAGCCCTCCTCAAATTCCTGATGTGACTCCAACACCATAATTAAAATACAATGGTTGGGCTTCCCTGATGGTACAGTGGTTAAGAATCCACCTGCCAATGCAGGGGACACAGGTTCGATCCCTGGCCCAGGAAGATCCCACATGCCATGGAGCAACTGAGTCCATGTATCACAACCACAGAAGCCTGTGCACCTAGAGCCCATGTTCTGCAACAAGAGAAGCAAAGCCTGTGCACTATGATGAAGAGTAGCCCCCACTCACTGCAACTAGAGAAAGCTCACACACAGCAACAAAGACCCAACACAGCCAAAAATAAAAACAAATTTAAAAAATAATTTTAAATAAATAAATAAATAAAAAATAAAATAGAATGGTTAATACCACTAGATAAATTTTGGTGTAATTTGTTATGCAGCAATAATAATTGAAATAATTGTTTTTGATAAAGAATATAAGGATAGCAAAATAACCTTTCAGTATTTTCTAAACCTCTTCATGCCCTAAAATTTTTACTTCATTTCTTTGTTCTAAAATAAGAACAGATTAACCTTAGTTTAAGAGACTTTATTTTTTTATTTTGGTAAGCATCTAAAATGACTGATTTTAAAATGTAACATTTTGTTGCACATAATAACGTATCTCATAATTTTCTAATCTCCATATCTGTGTTTTAATTATATTTTATTATTTCTGCTATGTATTTATCATTTTCAGCCTTTGTAGTTGATTAGACAGTATAGTGATTCACCTCATTCAATTTTTCAAAGATGAAGTACTTTACTTTGGTTTCTTGTGAATTAATTATTTTTATTTCTGGTGCACTAATTTTTGCTTTCATCTACATTAACATAATTCACATATATCAATATATTTATCCTGCTTTGTTTGCTTTGTTGTCATATATGTACCTTTTTAAGTTGAATGTGTAAATAATCATTTATCTTTTTAATAAAAGCTGTCTATGAATCTGCCTATTATTGAATAAAATTAAATTCTATTGGAAAAAATATTGGTGTTATAGATTTGCTTTTTTCTTGACTCCAAAGATATATATTGTTATTCTGATATGTCTTCATTTTTTTAAATTAATTTTTGTTTTTTATAGTAGTTTTAGGTTCACAGGAAAATGGAGCAGATAGTACAAAGAGTTGCTTTTTCTTCATCACTATTAACATCTTGTATTAGTATTATACATAGTTACAAGTGATTAATCAATATTAATATGTTATTATTAACTAAAGTTCATAGTTTACATTAGGGCTCACTATATTGTGCAGTTTTATGAGTTTTTACAAATGTGTAATGTCATGTGTTAACTTACAATATCACAAAAAATAGTTTAACTGCCCAACAAATTCCTTGTGCTCCTCCTAGTCCTCTTTCCTCTTCCTTCCCTAGCAAACAATGATGTTTTTATTGTCTCTATCATTTTGCCTTTTTCAGAATGTTATGTAGTTGAAATCATATAGTATGTGGCATTTTATATTGGTTTCTTTCACTTAGTAATATACATTTAAATTTCCTCAATATCTTTTTTTTTTTTTGGTTTGAGAGTTCATTTCTCTCTATTTTTAACCATGGAATAATATTTCATTGTATTGACTGTGCCACAGTATGTTTATCTATTTATTTATTAAAGGCCATATGACCACTCATATGCAAGTTTTTGTGTTGACAGAAGTTTTCCACTCTGAATAAACACCTAATAACATGATTCCTAGATCCCATGGTAAGACTGTTTAGCTTTGTAAGAAACTGTTAAACTATCTTCCAAAGGGACTACCATTTTGTATTCTTACCAGCAATGATTGAGAGTTCCTGTTGCTTCACACCTTTGTCAGGATTTGGTATTGTCAGTGTTTTGCATTTTGGACCTTCTAATATGTGTATAATGGTATTTCACTGATTGTTGATTTAATTTGCAATTCCCTAATGACAGATAATGTTGAACATAGTTTTGAATGCTTATTTGTCTTCTGTATGTTTTCTTTGTGAGCTGTCTATTCAAAAGATCTGCCCATTTCTTAAATGGATTGTTTGTTTTCTTGCTGTTGAGGTTTCAGAGTTTTTAATACAAGCCCTTTAGCAGATACATGCTTTGCAAATATTTTTACACAGTCTTTGGCTTTTTTTCTCATTCTCTCGATATTGTCATTCACAGAGCAGAAGTTTTTTAAATTTTAATGAAGTCTAACATCAATTTTTTTCTTTCATGTATCATGCTTTTGTTACTCATTGTCAAACCCAATATTATCTTTGTTTTCTTCTATTTTATCTCTAGAAGTTTTATAAATTTGTATTTAACATTAGGTCTAAGATCTGTTTTGAGCTACTTTTTGTGACTACGTAGGGTCAGTATCTAGATTCATTTTCTTTATGTGAATGTTCAGTTGATCGAGCACCATTTGTTGAAAAGACAGTATTTCATCATTAAATTAACTATTGTTCTTTTCCAGATATCTGTTTACTATATTTTAAGGTCCATTTCTAGCTTCTATATTCAGTTCCATTTTGATACATTTGTCTATTATTTCACTAATAATAATTTCAATTGTATAAGGCAATATTATCAACTATAGTCAATATTTTATGTATTCAGTCCTCACACTTTCTTCATCTTATAACTGAAAGTTTGTTCCATTTTACAAACATTTCCCCATTTCTCACATTCTTCAGCCCTAGTAACCATCATTCTACTATCTTTATTTATGAGTTCATTCTACTCTTGGTTTCTATGAGTTCAACTTTTTTAAAAATTAGATTCCACATGTAAATGATATCATGCAGTATGTTTATCTATATGGCTATTTCACTTAGCATAATGCCCTCCAGGTTCATCCATTTTATCACAATGGCAGATTTCCTTCCTTTTTCAGGGGTGAATAATATTCCATAGTATATAAAGTTTGTTTCCATATATTGGCTATTATGAATAATTCCATAATGAACATTGGAATATAGATATCTCTTCAAGATAATTATATTGTTTCCTTTACACAAGAGTTCTCTTTTCTCCACATCATTTGTTATCTCCTGTGGATCAATAGTGGACATCCTAACAGGTGTGAAATGCTATCTCATTTTGGTTTTGATTTGTATTTCCCCAGTGAGCATCTTTTCATTTACCTGTTGGCCATTTGTATGTCTTCTTTGGAAAAATGACTGTTCAGTTTCTCTGCCCATTTTTTAATTGGGTTATGTGGGGTTTTTTTGTTATTTGGTTTTGATTTGTTTTTCTGCTATTGAATTGTATGAATGTCTTGTATAATGAATTGCATGGGTTCCTTAAAATATTTGCAAACCGTATACCCAATAGAGGGTTAACATTCCCCTATTGGGTATGTGGTTTGCAAATGATTTCTCCCATTCTATAGGTTGCCTTTTCATTTTGTTGATGGTTTCCTTTCATGTGCAGAAGGTTTTTAGTTTTATGTAGTCCCAATTGTTTCTATTCTCTTTTATCACCTTTGTTTATGGGGTGTAATCCAAAAAATCATTACCAAGGAGTAGTTCCATAAAAACTTTAGGAATGCTTTTTCTATTTCTGTGAAAATTGCCACAGGAGTTTTAATAAGGATTACATTGAATCTGTAGATCACTTTGTGTGGTATGAACATTTTAACAATATTAATTCTTCTAATTTGTGATTATGGAACATTTTTGCATTTTATTTGTGTATTCCTCAGTTACTTTCATCAATATCTTGTACTTTTCAGAGTACAGATTTTTCATCTCTTTGGTGATGCAATTGTAAATGGAAGTGTTTTGATAGTTCATTATTAGTGTATAGAAATGTATGATTTTTGCATATTTATTTTGTATCCTGCAACTTTACTGAATTTCTTTATTACTTCTAACAGATTTTTGGTGGGGTCTTTAGGGTTTTTTATATAAGATCATGTCTTCTGCAAACAGAGATAATTTTACTTCCTCTTTTCCAATTTGGATACAGTTTGCTTTGTTTTCTTTTCTAATTGCTTTAGCTGGGACTTCCAGTACTATGTTTAATAAAAGTGGTAACATGAGTGGACCTATCTTGTTCTTGATCTTAAAGGAAAAGCTTTCAGAATTTCAGTGTTGGCTGAGATGTTAGCTGTGGGCTTACCCTATATGGCCTTTATTCTGTTGAGGTATGTTCCCTCTATGCCTAATTTGTTGAGAATCTTTTTCATGAAGGGATGTTGAATTTTGTCAAGTACTTTTTTGCAGTTATTAGGATGATCATATGATTTTTATTCTTTATTTTTTTAAATGTAGTGTATCACATCAACTGATTTGCATATGTTGAACCATTTTTGCATCCAAGGAATATATCTCACTTTATCATGTTGTACAATCCTCTTAGCCTACTACTGAATTCGGTTTGCTAGTATATTTTTGAGGATATTTGCATCTATGCTCCTTAGGGATATTGACCTGTAATTTTCTTTTCTTGTAGTGTTCTTGTCTGTTTTTGGTATCAGGATAATGCTGGCCTCATAAAATGAGTTTGGGAGCATTTATTTCCAGGGAGAATGTAGAAGATGGACACTTTTGCCCACTCCTTCTGCACTGAGTCCAGAGGTCATAGATGCAGGAAGCACTGTGTGCCTATTTCAAGACTACTGGTTATTTAATATGATTCTATGGACTTTTGAATTCCAAGCCCTGTTGACTTTTAGAGCTAGGTGATTTTAGGGTCCATCCATCGGATGGCAGCCACAAAAGTTGAAGTTCTAAATGTGTGGACAAGCTCCTTTCAAGGAGAAGCCAGAGACTTGGTTTTATCTTCAAGCCAGGCAGAGGGAAAATTCGAGGGAAGTGCCCACTGGCTCTTTGGAGCTTCCAGGAAGATCCCAGTCAGCACGTAGATGAAGACTTATTAGAAACCAAACCCTCAGGCAGCAGCTAGGAAAGCATTTCTTCAAACTCATTCCAGGGAGAAACTGGGATTGAGTGTTTTTTGTTTTTTGTTTTTTTCCTGCTCCTTATGTACTGAGCCCAGGGTATAGCCATAGGGAGTGCTCAAGTGACAGTTTAAAACCTGTGTTTGTTTGCTATAGATTGTGGGACTCATGAAGGCAAACCCTGTTGACTATCAGAACTAGGTGATTTCAGGGATATCCCTTGGGGATAGCAACCACCAAAGTTGGGGTGCTAGGTGTATGAATAAGCTCCTTCCGTGGAGTTGCTGCTGACTTGGTTTTATTGCTGGAGAGAGCTGGAGGGAGAAGGCTGGGGAGGTACCCACTGGCTCTTTCAGGCTCTGGTGAGGATCCCAGTCCATACCTAGACACAGGCTGTATGTGGATATCTGATGTGGATATTTTCTCAGTCACCTGAATGTGTAGGAATCACTCAACTAGTTTCTGGATTTCTCTCAGATGGAATTGATCTGTGTATTAATATATATTCAGAGTATCTGTGGAAAGTGGGAAAGTCAGAACCTCTTATGTAACTGTCTTAGTGACATCCTTAGGCCATGTGGCTGCTTGTATGAAAGTGGAGACATTGCTGCCAGCAGCTGTGGAACGTGATTGGACTTGCCATGACACTTACTTTAAATGGCTGGTAAATTTCTACATTGTTATGTTATTTTGATTAAAAAAATTAAAATGTATTTTATTTATATGTTAGGTTTATTTGCAAAATATTTTATAACTGATATATATTTCTTGTCAATAATAACACGCTATATTCACTCTTCGCACTTTTCTTTAATGTTATTTATTCAATCTTGCCATTGTGTCTAAGACATTTTCTGTTGTAGTAATTTTATTTTGTGGCTGGTATTGCTTTTAAAGTGGCATTCTCTGTAGTGCTGATTTTTCTTTTATTTCTTTAACTCTGCCAACTTGCTTTTTTCTCTATCTCTCTCTTTTTAACTAAATTGTCTCCTTTGACTTCCTTCTCAAACTCCTTCTCAAACTCTTCCAAAATATACCAGAGGGAGGAACACTCCCAAACCCATTCTACAAGGCCACAATCACACTGATACCAAGCCAGACAAAGTTGTCATAAAGAAAGAAAACTACAGGCCAATATCATGGATGAACATAGATGCAAAAATCCTCAACAAAATACAAGCATCCAGAATCCAACAGCACATTAAAAGCATCATACACTGTGAACAAGTGAGGTTTATCCGAGGGATGGAAGAATTTTTCAATATCCGTAAATCAATAAATGTGATACACCATATTAACAAACTGAAGAATAAAAACAATACAATCATCTCAATAGATGCAGAAAAAGCTTTTGACAAAATTCAGCACCTATTTAAGACAAAAACCTTCAGAAAACAGGCATAGAGGGAACTTATCTCAACATAATAAAGACCATATATGACAGATCCACAGCCAACATCATTCTCAATGGTGAAGCACTGAAACCATTTCCACTAAGATCAGGAAGAAGACAATTTTGCCCACTCACACCACTATTATTCAACATTGTTTTGGAAGTCTTAGCTGCAGCAATCAGAGAAGAAAAAGAAATAAAAGGAATCCAAATCAGAAAAGAAGTAAAGATGTCACTGTTTACAGATGGCATGATACTATACATAGAGAATCCGAAAGATGCTACCAGAAAACTTCTAGAGCTAATCGATGAATTTGGTAAAGTAGCAGGTACTAACTTAATGCACAGAAATCTCTTGCATTCCTAAACACTAATGATGAAAAATCTGAAAGAAAATTTAAGAAACACTCCCATTCACCACTGCAAAAAAGAATAAAGTACCTAGGAATAAACCTATCTATGGAGAAAAAAGATGTGTATGCAGAAAACTATGACACTGATGAAAGAAATTAAGATGATACAAACAGATGGAAAGATATACCAGGTTCTTGGATTGGAAGAATCAACATTGTGGAAATGACTCTATTACCCAAAGCAACCTACAGATTCAATGCAATCCCTTTCAAACTACCTATGGCATTTTTCACAGAACTAGAACAAAAAAATTCACCCTTTGTATGGAAACACAAAAGACCCCGAATAACAAAAGCAATATTGAGAAAGAAAAGCAGAGCAGGCGGAATCATGCTCCCAGACTTCAGACTATAATACAAAGCTACAGTAATCAAGACAGTTTGGTACTGGCACAAAAACAGAAATATACATCAGTGGAACAGGGTAGAACGGCCAGAGATAAATCCACACACATATGGTCACCTTATCTTTGATAAATTAGGCAAGAATATACAATGGAGAAACGACAGCCTCTTCAATAAGTGGTGCTGGGAAAACTGGACAGCTACATGTAAAAGAATGAAATTAGAGCACTCCCTAAGACCATAGAGAAAAATAAACTCAAAATTGATTAAAGACTTAAATGTAAGGCCAGACACTATCAAACTCTTAGAGGAAAACATAAGCAGAACACTCTATGACATAAATCATAGCAAAATCCTTTCGGACCCACCTCCTGTAGAAATGGAAATAAAAACAAAAATAAACAAGTAGGACCTAATGAAACTTAAAAGGTTTTTCACAGCAATGGAAACCACAAGCAAGATGAAAACACAACCCTCAGAGTGGGAGAAAGTATTTGCAAATGAAGCAACTGACAAAGGATTATTGTCAATATTTACAAGCAGCTCATGCGGCTCAATATCAGAGAAACAAATAACCCAATCCAAAAATAGGCAGAAGACCTAAATGAACATTTCTCCAAAGAAGATATACAGATTTTCAACAAACACGTGAAAGGATGCTCAACATCCCCAATCATTAGAGAAATGAGAATCAAAACTACAATGAGGTATCACTTCACACCCGTGAGGATGGCCATCATCAAAACATCTACAAACAATAAATGCAGGAGAGGGTGTGGAGAAAAGGGAACCCTCGTGCACTTTTGGTGGGAATGTACATTGACACAGCCACTATGGAAAACAGTATGGAGGTTCCTTAAAAAACTAAAAATAGAACTTCCATGTGACCCAGCAATCCCACTACTGAGCATATACTCTGAGAAAAGCATAATTCAAAAAGAATCATGTACCACAATGTTCATTGCATCTCTATTTACCATAGCCAGGATATGGAAGCAACCTATGTGTCATTTACAGATGGATGGGTAAAGAAAACGTGGCACATTTGTACAATGGAATATAACTCAGCCATATTAAGAAATGAAATTGAGTCATTTGTAGTGAGGTGGATGGACCTAGATTGTGTCATACACAGTGAAGTAAGTCAAAAAGAGAAAAACAAATACTGTATGCTAACACATATACATGGAATTAAAAAGAAATTGTTATGAAGAACCTAGGTGCAGGACAGGAATAAAAACGCAGACATAGAGAATGGACTTGAGGACACGGGGAAGGGGAAGTATAAGCTGGGACAAAGTGAAAGAGTTGCATGCATATATATACACTATCAAATGTAAAATCGATAGGTAGTGAGAAGCAGCCGCATAGCACAGGGAGATCAGCTTGGTGCTTTGTGACCACCTAAAGTGGGGGATACAGAGGGTGCAAGGGAGGGGAGATGTAAGAGGGAAGAAATATGGGGATATATGTGTATGTATATCTGATTCAGTTTGTTGTAAAGCAGAAACTAACAAACCATTGTATAGCAATTATACTCCAATAAAGATGTTAAAAATAAATAAATAAATAGCTGCATCATTTTTTAAAAATTGAAAAAATAAGTAGTCTCCTTAATAATTTTCTATAAAATATATTGAATGTATTGGGTTATATAAAATATAATTTCACTCTTTGTTTTTTACTTTTTTGTATCAGAAAAATTTAAATGTATATTTTAAATGTGAGTTTGGCATTATATTTCTAGTATACAGGTCTAATCTAGAGGTCTGATATTAAAGGTATCATCCTAGGGGAAAAGAAGTAGGGTCCTGTTAAGCCTGCTGTTATTTGTGATATAGGGTCACTAGTAGCTATAAAATGAAGTGACATTCTATAATATACTAGTTAATGTAAACAAGACACTAACTTAGGGTTTTGGAGTCAGAGTGTAGGGTGAAAGATTACATGGCTCTGGAGAACTCTATCAACAAACATCCCTTACAAGTAATAGAAAATCTAAATGACAGATTTTGTAACTTGTTATGGAAAATAAAGTCCTTTGTGGATTGTGAGAAACCTCTGGTACTTCTCTCTTAAATTTCTGACCTACTGCACTATATATCTTACAGAGAGAAAATTAGAAACCAATAATGGAAAAGATAGGGGTTAATTTCAGTGACTTGGGGACACTTTGGTTAAGAAACTTATTTTCACAGACCAGAATCAAGTGTTGATGATATAACTCTTCCCTGGATGGGCACCTTGGGAAGAGTGTCCATCAGGGCAGGTAGGGTGCCAATGGTATTTTGCCAGTGGTTATTTGGCTCTTGGCATGAGTTACAATATTTTTCCTGTTTACCTTGTACTGTACATAATGCTGAAAATTTGGCAAAGGGCTGCATTTTAGTAACAATCATGAATTGGGAAAATTAAAAACATTGTTTTAACTATAGTGGGTTTGTGAGCAGAAAGATAAAAAGGAATGAGACCATTTCTTTCCTGTTGGGGGTGGGAGGTGGGGGAGTGGGTAGGAGATGTTTTCTCCTTTTGGATTTTTAAGGAAATAAATCTCAATGGAAGTGAGGAAATTCAAGACTAGGAGAGAAATATTTAAGCATTTGTAATCATTAAGATTTTAGGAATTTTGGACACTGTGTAAGAGACAAAAACACAATAACAAAGAAAATTTAAGAAGGCTTCACAATTAGGCATGTTATCACAATTTTTTCTTTAGGTTTAATATAAATTCTTTAGATTAAAATGGATTCTGGTGCTGAAATTCAAACAAAATTTGTAAAAAATAGAGATGAAAACAATTAGGTTGAACAAAGTGAATGGTTACATATGGTAGAAAAGGAAGGGGATGATCTGAAGTAGTTTGAAAGGAATTTGGGGTCATTAATAGAAATGGAAATGGCTCCCAGAAAAACGAGGGGCAGAAATAGAGAGACTTTCATGGCCTCAGGAATTTAAAGTTGTCAAAAATGCAGTTTGGGAAAGGAGCACATGGTACATGATGCAGTACTTTTAATAGCTCCTCAGGGATGCAATCTTCAGTAGTACAAACAATTCCTGTCTGCTTATCTATTGAGAGAGATTTTCTAAGAGCAATAACTGGGAGGGTAAAGTGACTACCTGCCTAGAGGCAGGATTCTCAGACAGAAGGAATTTCAGAGTAGAAAGCAGAAGCAGTAGCCCCCCAAGGCAGAAACATAACAGCACAGAGGTCAGAAAGCCTCAGGATGTTTCTAGCGATGGTAAAATAAGGACAGAAAACAGGGACCATGGGACATATAATATCATGTCATCTGCTTAGAGAATTGCCTATGAGTAGCATGAGGGATCTTGTATGCATAAAGATTGGATGTTGTTTCTCTAGTTAAGGCTTATTATTAATCACTGAGGTACAAGAAATGCAGGGATCAATTGAAAATGTAAAAGGAAATGGATGTTTTTAATGTTTGGGGCTGTTGGGGCATGGAAGGATGTGATCTCCATAAAGATTTAAAGGATATACAATAAAGCCATCTTAATAATTAAAACAAAAAATAATAAAAAAAAGAGTGTGTATGACGTGCTGTCTTAGAGAGAAAAGACATTCTAAGTAGTGTTATGTTTTCTCTCTTAGAATTTTGGAAGCATAGTGTCAAATTATTCCTGTGATAGAAGATTTTTCCCAATTGGATATAAATTTCACAGGTATGGATTTCTGGCTTAATCAGCATGGACTGGCTTACCACTGGTCAAACTAATTAAAAAGAAAATCTTTTTATTTATTTTCTCATGTTTTCTCTGTGTACTATCTTTGTCCCAAATAATATTATCTGCTCTAATCTGGTAATATTAGTGTACTTCTAGGTTATATAGAATTGGATGTTGGAAGCATAAATTCGGCTAGGGACATGGTGTTTAAGAGCTCAATGCTTGGAATGTCTTCTGTTACTACTCTGGAACTTTAGAATAATGGAGTGGTTCTTAAAGGTATACATCAGTTGTTGAAGAAGACATGCCTGGAGAGCAGTTCACATCTCCTCTGTGATCTAAGTGAGATCCCTCTAAGTGGAACTATGTTTGACTAGAAAACAATGAAGAAGATGAAATGTTCATTTGCGTCACTTTTTAAAATTAGATTTCACATATAAGTGGCACAGTTCTCGAAATCAAACTTATAGTTTTCAAAGGAAAGAGTGGGGGGAAGTGATAAATTAGGATATTGGAATTAACATATACACACTACTCTATATAGAATAGATAACTAATAATGACCTACTGTCTGGCACACAGAACTCTACTCAATACTCTGTAATAACATATGGGGAAATAATCTGAAAAAGAATATATATATATATATATGATTCACTTTGCTGTACACCTGAAACTAACACAAAATTTTAAGTCAACTATACTCCAATAAAAATTAAAAATAAAAAAGGAAGATGGGGTGTTTTGTCAATATTCTGTTTCTAAATTTATCTCTGGGGAGGGAAAAAAGTAATTAATTTTGTTTTAGATTTAATTCTTCTGTGGGTACTGAGTGAACTTGTTGGTTGGTAATCTGACATATTAGAATTTTATTGGGTGCAGTTAAATAGGAGGTATTGTATATTTTCAGCACTTTATTATTGAGGCTTTCACTCTCATTTGGTACAGTTTGTATAACCTGTCTTCAGAACCTGATTGGACAACAGAGCTGTCATAATTTGGACATAAAAGCTGACATAAAGGTAGTCTTTCTATGGAGTAGAGGTTGTGCTTTGGGGTAAACTTAACAATCTATAGCTTGATAGATTTCAGAGAATTTGGGTGCAAAAGAAAAATATATACATGAAAGGTTTTGGAGGATCTGAGAGGTCTTATCCTTTTCCTGGGCTCTCAGAGCAAATAAAAGTGGCTACAAAAATTTAGCAGAACTTTTATTATACTTTGCTGATGTTGTCATTTGATGGGAAAACCCATACCACTGAGTGACCAATATAGTCTATACTTTACTTTTTTGTTCTAAGAGGATCCCAATGTTTCTTTACATCATCCATCACCACTACAGGTAAGTCTGGATAGAGAAGGAAGATGTATATTTGGCCAAACTGCTAGAGAGTAATTGTTGGGCATTCATTCTTTTTTTTTGTTTATTTCCTCCTATTCTTCTTGGCAGCTAGTGTAGTCATCTGTATCCATAGTTGCTTCGTACTTAGGAGGTGAAGCCTAAGCTGAACAGCATTAATTGGCTTTGCCCTATAGGTTTGCCAGACCTAACTAAAAAAATACAGGATATAGATGGAGTGGACATGCTTTTTCTTATTACTCCACTAATTAAAACTAAGAACCCTGGAAATTATATATTAAACAAACATAAACACATTCTGAAAGGTGGAGAGAAGAAGGGAATGCAAGAATGGCATGATATTGAATTCCTTGATTTCTTTTTGTCTCAGACTTATAGCTGAAGAAGCTGGCAACCTAGAAAAGCCAATCAGTGCAGAAGAAAAGGAAAAAAAAAAAAAACCCAAAAAAAGCCTGCTATCTCCAGTCAAAAGACCAGGAAAAAGGCAACTTAGCAAGGCAGAAATATTTTAGATGATAATGACTCCACTCCAGTCAAACATCACAGAAAAAAAAAAAATCCCCACAAGAGCAATGACTGAGTGGGGAACCTAGATTTTCACCCTCATAGATTGTACCAAGGTACTCTGATTTTTCTGCTGGGGTATTGTCAGAGAAAGCCAAGCAGGGAGCCATGAAATTCATTCCTGCTGGCCATTAAGGAGGCTCCCAGATCCTGTAGTGTCAGTGAAGATCACGCGGGGATCCTAGATGTCAACTCCCTTTGTGCTCATGTGGTGTCAAAGGACTTTCATCATTGCCCAGCAATAATAAGGCCACCTATGTTATGGTATTTACATTGTTGTCAGTAGAGACCACATAGGTAGGTGAAACTCTCATGGTCCAGCATCAATGAGCTCCTATTCAGTGACAATGAGGAAGAACTCAATCATGGGTGTCAAAGAATGTCAAATATGGAAGCTGAATTTCTATCTTCCCTTGGAAATAATAAAGTGCCTCCTCTCTTTCTCCAGCTAGAGTGGTGTCAAGACCAAATAAAACAAAATGCTTAAATAAGATGCAGTATCTCAATATAGTACAAAAATATCCAGATTTCTATGAAGAAGTCATTTACCATTTCAAGTACAAGCAAGATCACACACTGAATGAAAAAGTAAAGTTGATAGATGCTAACACTGAGATGGCAGAGATATTAGAATTATTTGACAAATATTTTAAAACCACCATAATAAAATGCTTTAGTGAACAATTATAAATATGGTTGAAATAAATGAAAACTAAAAAAAATGCTTAGCAAAGAAATAAAAAGTGTTAGTAAATAAAGAGAAGGCATAAATAAAATGGAGATATCAGAACTGAAACAGAGTAATTGAAATAAAAATATCTGCAGATGGACTCAAAAGAAGAATGAAGAGGAGGGAACAAAGCAAAGAATTGGTAAACTGGAAAACAGTACAGAATCTACTCAGTTTCAGCACTAGAGAGAATATAGACTGAAATAAATAAGAAAGAACAGAGTCTAATAAATATGTGGGAATATAATAAGAGATCAAACTTTTGTGCTATTGAAGTCCCAGACAGAGAGGAGAAAACAGGTGGTGTTGAAAAAGTAACTGAGAAAATATGGGTGAAAAAAACCCCAAATTTGGGAAGACATTTAAATATACAAATTCAAGAAACCAAATTAACTAACCCCAGACAGGATAAAGCTGAAGCAATTCATGCCAATATACATAATTTAACATCTAAAAACCAAAGACAAAGAAAAATGTCTTTAAAGTAGCCAGAAAAAAAGGCCAAGTTGCCTATATGGGGAAAACAATTCAAATTATAGTAGATTTCTCATCAGAAAAGACAGGCCCAGAAGGAAATAGCACAATATACATTAAGTGATTAAAAAAAAAAAAAAAAAAAAAAAAGAATTGCTAACCCAGAGTCCTATATACAGCAAAAACTATGCTTCAAGAATGAACGAGAAAACAGATGGAGAGATATATTATGTTCTTGGATGGAAGAATCAACATTGCGGAAATGACTATAGTACCCAACGCAATCTATAGATTCAATGCAATCCCTATCAAACTACCAATGGCATTTTTCACAGAACTAGAACAAAAATATTTCACAATTTGTGTGGAAACACAAAGACCCTGGATAGCCAATGCAATATTGAGAAAGAAAAGCGGGGCAGGAGGAATCAGATTCCCGGACTTCAGACTATACTACAAAGCTACAGTAATCAAGACAGTATGGTACTGTGGCACAGTAACAGAAATATAGATCAATGGGACAGGATAGAAAGCCAAGAGATAAACCCATGCACATATGGTCACTTTATTTTTTTGATAAAGGAGGCAAGAATATACGATGGATAAATGACAGCCTCCTCAATAAGTGATGCTGGGAAAACTGAACAGCTACATGGAAAAGAATGAAATTAGAACACTTGCTAACACCCTACACAAAAATAAACTCAAAATGGATGAAAGACCTAAATTTAAGGCCAGACACTATCAAACTCTTAGAGGAAAACATAAGCAGAACACTCTATAACATAAATCACAGCAAGATCCTTTTTGACCCACCTCCTAGAGAAATGGAAATAAAAGCAAAAATAAACAAATGGGACCGAATGAAACTTAAAAGGTTTTGCACAGCAAAGAAATGATAAACAAGATGAAAACACAACCGTCAGAATGGGAGAAAATATTTGCAAATGAAGCAACAGACAAAGGATTAATCTCCAGTATTTACAAGCAGCTCATGCAGCTCAATATGAGAAAAACAAACAACCCAATCCACAAATGGACAGAAGATCTAAATAGACATTTCTCCAAAGAATATATACAGATTGCCAACAAACACATGAAAGGATGCTTAACATCACTAATCATTAGAGAAATGCAAATCAAAACTACAATAAGGTATCACCTCACACCAGTCAGAACGGCCATCAAAAACTCTACAAACAATAAATGCTGGAGAGGGTGTGGAGAAAAGGGAACCCTCTTGCACTTTTTGTGGGAATGTACATTGATACAGCCACTATGGAGAACAGTATGGGGGTTCCTTAAAAAATTAAAAATAGAACTACCATATGACACAGAAATCCCAGTACTGGGTATATACCCTGAGGAAACCACAATTCAAAAAGAGTCATGTATCACAATGTTCATTTCAGCTCTATTTAAAATAGCCCATACATGGAAGCAACCTAAGTGTCCATCAACAGATGAATGGATAAAGAAGATGTGGCACATTTATACAATGGAATATTACTGGGCCATGAAAAGAAATGAAATTGAGTTCTTTGTAGTGAGGTGGATGGACCTAAAGTCTGTCATACAGAGTGAAGTAAGTCAGAAAGAGAAAAACAAATACTGTATGCTGACACATATATATGGAATCTAAAAAAATAAAAATAAAAAAAGGTTATGAAGAACCTAGAGGCAGGACAGGAATAAAGATGCAGATGTAGAGAATGGACTTGAGGACAAGGGGAGGGGGAAGGGTAATCTGGGACAAAGTGAGAGAGAGACATTGACATATACACACTACCAAATGTAAAATAGATAACTAATGGGAAGCAGTCACATAGCACAGTGAGATCAACTCAGTGCTTTGTGACCACCTAGAGGGGTAGGATCGGGAGTGTGGGAGGGAGATGCAAAAGGAAGGGCATATGGAGATATATGTATACGTATAGCTGGTTTATTTTTCTATACAGCAGAAACTAGCACAATATTGTAAACCAATTATACTCCAGTAAAGATGCTAAAAAAAAAAAAAAAGAATGAACGAGAAATAAAGTATTTTCAAGTGAAGGAAACCTAAGGAAATGTGTCATCGGCAGAACTACACACACACACATACTCACACTTACAAGCACAAGCTAAAGGAAGTTTTCTAAACAAAAGGAAATGATAAAACAAGGTATTTTAGAATGTTGGGAAGAAAGAAAGAACACAGTAAGAAAAAAAATGAATTAATACAATTGACTTTTTCCCTCCTTTAAGTTTTCTAAGTTATGTTTGATGATTGAATTAAACATGGTACCTGCCTGCTGTGCTGTGGTTCTAAATGTATGTAAAGGAAATATTTAAGGCAATCATATTGCCTTATATTAGAGGGTAAAATGGTGTAAAGAGAGGTCAGGCTCTATTATTCAAACAAACTAGTAAATAACAACACAAATAGACTGATATAAATTATTAATATACAACATAGTAATTATAGGAACCATTATAGAATATATTCAAAGAGATATACTTGAAAACACTGTACACAATTATAAATAGAATTTTTAAAAAAAATGTTTTAGTAACCCTCAGAAAGGCATGTATAAAAAAAACATAAAAGAGCTAATAGAAAACAAAAATACAATGACAGGCTTAAGCCCTAACATATATATAATTACACTTAATGTAAATGTTCTAAATATGCCAATTAAGGGAAAAATACTGATGGAGAGGGCTAAACATGACCTAACTATACCCACAAGAAATCTATTTCAAATATAATTGTATAGTTAGGTTGAAAGCAAAAAGATGAAAAAATATATATCAATAGTAATTAGTAATCAACAGCAAATAACCTAAGAAAAACAGGAATAGTTATATTAATAATCAATAAAGTAAATATTGAAGCAAAGAAAATTACCAGAGACAGAGATAGGCATTATATACTGATAAAATGGTCAGCCAATTAAGAAGACATAGTTATCCTAAATATGCATGCACCAAACAACAAAGCTAAAGAATATGTGAAGCAAAAACTAATTGAACTAAAAGGAGAAATAGACAAACACACAGGTGTTGGAGACTTCAACACCCTTCTCTTAATAATTGACAGAACAACTAGACAGAAAATCAGCAATAATATAGAACTCAATAATACCATAAAGCAACAGAATCTGATCAACATTTACAGAACACTGTATCCAACAACATGAGAGTACACATTCTTTTCAAGTGTCACTAGACCATATAATAACATATATAGTCCCAGAACTATATTTTGGGACTTAAGGACAGACAACATCAAATTTAAAATAATTGAATTCAATAACAGACATAAAAAGAAAACTACCAAACACTGGGAACAAAACAACACTTCTAAATAATTCATGGGTCAAAGATGAAATGTCAAGGGAAATATATATATATATATATATATATATATACATATATATATGAAAATTTATATATATATACAAATGAAAATACAACATATAAAAAATTGTGGGATACATCTAGTGCAGTGCTAAGAGGGAAATTTATAGCATTAAGTACATACGATACAAAAAAAGAAAAGTCTCACAACAATAATTTAAGTTCTACATCAAGAACATAGAAAAAGAGGGGAAAAAAAGCAAACAGAAGAATGGAAATAAAGATTACAAATCAATGAAACTGTAAAAGAAAACTGAAAGAAAATAAAGAGTGTTTTCTTTGGAAAGATTAACAAAATATACAAATATCTAGTAAGACTGACAAGAAGAAAAGAGAGGACACAAATATTCAATATCAGGAATGAAATAAAGGATATCACTACAAATCCTGAAGACATTAAAATAAGGAAATAATATAAACAACTCTATACACATAAATTTGACAACATAGATGAAATGAACAATTTCTTTAAAACAATAAACCACCACAACTCATTCATTATGAAATTGATAAATTGAGAAACCTTATTAAGTATATTAAATTTGTAATATAAAACTTCCCATGAAAGAAATTCCTGGGCCCTGAAGTTTTCACTGAACAATTCTACCAAAGATAAAGGCAAAAACAAACAAACAGACAAACAAAACACAACACCAATTCAACACGACCTCCTCTTAAAAACAGAATTTATTTTATGAAGCTACTATTCCCCTGATTCCAAAACTAGATGACAGTATAAAATAAGGAAACCAATGAACAACATCTTTCATAAATATAGGTGCATAAATCCTTAACAGAATATGAGCAAATAGAATTATACACACATACATACCTTTTGACATAATGGGATTTATAGCAGGGATGTATGGTCACTTTAATATTTGAAAGGTAATGTAATCCAATCATATTGAGAAGCTAAAGAAAAAAAGTAGCATGATCATATCAATGCAGAAAAAACATTTAAGAAAATTCAGCACCCATTCATGATAAAAACTTTTGGAAAATTAGGAATGAAAGAAAACCTCAGTTTGTATAAGAGTATGTACAAAGACTTCTACAAAGACTATCTACAAGACTACAATTTGTTAAAGACTATCTAAGGAAGTCTACGTCTAGCATTATACTTATGGTGAAAGACTGAATGCATTCTCTCTAAGACTGGGAACAAGACAAGGATGTTCACTTTCACCACTGTTACTCAACATAATGCTGGAATTTCTACCAATGCAATAAGACAAAAAAAGCAAATAGATTGTATACAGTTTGTATACATACAGGCATACAGATTGTAAAGGAAGAGATAAAACTGTCCCTATTGCAGATGACATGACTGTCTACATAGAAAATACCAAGGGATCTACAAAAATAACTCACTTTACTACTGAGTTCAGGAGCATCACTAAGTATAACATAAAGATACAAAAATAAATTATATTTCTATATACTAGTAGTTAACATGTTGGCAGTGAACTTAAAAAGACAATCATTTCCCTTTGACTATCTTCATTTAATTCCTCTACCCTTCACTTACCACCTCTAGTAACCATAAATCTGATATTTTTTATGAGTTGTTTGTTAATTTGTTTTGAATTCCAGATATAAGTGAGATCATAATGTATTTGTTTTTAATCTGTCTGGCTTATCTCACTTAGCATAATGCCCGCCCTCAAGGTCCACCTAAGTTGTCACAAATGGCAAGATTTCCTTCTTTTTATGGCCAAATAATTTTCCATTTTTACTGAATGGTATTCCACTCCATTATATATAAATCTATAACCAGAAGTGGAATTTCTTGGTCATATAGTAGTTTTGTTTTTCATTTTTGAGAAAACTCCATAATGTTTTCCATAGTGGCTGTACCAATTTACAATCCCACCAACAGTGTACTAGTATTCCCTTTTTCCACATCCTCACCAACACTTATTTCTTGTCTTTTTGATAATACAAATTGTAACAGGTGTGAAGTGATATCCTATTGTGGCTTCAATTTGCATTTCCCTGATTACTAGTGATGTTGAATATCCTTTCATGTACCTATTGGAATTTAAATGTCTTATTTGGAGAAAGGTCATTCCCAGGTCCTTTGCCTATTTATTTATTTATTTAAAAGATTTTTTTTGATGTGGACCATTTTTAAACTCTTTAATGAATTTGTTACAATATTGCTTTTGGTTTATGATTTGGTTTTTTGGCCACAAGTCATGTGGGATCTTAGATCCTTGACCAGGGATCTAACCCACACCCCATGCATTGGAAGGCAAAGTCTTAACCACTGGGCCATCAGGGAAGTCCCTGCCTATTTTTAAAATTGGATTATTTATTTTTCTGCTATTGAGTTTTATGAGTTTCTTATATAGTTGTATATTAATTCCTTTGCAAATATTTTCAAATATATGATATATGATTTGCAAATTTCTTCCATTCTATAGGTTGCTTTTTCATTTTGTTAATCATTATTTTTGTTATGCAGGAGCTTCTACAATATTATCCATCAATTCCATTTCTAGGCATATATCCAAAGGAAACAAAATCACTATGTCAACGAGATATGTGCTCCACCATGCTCATCGCAGCATTATTTACAATACCTAGGCATAGAAATAACGTACATGTCTACTGACAGATAAATGGGTAAAGAAAATGTGGAGGCAGGGACACATTATATGTATAAGGAAATACTATTCAACCATTAAAAATGAAGGAAATCCTGTCATTTGTGATAACATGGATGAACCTTGAAGACATTATGCTTAGTGAAATAAGTCACATAGAGAAAGATAAATAGTGCATGATCACACATGAGTAAAACTGAAAAGAGAAAACAAAACAAAAACTTGTAGAAAAAGATAACAGATTTGTGGATATAAGAGGTGATAGGTGGTGGGTGGGAGTATTGAATGAAGGTGTTCAAAAGGTACAAACTTCTAGTTATAAGATAAATAAGACATGACTCACCAACATGGCGGGGGATTAGGAGGATGTGGGGTTCATCTCTCTCCACAAATGCATCAAGAATACATCTACAGATAGAACAATTCTCACAGAAGACCAGCTGAACACTAGCAGAAGACCTTGGACACCAGAAAGACAAGAAAGATCCCCACATAACTAGGTGGGACAAAATAAAGAAGGGAAAAAAAAAGAGGAGAAGAAGCTGGATGGGATCTGTGCCCTGGGGACGAGCTGAAGCACAAGAGAGGCTCTTACATCTGGGGAAGCCCCCTCACTGACTGGTAAAGTAGTTGGGACAGAAGGGAAGCTTCTGAGGCTGTTGGAGGAGGATGAAATGACCAGTTTGTAGCAGACAGGATAGAGTGAGACCTCCACAGATGGTCCAAGCCACAGTCCTGTCCACCCCAGACTGGGACATGTGTCCGCTGGTGCTCATGGGAGCTGAGAGCTGGAATGTGGGGATTGGAGAGCAAACCCAGGGGGAAGACTGCTATTGGCTGCAAGGAGACAGCCTGAAGGGAAGGGAGGGAGGAAATTCGCAATCAGAAATGCTTGTGGAGGAAACCCAGACTGCCACAGAAGCAAGGTGCCACCGGTGAGTGATGCACAGGGGTGGAGCCACCTTTGAAGCCTCTCTCTCCACATGTCAGCCCCTGCCCCACCAGGTGCTAAAAAACGCCCCCTCCAGGGCTGACCTTTACATGCCTGCAACCAGGCACTAAGAAAAGTCCCCAACAGGGCTGACATTCTCATGCTTACCACCAGGTGCTAGGGCCAGATCAATAATGCCCGTGGCCTCTGGCTTTCCCATGCACCTGTTGCCACCAGGGCCCCCATGATACAGGCAGTCCTCCATGCCCTTTCCTCCCTGGGGCAGACCCGAGTGCTCCAGGACAGCCTCAGGAGCAGACTCCTGTGGCTGGTCCACATGCAGTGATGAGGCTAAAATCACTGCTGAGCCCCAGGGGCAGGGTGACTAACGAAGAGGAACAGAAGTCTCCCTGCACAGCTGAACAAGCCACAGATAAATCCCCATGATCAGCTTGGTAAACCCTGCATCCATGGAATATCTGAATGGACAATGAGTGTTCCCACAAATGAAACCTTTCTAGCTCTAGCAGCTGTGGACTTTGGGGACTAGTACATGCAGGAGTTGAGCCAGGTTAGAGTCTGAGCTTCTCCCACAGTGCCCGCTGGGGGACCGTGTAACTAATGGTGGTGGCAAGGACACTGTCAGCTGACACCCCAGGAAAATATAATTATTGGTATTTTTTTTAATGTTTTGTTATGTTCTGTTGTTGTTTTATTATTATTTGTTTTTATTTTCATTTAGACTTTAAAATTTGTTTTAATTTATATATATTTCTATTTGTACATTACTTTTTCTGTTCTGTGTTTTTTCATTGTTTTCTTTTTTCTTTGTTCTATTTGTTTATATCTTTTTTCCTTTGTTCTATTTATCTGTTTTGTCTTTTTATTATCATTTTCATGTGTTTGTTTTCTTTGTTTTTTCCTTCAGTTTGCATTCTGCTTTTGTTTTGTTTTTTATTTTTGTCAGTTTTATTTTTAATTCTTTGATTTCATTTGGGGGTTCTTTTGTTTCTCTGGTTGTTCTCTTGTTTTATGTTTTCCCTGTTTTTGTTTTTGTTTCTTTTTTTGTATGTGTGTGCTTCTTTGTATTTTGGGGTTTTGTTTGGTTCTGCTTCTATCATCTGTATGGGGTTTTGTATGTCTGTTCATTGTTTGTTCTAAATTGTTTTTGCTGTTTGCTTGTTTTTGTCTTTGCTATTTGTCTTGGGAGTTTTTGCATGTTTGTTTTCATTTGTTTTCTTCTCGCCCTTTCTTTTTTATTTTCTTTTTTCTTCTCTCTTATTGCCAAGCCATATGGCTTGCAGGGTCTTGGTGCCCAGGACAGGGGTTGGGCCCAAGCCTCTGGGGAGGGAGCAGCAAGTCTATGATGCTGGAACACGAGAGAATTCCTGCTCCCAGGGAATATTAAATGGTGAGAGTTCTTCCAGAGGTCTCCATCTCAACTCCAAGACCCAGCTCCACCCAACTGCCTGCAAGCTCCAGAGCAGAATCCCCCATGGAAAACAACAAGAAAGACAGAAACACAAACCCACCTATCAGCAGACAAGCTGCCTAAAGTCATACTAAGCCCACAAACACCTCAAAACACAGGCACAAGTCCTTACTACCAGGAAGCCAACACAAGCCACTGGAGCATCTTAATCACTAGGGACAGAACCCTAAAGCAAGAGGAACTACAACCCTGCACCCTGTGAAAAAGAGACCTCAAACACAGTAAGACAAAATGAGAAGACAGAGAAATAAGTTGCAATGAAGGAGTAAGATAAAAACCAAAAGAACAAATAAATGAAGAGGAAATAGGCAAACTACCTGAAAAAAAATTCAGAGGAATGATAGTAAAGATGACCCAAAATCTCAGAAATGGAATGGAGATAATAAAATAAATGTATAACAAGGACCTAGAAGAATTAAAGAACAAACAAACTGTGATGAACAATACAATAACTGAAATTAAAAATACACTAGAAGGAATCAATAGTGGAATAACTGAGGCAGAAAAACAGGTAAGTGAGCTGGAAGATAGAATGATGGAAATAACTGCTGCAGAATACAATAAAGGAAAAAGAATGAAAGAATTGAGGACAGTCTCAGAGACATCTGGGACAATATTAAATGCACCAACATTCAAATTATAGGGGTCCCAGAAGAACAAGAGAAAGAAAAAGTGTCTGAGATAATATTCGAAGAGACTACAGTCAAAAAATAACCAAACATGGGAAAGGATCTACTCAAACAAGTACAGGAAGCACAGAGAGTCTCATATAGGATAAACACAAGGGGAAACATGCTGAGACACATTTTAATCAAACTAACAAAACTTAAATACAAAGAAAAATTATTAAAAGCAACAAGGGAAAAACAACAAATAATATATAAGGTAATCCCCGTAAGGTTAACAGCTGATCTTTTGGCAGAAACTCGTACACCAGAAGAGACAGGCAGGATATATTTAGACTGATGAAAGGGAAAATCCTGCAACCAAGATTACTCTACTCCGCAATGATATCACTCAGAATTGTTGGAGAAATGAAAAGCTTTACAGAGAAGCAAAAATTAAGAGAATTTAGCACCACAACACCAGCTTTACAAAAACTGCTAAAAGATCTTCTCTAGGATGGAAACACAAGAGAAGGAAAAGACATACAAAAACTAGCCCAAAACAATTAATGAAACAGTAACAGGAACTTACATATCAATAATTACCTTAAATGTAAATGGATTAAATGTTCCAACTAAACGACAGAGACTGGCACAGTAGGCAAAAAAAAACAAGACCCATATGTATGTTGTCTACAAGAGACCAACTTTAATGCGAGGGACACATACAGAATGAAAGTGAGGTGATGGAAAAGAGATAATCCATGCAAGTGGAAATCAAAACAAAGCTGGAGTAGCAATTCTCATATCAGACAAAATAGACTTTAAAATAAAGACTATTAGAAGAGGCAAAGAAGGACACTACATAATGATCAAGGGATCAATCCAAGAAGAAGATATAACAATTGTAAATATTTAAGCACCCAACATAGGAGCACCTCAATACATAAGGCAAATACTAACAGCCATAAAAGGGGAAATCGACAGTAACACATTCATAGTAGGAGACTTAAACACCCCACTTTCACTAATGGACAGATCATCCAAAATGAAAATAAATAAGGAAACACAAGTTTTAAATGATACATTAAACAAGATGGAATTAATTGATATTTATAGGACACTCCATCCAAAAACAACAGAATACACATTTCTCTCAAGTGCTCATGGAACATTCTCCTGGATAGATCATATCTTTGGTCACAAATTAAGTCTTGGTAAATTTAAGAAAATTGAAATTGTATCAAGTATCATTTCCAACCACAATGCTATGAGACTAGATAAAAATTACAGGAAAAGATCTGTAGAAAATACAAACACATGGAGGCTAAACAATATACTACTTAATAACGAAGTGATCACTGAAGAAATCAAAGAGGAAATAAAAAAAAGATACCTAGAAACAAATGTCAATGGATACACGATGACCCAAAACCTATGGGAGGCAGCAAAAGCAGTTCTAAGAGGGAAGTTTATAGCAATACCAGCCCACCTAAAGAAACAGGAAACATCTCGAATAAACAACCTAACCTTGCATATAAAGCAATTAGAGAAAGAAGAACAAAAACATCCCAAAGTTAACAGAAGGAAAGAAATCATAAAAATCAGATCAGAAATAAATGAAAAAGAAATGAAGGAAACAATAGCAAAGATCAATAAAACTAAAAGCTGGTTCTTTGAGAAGATAAACAAAATAGATAAAACATTAGCCAGACTCATCAAAAAAAAAAAAAAAAGGAGAAGCCTAAAGTCAATAGAATTAGAAATGAAAAAGGAGAAATAACAACTGTCACTGCAGAAATACAAAATATCATGAGAGATTACTACAAGCAACTCTATGCCAATAAAATGGACAACCTGGAAGAAATGGACAAATTCTTAGAAATGCATAACCTGCCAAGACTGAATCAGGAAGAAATAGAAAATATGAACAGACCAATCACAAATAAGGGAATTGAAACTGTGATTAAAAATCTTCCAACAAGCAAAAGACCAGGACCAGAAGGTTTCTCAGGTGAATTCCATCAACCATTTAGAGAAGAGCTAACACCTATCCTTCTCAAACTCTTCCAAAATATAGCAGAGGGAGGAACACTCCCAAATTCATTCTACGAGGCCAACATCACCTTGATATGAAAACCAGACAAGGATGTCATAAAGAAAGAAAACTACAGGCCAATATTACTGATGAACATAAATGCAAAAATCATCAACAAAATACTAGCAAACAGAATCCAACAGCACATTAAAAGGATCATACACCATGATCAAGCGGGATTTATTCCAAGAACGCAAGGATTCTTCAATATATGCAAATCAATCAATGTGATAAACCATGTTAACAAATTGAAGGAGAAACACCATATGATCATCTCAAAAGATGCAGAGAAAGCTTTTGACAAAATTCAACATCTCTTTATGATAAAATCCCTCCAGAAAGTAGGCATAGAGGGAAGTTTCCTCAGCATAATAAAGGCCATATATGACAAACCCACAGCCAACATCATCCTCAATGGTGAAAAACTGAAAGCATTTCCACTAAGATAAGGAACAACACAAGGTTGCCCACTCTCACCACTCTTATTCAACATAGTTTTGGAAGTTTTTGCCACAGCAATCAGAGAAGAAAAGGAAATAAAAGGAAACCAAATCGGAAAAGAAGAAGTAAAGCTGTCACTGTTTGCAGATGACATGATACTATACATAGAGAATCCTAAAGATGATACCAGAAAATTACTAGAACTAATAAATGAATTTGGTAAAGTAGCAGGATACAAAATTAATGCCAGAAATCTCTGGCATTCCTATACACTAATGATGAAAAATCTGAAAGTGAAATCAAGAAAACACTCCCATTTACCATTGCAACAAAAAGAATAAAATATCTAGGAATAAACATACCTAAGGAGACAAAAGACCTGTATGCAGAAAATTATAAGACACTGATGAAAGAAATTAAAGATGATACAAATAGATGGAGAGATATTCCATGTTCTTGATTGGAAGAATCAACATTGTGAAAATGACTCTGCTTCCTAAAGCAATCTATAGATTCAATGCAATCTCTATCAAACTACCACTGGGATTTTTCACAGAACTAGAACAAAAAAATTCACCATTTGTATGGAAACACAAAAGACCCCGAATAGCCAAAGCAATCTTGAGAATGAAAAACGGAGCTGGAATAATCAGGCTCCCTGACTTCAGACTATACTACAAAGCTAGAGTAATCAAGTCAGTATGGTACTGGCACAAAAACAGAAAGATAGATGAATGGAACAGGATAGAAAGCCCAGAGATAAACCCATGCACCTATGGTCACCTTATCTTTGATAAAAGAAGCAGTAATGTACAGTGGAGAAAGGACAGCCTCTTCAATAAGTGGTGCTGGGAAAACTGGACAGGTACATGTAAAAGTATGAGATTAGATCACTCCCTAACACCATACACAAAAATAAGCTCAAAATGGATTAAAGACCAAAATGTAAGGCCAGAAACCACCAAACTCTTAGAGGAAAACATAGGCAGAACACTCTATGACATAAATCACAGCAAGATCCTTTTTGACCCACCTCCTAGAGAAATGGAAATAAAAACAAAAATAAACAAATGGGACCTAATGAAACCTCAAAGCTTTTACACAGCAAAGGAAACCATAAATAAGACCAAAATACATCCCTCAGAATGGGAGAAAATATTTGCAAATGAAGCAACTGACAAAGGATTCATCATGCAGCTCATGCAGCTCAATAACAGAAAAACAAACAATCCAATCCAAAAATGGGCAGAAGACCTAAATAGACATTTCTGCAAAGAAGATATACAGACTGCCAACAAACACATGAAAGAATGCTCAACATCATTAATCATTAGAGAAATGCAAATCAAAACTACAATGAGATATCATCTCACACCAGTCAGAATGGCCATCATCAAAAAATCTAGGAACAATAAATGCTGGAGAGGGTGTAGAAAAAAGGGAACAGTCTTGCACTGCTGGTGGGAATGTGAATTGGTTCAGCCATTATGGAGAACAGTATGGAGGTTCCTTAAAAAACTACAAATGGAATTACCATATGACACAGCAATCCCACTACTGGGCATATACCCTGAAAAAACCATAATTCAAAAATAGTCATATACCAAAATGTTCATTGCAGCTCTATTTACAATAGCCTGGAGATGGAAACAAACTAATTGCCCATCATTGGATGAATGGATAAAGAAGATGTGGCACATATATACAATGGAATATTACTCAGCCATAAAAAGGAATGAAATTGAGCTATTTGTAATGAGGTGGATAGACCTAGAGTCTGTCATACAGAGTGAAGTAAGTCAGAAAGAAAAAGACAAATACTGTATGCTAACACATATATATATGGAATTTAAGAAAGAAAATGTCATGAAGAACTTAGGGGTATGAGAGGAATAAAGCCACAGACCTACTAGAGAACGGACTTGAGGATATGGGGAAGGTAAGGGTGAGCTGTGACAAAGCAAGAGAGAGGCATGGACATATATACACTACCAAACATAAGCTAGATAGCTAGTGGGAAGAAGCCACATAGCACAGGGAGATCAACTTTGTGCTTTGTGACTGCCTGGAAGGGTCGGATAGGGAAGGTGGGATGGAGGGAGACACAAGAGCGAAGAGATATGGTAACATATGTATATGTATAACTGATTCACTCTGTTATAAAGCAGAAACTAACACAACATTGTAAAGCAATTATACCCCAATAAAGATGTTAAAAAAATAAAAAAATTAAAAAATAAAATAAAATAAAATAAAAACACTTTCTTGAAAGCAATCCCAGAGTTTGGGTCTTTTGAGCATGAGCTGCCTGTTTTTGCTTGGTCTCATTTTGGATGGCTTGCAATAAATGCAGTACTTTCCTTCATCACACACACAAAAAATAAATAAATAAATAAAATAGAATAAAATAAAATAAAGACTATTACAAGAAACAAAGAAAGACACTATATAATGATCAAGGGATCAGTCCAAGCAGAAGATATAACAATTGCAAATATTTATGCACCCAACATAGGAGCACCTCAATACATAAGGCAAATGCTAACAGCCATAAAAGGGGAAATCAACAGTAACAAAATAATAGTAGGGGACTTTAACACCCCACTTTCACAAATGGACAGATTATCCAAAATGAAAATAAATAAGGCAACACAACCTTTAAATGATACATTAAATAAGATGGATTTAATTGATATTTATATGACATTCAATCCAGAAACAACAGAATACACTTTCTTCTCAAGTGCTCATGGAACATTCTCCAGGATAGATCATATCTTGGGTCACAAATCAATCCTTGGTAAACTTAAGAAAATTAAGATGATATCAATTATCTTTTCTGACCACAATGCTAGGAGACTAGATATCAATTACAGGAAAAATAACTGCAAAAATCACAAACACATGGAAGCTAAACAATACACTACTAAATAACCAAGAGATCACTGAAGAAATCAGAGGCAATCAAAAAATACCTAGAAAAAAATGACAATGAAAACATGATGACCCAAAACTTATGAGATGCCGCAAAAGCAGTTCTAAAAGGGAAGTTTAGAGCAATACAATCCTACCTCAAGAAACAATGAACATATCGAATAAACAACCTAACCTTACACCTAAAGCAATTAGAGAAAGCAAAACAAAAAACCCACAAAGTTAGCCAAAGGAGAGAAATCATAAAGATCAGGTCAGAAATAATTGAATAGGAAATGAAGGAAGCAATAGTAAAGATCAATAAAACGAAAAGCTGGTTCTTTGAGAAGATAAACAAAATTGATAAACCATTATCCAGACTCATCAAGAAAAACAAGGAGAAGACTCAAATCAATGAATTAGAAATGAAAAAGGAGAACAAATAATTGACACTGTAGAAATACAAAGGATCATGAGAGATTACTACAAGAAAATATATGCCAATAAAATGGACAACCTGGAGGAAATGGACAAATTCTTAGAAAAGCACAAC
Source organism: Monodon monoceros (assembly GCF_005190385.1). Lineage (NCBI taxonomy): Eukaryota > Metazoa > Chordata > Mammalia > Artiodactyla > Monodontidae > Monodon > Monodon monoceros. The sequence continues at coordinate 23,081,432 of NW_021703775.1, read as the reverse complement.
ATTCTGAGACTGAACCAGGAATAAATAGAAAGTATAAATCGAACAATTACAAGCACTAAAATTGAAACTGTGATTAAAAATCTTCCAAACAAAATCCCAGGACCAGGTGGTTTCACAGACAAATTCTATCAAACATTTACAGAAGAGGTAACACTTACCTTTCTCAAACTCTTCCAAAATAAAGCAGGGAGAGGAACACTCCAAACTCATTCTACGAGGCCACTATTACTCTGTTACCAAAACCAGACAAAGATGTTACAAAAAAAGAAAACTACAAGCCAATATCACTGATGAACATAGGTGCAAAAATCCATAACCAAACACTAGCAAACAGAATCCAACAGCACATTAATAGGATTATACAGCATGGTTAAGTGGGGTTTATCCCAGGAATGCAAGGGATTCTTCAGTATATGCAAATCAATCAATGTGATAAGCCATATTAAGAAATTAAAGGATAAAAACCATATGATAATCTCAATAGATGCAGAAAAAGCATTTGACAAAATTCAACACCCATTTACGATTAAAAAAAAACTCTCCAGACAGTAGACATAGAGGGAACTTATCTCAGCATAATAAAAACCGTACATGACAAACCTACAGCTAACATCGTTCTCAATGGTAAAAAAAAAAGGAAATTATTTCCACAAAAATTACAAAAAAGACAAGGTTGCCCACTCCCACCACTATTATTCAATGTAGTTTTGAAAGTTTTAACCACAGCAATCAGAGAAGAGAAAAAATGAACCCAAATAGGAAAAGAAGAAGTAAAACTGTCACTATTTGCACATGACATGATAGCTTACATAGAGAATCCTAAAGTTGTTACCAGAAATCTCCTAGAGCTAATCAAGGAATTTGGTAAAGTAGCAGGTACAAAATTAATGCAGAGAAATCTCTTCCATTTCTATACACCAGTGATGAAAAATATGAAAGAGAAAATAAGGAAACACTCCCATTTACCATTGCAACCAAAAGAATAAAATACCTAGGAAAAAACCTACCTAAGGAGACAAAAGACCTGTATGAAGAAAACTATAAGACCCTGATGAAAGAAATTAAAGATGATACAAACAGATGGATAGATATACCCTGTTCTTGGATTGGAATATCAACATTGTGAAAATGTCTCTAATACCCAAAGCAATCTACAGATTCAATGCAATCCCTATCAAAGTACCAATGGCAATTTCCACAAAACTAGAACAAAAAATTTCACAATTTGTATGGAAACACAAAAGACACCAAATAGTTAAAGCTATCTTGAAAAGAAAAATGGAGCTGACGGAATCAGGCTTTCTGAATTCACACTGTACTACAAACTACAATAATCAAGACTGTATAGTACTGGCACAGGAACAGAATTACAGATAAATGGAACAGGATAGAAAGCCCAGAGATATACCCACTCACATGTGGTCACCTTATCTTTGGTAAAGGAGACAAGAATATACAATGGAGAAATGACAGCCTCCTCAATAAGTGGTTCTGGGAAAACTGATTAGCTACATGTAAAAGAATGAAATTAGAACACTCTCTAACACCATACACAAAAATAAACTAAAAATGGATTAAAGACCTAAATTTAAGGCCAGACACTATCAAACTCTTAGAGGAAAACAGACAGAAATTCTCTGACATAAATCACAGCAAGATCCTTTATGAACCACCTCCTAGAGAAATGGAAATAAAAAGAAAAATACAAAAATGAGACCTACTGAAACCTAAAACCATTTGCACAGCAAAGGAAACCATAAACCAGATGAAAAGACAACCCTCAGAATGGGAGAAAATATTTGCAATGAAACAACTGACAGAGGATTAATCTCTAAAATATACAAGCAGCTTATGCAGCTCAATATCAAAACAAACAAACAAACAAACAAAAAACCCACAAAACAACCCAATCCAAAAATGGGCAGAAGACCTAAGTAGACATTTCTCCAAAGAAGATATACAGATTGCCAACAAACACATGAAAGGATGTTCAAGATCTCTAATCATTAGAGAAATGCAAATCAAAGCTACAATATGGTATCACCTCACACCAGTCAGAATGGCCATCATCAAAAAACATACAAACAGTAAATGCTGTAGAGGGTGTGGAGAGAAGCGAAGCCTCCTACACCTTTGGTGGGAATGTAAATTGACACAGCCACTGTGGAGAATAGTATGGAGGTTCCTTAAAAATCTAAAAATAGAAGTACCATATGACCTAGCAATCCCACTACTGTGCGTATACCCTGAGAAAACAATAATTCAAAAAGAGTCATGGGGCTTCCCTGGTGGCGTCGTGGTTGAGAGTCTGCCTGACGATGCAGGGGACATGGGTTCGTGCCCTGGTCAGGGAAGATCCCACATGCCGTGGGGCAGCTGGGCCTGTGAGCCATGGCCGCTAAGCCTGCACCTCCGATCCTGTGCTCTGCGACGGGAGAGGTGACAACAGTGAGAGGCCCGTGTACCGCAAAAAAAAAAAAAAAAAAGAGTCATGTACCACAATATTCATTGAAGCACTATTTATAATAGCTGCGACATGGAAGTAACCTAAGTGTCCATCGACAGATGAATGGATAAAGAAGATGTGGCACATATATTCAATGGAATATTACTTAGCCTAAAAAGAAATGAAACTGAGTCATTTGTAGTGAGGTCGATGGACATAGAGTCTGTCATACAGAGTGAAGTAAGCCAGAAAGAGAAAAACAAATACCATATCCTAACACATATATATATGAAATCTAAAAAAACAAAAAAAGGTTCTGAAGATCCTGGCAGCAGGACAGGAATAAAGCCATAGACGTAGAGAGTGGACTTAAGAACATGGTGATGGGGAAGGGTAACCTGGGACTAAGTGAGAGAGTGGCATTGACATATATACACTACCAAATGTAAAATAGATAGCTAGTGGGAAGCAGCCCCTTAGCACAGGGAGATGGGCTTGGTGCTTTGTGACCACCTAAAGGGGTGATATATGGAGAATTGGAGGGAGATGCAAGAGGGAGGGGATATTGGGATATATGTATAAGTATAGCTGATTCACTTTGTTATACAGCAGCAACTAACACAACAATGCAGAGCAGTTATAATCTAATAAAGATGTTAAAAAATTTTTTTTTCCAACAAATAAAAGTCCAAGACCAGATGGCTTCACACATGAATTGTCTCAAATATTTAGAGATGAGTTAACACCCATCCTTCTCAAACTCTTCCAAAATATTGCAGAAGGAGGAACACTCCCAAACTCATTCTACTATGCCACCATCACCGTGATACCAAAACCAGACGAAGATATCACAAAAACAAAAAATTACAGGCCAATATCACTGATGAACATAGACACAGAAATCCTCAACAATATACTAGCAAAGCTAATCCAACAACACATTGCAAAGATCATACAACATGATAAAGTGATATTTATCCTAGAGATGCAAGGAGTCTTCAATATGCACAAATCAATCAATGTGATACATCATATTAACAAATTGAAGAATAAAAAGTATATGGTCATCTTAATAGATGCAGAAAAAGCTTTTGACAATATTCAACACCGATTTATGATAAAAACTCTCCAGAAAGTGGGCACTGAGGGAACCAACCTCAATATAATAAAGGCCATATATGACAAACCCACAGCAAACATTATTCTCAATGGTGAAAAACTGAAAGCATTTCCACTAAAGTCAGGAACAAGCCAAGAATGTCCACTCTCACCACTACTAGTTTTGGAAGTCCTAGCCATGGCAATCAGAGAAGAAAAAAAAGGAAAGGGTTGTGAATTGGCAAAGAAAAAGTAAAAGTGTCAATGTTTTCAGATAACATGATACTATATGTAGAAAATCCTAAGGATGCCACCAGAAATCTACTAGAGCAAATCAATGAATTTAGTAAAGTTGCAGGATACAAAAGTAATACACAGAAATCTCTTGCATTCCTATACATTAACAACAAAAGAGCAGAAAGAGACATTAAGGAAACAATCACATTCACCATTGAAACAAAAACAATAAAATACCTAGGAATAAACCTACTTAAGGAGGCAGTAGACCTGTATTCAGAGAACTATAAGATACTTATGAAGGAAGTCAAAGATGACACAAACTGATGGACAGATATACCATGTTCCTGGATTTGAAGAAACAATATTGTGAAAATAACTATACTACACAAAGCAACTACAGATTCAATGAAATCCCTTTCACATTACCAATGTCATTTTTCACAGAACTAGAATAAAGAATTTTACAATTTGTATACAAACAAATTGTATACAATTTCGAATAGCAAAAGCAATCTTGAGAAACAGAAATGGAGCTGAAGGAATCAGGCTCCCTGACTTCTGACTATACTCCAAAGCTAAAGTAATCAAGACAGTATGGTACTGGCACAAAAGCAGAAATATAGATCAATGGTATAGTATAGAAATCCCAGAGATAATCTCATGTACCTACAGTCACCTAATCTATGACAAAGGAGGTCAGAATATACAATTGGAGCAAAGATAGCCTCTTCAATAAGTGGTGCTGGGAAAACTGGACAGGTACATGTAAAAGAATTAAATTAGAACACTCCCTAACACCATACACAAAAATAAACTCAAAATGGATTAAAGACCTAAATAAATATAAGGCCAGACACTGTAAAACTGTTAGAGGAAAACATAGGTAGAACACTCTTTGATGTAAATTGCAGCAAGATTGCTTTTGACCCACCACCTTGAGCAATGAGAATAAAAAAAAAAAATAAACAAATGGGACCTAATGAAACTTAAAAGCTTTTGCAGAGCAAAGGAAACCATAAACAAGACAAAAAGACAACTCTCAGGATGGGAGAATATATTTGCAAGTGAAGCAACTGACAAAGGATTAATCTTCAATATATACAAACAGCTCATGCAGCTCAGAATCAAAAAGCAAACAACCCAGTGAAAAAATGGGCAGAAGACTTAAATAGACATTTCTCCAAAGAAGACATACAGATGGCCAACAAACACATGAAAAGATGCTCATATCACTAATTATTAGAGAAACGCAAATCAAAATTACAATGAGGTGTCATCTCACCCCAATCAGAATGGCCATCAATAAAAAATCTATAAATAAATGCTGGAGAGGGTGTGGAGAAAAGGGAACCTTCATTCATTGTTGTTGGGAATGCAAATTGATACAGCCACTATGGAGAACAGTATGGAGATTCCTTAAGAAACTAAAAATATAACTAACATATAACACAACAATCCCACTACTGGCCATATACCCAGAGAAAACCATAATTCGAAAAGACACATACATCCCCATGTTCATTGCAGCACTATTTACAATAGCCAGGACATCGAAGCAACCTAAATGTCCATCAACAGTGGAATGGTTAAAGAAGATGTGGGACGTGTATACAATGGAATATTACTCAGCCATATAAAAGGAATGAAATTGGGTCATTTATAGAGACATGGGTGGAGCTAGAGACTGTCATACAGAGTGAAGTAAGTCAAAAGAGAAAAACAAATATCATATATTAACACATATGTGGAAACTGAAAAAATTGGTATAGACACTCTTATTTACAAAGGAGAAATAGAGACACAGACGTAGAGAATAAACTTATGGATACCAAGCAGGAACGGGGGAGAGGGTGGGATGAATTGGGAGTTGGGAATTGACATATATACACTACTGATACTATGTATAAAATAGATAACTAATGAAAACCTACTGTATAGCACAGGGAACTCTACTCAGTGCTCTGTGGTGACCTAAATGAGAAGGAAATCCAAAAAAAGAGGGGATATATGTATACATATAGCTGATTCACTTTGCTGTACATTATAAACTAATGCAATATTGTAAAGCAGATATACTCCAATAAAAAATAAATTAAAAAAATAAGAACTGGGATATAATGGATAACATGATGACTATAATTAACACTGCTGTAGGGTATGTTTAAAAGTTGCTAAGTGGCAAGTTTTAAAAGTACCTATCACAAGGAAAAAAGCATTTTTTTGGTAAATGTATGAGGTGATGGATTTTAACTAAATTTACTATGGTAATCATTTCACATTCCCATATATAAGTCAAATCATTATGCTGTACACCTTAAACTTATATGTGCTGTATGTCAATTATATCTCAATAAAACAAAAATATAAATGAGAAAAATGCAACCATTTAAAAAGGAAAGTAATACTTAGGTGTAAGTCTGTCAAAACATTTTTGGATTTGCATGCTGAAAACTACAAAATGTTGATAAAGTAATTTAAATATCTATATAATTGGGGAGACATAATTTGTTCATGGATTAGAAGAACTAATATAGTAAAGATATCAATTCTTTTGAGATTAATATCCATGTTTAAGGCAATTCTTATAACCTGCCAAGCAAAAAAATTTTTGCAAGTATAGACAAGATTATTCTAAAATTTATATGTAAAGTCAAAAGAACTATAATAGCTAACAATTTTGGAAAAAGAGAATAAAGTGGGAAGAATGAGCCTACCTAATTTCAAGACATTATATAGCTAGTGTAATCAAGACTGTATGAAATTGGTGAAGGGATAGACATATAAATGAATGGAATAGTACAGAGAAGCCAGTAAACAGACCTAAGTAACTTTTTGATGAAAGTATAAAAGAAATTCAATGGAAAAAGAATAGCCTTTTCAAAAAATAGTGCTGGTAGCAATTATACTCCAATACAGATGTAAAAAAAAAAAAAATAGTGCTGGAATAATTGGACAACCATATGCAAAAAAATTAAAAAAAAAACAACCTAAGCCTCAAAACTTATGTAGAAATTAATTCAAACTAGGTCATGAATTTAAATGTAAAATTCAAAATTATAAAGTATTTAGAAAAAAATAGAGTATCTTTCTGATTAATAATTAGCAAAAAATTCTTTATTAAAATTGACAACAAAAACACATCCATTTAAAAAATTGATAAATTGAATGCTATTAAAATTAAAACCTTTTTCTTTGTGAAAGACTAGAAATGAGTGCAAGAAATATTTGCAACCATATACCTGGCAAATAATTAGCATCCAGAATATATATAGAAATGTCAAAATTCAATAATTGGAATTTTTTTGTTTTTGTTGAGACTTTTTCCTAATAGGTTTATATATACATACATATTTTACTCTATATGTATGTGTGTGTATATATATATATATATATATATATATATATATATGTATATATAGTGTGTGTGTGTGTGTGTGTATATATATATATTCTTTGTATTGCCCCAGTATGTTTGGTAGATTAAACACATAACACATTTACAATTACTGGGGCATTTTTTTTTTTCAATTCTGGAGTGTGAGGCATATTCCTTTGTGAGTGATTATAAATATCTACTTGTGTATATATTTGTGTGCTTGCTAAAGATTAAGGAGAGCTGAGTGTGTATGTATGTGTCTGTGTGCATTGTGTGCATTGGTAAAGCACTACAGTGACTCTGATTTACCCTAGAATATGTATCCCTTGTCAAAGTTGAGAAAAATTCATCTAGAGAGAAATATATACAGGGAAGCTTTGGGGAAAGGATTGGCCAGGCCACTCTGCCTGGTTTTATTTTAGGTCTTTACAAGCTAGCCTAAATAATCAGAATATTATTTCATCACTGTAGCATGCATTCTCAATGATATCACCCCCAAGGAGGCAAAACTTGTTTCTTTAGGGTCAAAACATTCTTACTTGCTTTATGTATAAAGCACAATTACATATTCAGTACATAAACAGATGTACACTATATCTGTTGCAAAAAAACATGTAATGGGGATGCCATTAGATGAAAACAGGCTTTTTGAGATGTGTGATAAAAAGATTGAGAAACACTGTTCTATAGTAAGAAACAAAATGAATTGATTCCCTTGCATATATTCATTTGCATCTGTTTTTGTAATAGGTGGCTGCTTAAGGATTTGTGAACACAATATGCAGACCTAATAAAATTTCATGAATCTTAGCTAAAAATTGGCCTAATATTTGAAAATTATATAGTGAATGTTGACTAACATAGGAATAAATAACCTTTACAAAATCCATAGTCAAAGTGATTAACCTCATAATTAAAATAGAAGGTCTTAAATCTTAGATGAGAAGGGGGGAGGTAGGAAGAGAGAGAGAGAATGAGATTTAAAAATGGGGAGATGGACTTCCCTGGTGGCGTAGGAGTTAAGAATCCACCTGCCAATGCAGGGGACACAGGTTCGAGCCCTGGTCCGGGAAGATCCCCCATACCGTGGAGCAACTAAGCCTGCGAGCAACAACTACTGAAGACCATGAACCTAGAGCCCGTGCTACACAACAAGACAAGCCACTGCAATGAGAAGCCCGCGCACCACAACAAAAAGTAGCCCCCGTTTGCCGCAATTAGAGAAAGCCTGTGCACAGAAATGAAGACCCAATGCAGCCAAAAATAAATAAATAAAGAAATAAATAAATATAAATTTAAATATAAAATGGGGGAAGAGAGAGAGAAAATTCAATTAAAACAGAGTTGGAGTCACCTTGTTTTACAGCAGAAACTAACACACCATTGTAAAGCATTATATTCCAATAAAGAAAAAAAGAGTAGGAGACCAGAAGGAGGCATTGTCATGCTCTGCAACAAAAGCAGAGTCCAAAAGAAGAAGAAATATCTTTTTTTTCTTTTCTGGCAAAAAAGACCACCAATGTAACAAAATCGTTTTTGGGGAGAGTGAGGCAGGAAATGATACTATGTAATTTTCTTTAATATTCTGTTTACCCCCACCACACATTTGATGATGATCCTCCCACAGAAAGTACTGTTTGTTTTTGTTTCCTCTTGCTGTTATTGTTCTGTTATCACAATTCTCTTTTGATGGATATTTCCAAGCAGATAAGTGTAGTCTGAGATAATAACTCAGTGGCAAGCTCAGTAGGAAGGTACACTCTTTAATGACAGGAGCAATCTGACAACATCAAGTAGATGTGAGCACTCTGGTAAGGTCTCTAGCTTACAGTGGACATCATTCCCTTAATGACTGATATTATGAGATTGTGTTACATTTTGCTTCTTGGCAAGCCCATTAAAAATACTATATATAAATCATTAGCTTGGAATAATAACTTCACAGAATTTAATTACTTTAAATACTATTTAAAAATAAGGTGAAAAAGGGTAGTCTCAGTACAAAAGGACATTAATGTTCTATTAGAATTCAAATGATTGTTTCTCATGTAAGTAACACTAGATATGCCATCTAAGAGATCTGTAACATTACAGATGGCAGCATTATTTCACACAGAAGATAGGTTTACACACCAGGCTAATAGGCAATCAGGGCTTTGAGATAGATATCAATGTGCAGTGGGACAATCTCAAGGAACCCTAATTACATTTACATTAAACAATCAAGTAAAGCAAATTCCAGCAGAAATGCAAAAACACAAGGACAACATTACAGGCCAAATAGATGAGTAGTAAAATTATTTCAAAATGTAAGCAAGACTCTTCTCCTTCAAAATAATCTCTGATAGTGTTTGTGACATTGCAATTTATAACAAGAAGTATATATTTTGTCTTTGTTCTTCTTCCTGGTGCAGAATTCCTAAAATCCTTAGAATTTTCTAAGTGATAAAACCAATAAAAGTGTCTTTTGTTATTCATAATAAGCCCTTTTCATCCACACCTGAGTTTATGTTAATGGAGTAATTTTTGGAAAGTTCCTAGGTAACCAAGGATAGGAGTTGGTTGCTAGGGGAACCAAAGATGTAATTAGAATGCTGGAACTTTCAGCCCTAAGTTTTGGGGGCTGGAGGTTCACTTAACCACACATGGCCAAAGATTATTTAACTGTGCCTACATAATGAAGCTCCCTAAAAACCCCTCCAGCACAAGGTTTGGAGAACGTCCTGGTTGGTTAACATGTGGATATTCTTGGGAGGGTAAAATACCCAGAGAGGGCATGTAGGTTCTGTATCCTTTCCTCCATACCTTGCTCTATGTGTCTGTCATATCTGGCTGTTCCTGAGTTATAGCCTTTATAATAAATTGGTAATCCTACTAAGTAAACTTGTCCTGAGTTCTGTGAGCCATTCTAGCAAATGATGAAACACAAGGAGGGGGTTATGGGAACACTGGATTTACAGTTAATCAATCAGAAACCCAGATGACAACCAGGACTTGTGAGTGGTGTCTGAAATGGGACAGTCTTGTAGGACTGAGCCCTTAACCTGTGGGATCTGACCCTCTCTCCAGTTAGATAGAATTAGAGTTGAGTTAAATTAGAGGACACTCAGCTGGTGTAAGAGAATTACTTGATGTGGAAAACCTTTCCACAGATCTGGTGTTAATAGTGCAGTATTGAGAATAGAGGAGAAAGAGTTTTTCCTTTCAATGTTGAATTTAAAAAGATTGTAAATTGTACAGGGTTCTTAGAAGACAATACATGGATATCAAAAAATTGTATACTGTTATAGAATAATCATAACCTAGGTTTCAGAAGTAGAATGAAAGATCATAAGATTAGCAGGAAAACACTGTGATAGAAACTCATTGAATATTCAGTAAGAACTTAGTTTAACAAATATTTTTGGCTCCTAGACTCTAGAAAATTACTCTATAGAGAGAGAAAAAGGTGAGATATGCACATAATACAAAGGTAATAATAGTAGAGATAAGGAAATTGAGCTAATGATCAAGGACCTGCAGCTTGTAGTCAAAATGACCTGCATTCAAAACCCAGTGAAATTTCTTACAAGCTTTGTGATCTAACATAAGATTAGCAAACTTTTACTATAAAGGACCAGATAGAAAATATTTTAGGCTTTGTGGACCACATACAGTTTCTGACACATATTCTTTGTGTATGGCTGTGTATGTGTGTGTTTACAATTCTTTAAATTTACCGACTATTTAAAAATGGGTCGTATGGTATATTAGGCATATGGGCCATAGTTTGCTAATTCCTGGTCTAGGCAAGTTACTGATCCTCATGATCCTCAGTTTTCTCAATTTATATTGGGAATAATACCTCTCTTGGAAATCTGTATTTAATATTAAATAAGATAATGCTTCCAAAGCATGTAAAATATAGTATCTGTTCAATAAACAGTAGTAACTGGAGTCATTATGATAGTAGTCATAGTTGAGCAGTTTAGTTTTCACATTGTTATTATAAGATTATTAGTTTTATGCAATAAATCATTACTATTATTATACAATTACAAAATTACTAATTTTTATTCTTCAGAGTGTAGTGGTTGTTTAGGAAAAATATTATGTCTATTTTCAGGGAGGGAAGTCTTTGAGAAGAAAAGACTTCAGCTCTGTCCAGTATGTGTAATAAGTAGACACAGAAAAGGAAGTAGTAGATGAAATAGCAAGAGCAAAAGCTATTCAAGTGCTGAGGATCATGTGTAGTGTGCCATTTCTAGCACATACATTCAGTGTGGTATTACATGTAATTTTAGGCAAATACATTCAGTAAACTATGAAAGAGTCTTTCCTTAACCTTAGTCAGGCTCCTCTGACTACTCTTCCCAACTAGGCCTTGGATTTTGTGCTTCCGTGTCCTACTTTACATTGCCTAATTTTAGCAGGAATCCCAATAAGTTAGTTTAGGCAGAATTCCCCACCCTCAGTACCTGATCACCCTTAATATCTGATCAGGTTCTTCATCTTCCATGATTCCCCAGATGATGTCTTATTACCTTGGCCTGCCTTCCGCAAGAATCCTATTCTGTTGGTTTAGCCAGAATTCCTCCTTACCTCTCTTAGTAATTTTCCATCCACTAATCCACACTTCCCCAACCCTAACTCTACTCTTTGACTATAAATTTCCACTTTTCCTTGTTGTACTCAGAGTTGGGCCCAATTTCTTCCTCCTACTGCAAAACCCCATTCAGTCCTCCTGAATAATGTCTCCTTTACTGTTCTTTAACAAGCATCATGAATAATTTTTTCCCTGAACTAATATAACATGCAGGATAAAGTAAGGCTAGATTATAGAGGACTTTTTCAACACAGTAGAACAGGGGGCATTATCATCTAGGAAAGGCTCTAATAGAATTAGGCAAAGGATTTGAAGTATGGGAGTCATACGGGTCTTGCTTTTTTATATTGGGCAAATACGTGTGCAGATCACTTGACCAAGAAAAACAGGTCATTCTGGCTGTAAAGCAAAGAATGAGTTAAACAAGGATTAGAATGAGAGCAGTAAAAACAGTTAGAAAGTATGCAGATCAGTGATTATGGGTGTCTGAAATGGAAGGAAGAGTGGAGGGGCTAGCATTGTGGGCATGATTTAAAATTTTCTTTTCAAGACAATAGTGCTGGATTTTATCTAGTACATGCTACAGAGGTATGTAGGATGAGTCTTAAGTTTCTGGCTCAAGTATTACTTGGATGGAAGCACATTAATAGTGATTATGATGACAGGAACAGGCACAGACTGGGCAGAGAACATACAGTCAATTTTGGACATGTTGAGTGCTATGTCTACCATGGTCACTTATTCAACAGGTGGTTGTATATTCAAGTTTGAAGGCCAGGTTCGAAGATGTATATTTTTAAGTCATTTCAACTAGGTGAGTTTTTAAACCATGAAAGTAAGTGAATTTGACCAGGAGCATAAATGGAGCAAAAATAAACATGGGTAGAAAAAATATGGGGAAAAAGAATGGTTTTGTGTTAAAACTTAAAGGAAGTAGTTTGTGTCTCTTAATCTCATACCCCTATCTTGACCTTCCCCTTTCCTTCTCCCCACTGGGAACCACTAGCTTTTTTCTCTATATCTGTGAATCTGTTTCTGTTTTGTTATATACATTTGTTTGTTTTATAAAATGATTGAGAAACAAAGGTATATTGTACAGCATATGGAAATATAGCCATTATTTTGTAATAGCTTTAAGTAGAGTAAAAACTATAAAAATATTGAGTCACTCGGTTTTATAGGTTGAAACTAATACAATATTGTAAATCAACTATACTTCAAAAAAAAGAAACATAAAGGAAGGATTAATTTTGCAGTTGTGGTTTATGTAAACTATGCTAGGGAAAAAAGAATGTTGTAAGGAATCATGCAATTGACAGTTTAACCTGACCACAGTCCCTGAAAATATTTCAATTTCTAAAAATCAATATATTGTAGAATTTCCCAAAATGCACTTTCAGTGTGCATTAACATTAATTCAGTTAAGTCTTTCAGTTATAACCCGCATCAAAATGACCCAAGAAGAAATTAGGCAGGTGCAATTTCTATTATATGTAGTGCTAAGTAGGAACTGTGTTTTCTTTATCTACTCATTATCTCACATTGTTTTAAAACCAATTAGGCCAATGAAATGCAGATCTTTCTGTTAATGCAAACAGAAAGACAAGTATTCTCCTTTTTACTGATCACAGGACCTTATTGGTCTTTAAACTGGCATGGAAAAAAGAGGCAGTTGAATCTGTTTGCCAATATCAACATTAATTATGTCAAAATCAGATGGATTGTATTCACCATAAGAAATTGATCTTTCTTAAATAATTCTACATAGCAGGACAAAACATGTAACAATGATGGTGTTCTGTAAGCCACAGGCAGGTTTTCAATATATACAGCAGTGTGCTGGCATATTTTCTAAAGATTTTGCAGACCCAAAACACTCGTATGGCACAAACACTTGCAGTCATGTATAATAAATATTGAGATCAACCTGGCGAAGATAATATGCTTCTTTCTTGTCTCAAATGTTCTAAATTAGAGCAGTCAAACAATGTTAGCTGGGAGGACAGCTACTTCAAAATAGCACCTGCATAACTTGCTTGATGCTTGGTAACTTTCATTTTATTTGATATAATTGAAGCTGGCTAAGAAAAGCATAATCACCACTACAATAAGCACTTCTTAAAATTTTAATTATGGAAGATAGTCTCCTCCAATCTTCACATGAATTTACTCATTTAATTCTCACAGCAACTCTGATTTAGATGAGGTTATTATCAACATTTGTGAAGATAGGTGTATAGAAGGTATAAATGCTCTGCTCACATATTTGCCAAATATCAAATATCTAGTAAATAGGAAAATTGGGCTTTATGCTCCGTGGCATGTTTGCATGGTTCATACTTCTAATCACTGTCTCTCACCACACTAATACTGCCTCTCACCTTACTATAAAGACTTCCTAAAATTATAGAATCAGGGACAGGGAACAACAGGATTCAGATAGGTCACAGGCAGAAGAATGTCAGACCAGTAAAGATTGGGTTAGAATGTTAACAAGATTTGCATCTACTTGGAGAGAGGAAATTAATTCCTTTCTTCAAGGAGGTATCCATTATCAGGAAAATGGAGAGAGTTCATTTGATCCTTGCCTTTGAATGAGGAGACAAAATTCAGTGGAATAAAGGAATTTCAACCATGGCTATTTGAAAAGTCTGTGAATAATACTGACGGGTAGTTTGGGGCAGGTGAGCTTAGCAATCAGATGTCTCAGATCCATAAAGAATATCATGTAGTCTTCAAATAATGTAACTTCCAGTTTTCCATGACTTTAGACTAGAAACAAGTATAACTTGCCAATTTACTTATAGACATGGAACTTACTGATTGTTTATGCAGATGTGAAAATAAATGAAATCCATCTAAAAGAGTACAAACAGGGGCTATTTATTCAGAGCTTGCTATAACATGGGAGTTAGCCACCATCACTTGCATTTGGCAGAGACTCAAAGAAGGACAGAGGAGTAGGAAAGCTTTATAGGGAAAAATAGAAGGAAGCCACCATTGGTTATGTCTATGCTCTGATTGTTGGCATGATGATGCTGGGGGCAGGCTAACTAGAAGTACCATTTTATATGATTGTTTGGAAAGCATACTTGTATTTTATCTGGTTTGTCCTGAGTTGGGAACAGGGGTAAAAGTGAAAGAGCTGACAGTCATTGACCAAGTTCTGAATGTTCTGGGAAGATTGATTCAGAGGTTGTAGGTCAGAGTTCTATTAGTATATTTGGTCTGGCCATTGTTTGTATATTCAGTATCACAGAGAAATTTTAAGTAGAAAATTGGGCAGACTTCAGATCTGTGTGAAAAATTTCTCCAGAGGTAAGAAAGGTTACAGTATAAGTGTAATGAGGAAAAGGCCAAGATCTAATTATTTAGGCATATAAAGCAAGAAGACACAAGATCTGTTCTCTTCGTGCATTTACAAAAATACAAGGTATAGAAGTCAGGATCTGGATGGAGCTGTGGTGTTAGCTGCTGCCACCAAATGTCCCATCATGGGGCAGTGGTAGGTGTAGCCACAAGTGCTGGTTGTTCTCAGGAGTATTGTCTTATCCTCCTTCCATGTGAGGTAATCCTAGCTATCAGTCTATTCTCGGAAGGATATAAAATATAGGAATAGATTACAATGATAGGAGTGGCTCTTAACAGAATTTTCATGAAGCCAAAGGTTAAAGAGTCATTGGCAAAGTTGAAAATACATTAATTAGTATGAAAAAAGAATGTTAAGCAATCAAAAGTGTGGCGGGGTGGGTTTGTGTGAGGTGGACTTGAGAGTTAGGGTATCAGAGAGCTACTGTAAGCCAAGTAGATGGTGGATAGTAAGAAATTTTGGAGGAACTAGGTAGGGCTCCCATTAAACCTTTAAGAACCCACATATTTCCCTTTCACATAAATGAAGAGGACATTTAAAGGAATAAAACAACATAAGCAGCCATGTTTGGGGGCATAGCACATGTTGAAAAAGACAAAGATGTTCCTATCATGGTTTTCAATAGACAGTTATTAAACACCCAGGTAAAGAGATCCATATAGATAGTATCTATTTCTTCTAAGAAGCTGAGGAGCTATACATTAATACTTATGGGAGGTACAATAAATAATAAGAACACTGATCATTCACTCATTCATTATTTTTCTGTAAAGTAGGTTACTAATAGCACCTACCTCATAGAATTTTTGTGACCTTTCAATTAATTAATTATGTGAATTTCCAAAGAGTGTCTAACACAGAGAAAAATGCTGTAAAGCACCAGCTATTATTATTATTTTTATAATAATAATAATATTAATTATTATAATTACTATTCAACAAGCTTTGAGAATTGTACAAAAGAACAAAGAAACAAAGCCAAATAAGATATAGGTCCAACCAAAGAAAGAGAATGAGGCATATAATCAAATCATTACAACTTAAGTGCCATGATTAAGGCTATATACAATGTACCATGTAAAAACACAGAGGAGAAAGTCACAATTGGAACACTAAGCCTGGAGCTGGGATACTTTACTGGTGCAATTCTATTAACATCAAAATCATAATTTTGTTTTTGGTTATAAGCGTTCCAGATGGCAGGTGATTAAACTTGACCTGAGTGAACCTTCAAAAAGATTAATTCTGTTATAAGAGACGAGTGAAGGACTTGCTTCTTAAATTTCTAATTTAGAAGCTCTTTAATTTCACATAATTTAAGTCAAACTACTTTAAATTGAGACATGTCTCAGTAGGGCTGGTCTGTATTCATTGATTATTTGCATATGTAATTCAAATTACTTATCTTAGTTACTGCTCCTGGAGATGAAATTAAGTAAAAACAACATTACTACTATTTATTAAGCACAAATATATCACTATAGCCTCTAAATACTCTTATCATAAGTGTATCATTTATTCCATTTAATAAATTAAGAAGTTTTATATCAAAGGATTGAGTAACTTCCCCCCAAACGTTTGTCAATTTTTTATTTAAGCTCAGGTATATCTAATCTGAAGATAAAATTTTGTCATGATTTTTAAAATTCATGCTGCTTCCTATAACATAAACATCAGTAATTATTGTTTAAATTAATACAAATACATATTTATAAAGTTCATATCTATGGTATTTAGTGATAGTATCATGATACACATTTCATACAATCTATTCTCTCTCTCTGTGTGTATATATATATATGTGTGTGTATACATATATGTGTGTGTGTGTGTGTGTATATATATATATATATATATATATATATCCTGTTAACACATGTTTCCTTAAATGGATTAAAATTACTTGTTTTCAAGCATCTCTAAACTTTTTTATTGACGTAGAGTTGAAGTACAATATTATATAAATTTCTGGTGTACAACATACTGATTCACAAATTTTTAAGGTTATTTTCCATTTATAGTTATTATAAAATATTGGCTATATTCCCCGTGTTGAACTGCATATCCTTGTAGCTTATTTAGTTTTTACATAGTATTTTGTACCTCTTAATCCCTTACCTCTGTCTTGATTCTCTCTCCATCCCTCTCCACACTGATGACCATTACTTTGTTCTCTATACCTAAGTCAGTTTCTTTTTTGTTATACTCACTAATTTGTTTTATTTTTTAGATCTCACATATATGTGATATAATACATTGCTTCCTCTGTCTGACTTATTTCACTTAGCATAATACCTTCCAAGTCCATCCATGTTGTTGCAAATGGCAAAATTTCATTCTATTTTTATGACTGAGAAGTGTTTTCATTGTATGTGTATATATACATATATATATATATGTATATATACACTACATCTTCTCTGAGTTTTTTAACCAAGATAATGGTAAAGAAAATATAACGTTGCATTAAAAATACATGACTAGATTGAGTGAATGTAAGGGAGGAGGATAATCTAAGAAATCCTCACATCAAAGAACAAAACCAAAATTGACCATATTAATGATGCAGAAAAAAATGCTTCTTGATAAAACAAACACCAATACTTTTTAAAAAAATATTTTGGAGTATAGTTGATTTACAATGTTGTGTTTGTTTCAGTTGTACAGCAAAGTGAATCAGCTATATATATATATATATATATATATATGTATATATATATACTCTTTTATAGATTCCATTCCCATATAGACATGACAGAGTACTGAGTAGAGTTTCTTGTGCTGTACAGGTTCTTATTAGTTATCTATTTTACATATAATAGTGTGTGTACATCAATCTCAATCTTCCAGTTCCCCACCCCCTTACCCCCTGGTAACCATAGTTTTTTTTTTACATCTGTATCTCTATTTCCGTTTTCTAGATAAGTTCATTTGTACCCTATTTTTAGATTCCACATATAAGCCATATCATATCATATTTGTCTTTCTCTGTCTGACTTACTTAACTCAGTATGACAATCTCTAGGTCCATCTATGTTGCTGCCAATGGCATTATTTCATTCTTTTTTTATGACTGAGTAATATTCCATTTTATATATGTACCACACCTCCTTTATCCATTCCTCTTTTGGTGGACATTTAGGTTGCTTCCATGTCCTAGCTATTGTAAATAGAGCTGCAATGAACATTGGGGTGCATGTATCTTTTTGAATTATGGTTTCCTCTGATATATGCCCAGGAGTGGGATTGCTGGATCATATGGTAGCTCTATTTTTAGTTTCTTAAGAAGCCTCTATACTGTTCTCCGTAGTGGCTATACCAGTTTACATTACCACCAACAGTGTAGGAGGGTTCACTTTTCTCCACACCCTCTCCAGCATTTATTGTTTGTAGACTTTTTGATAATAGCCATTCTGACAAGTGTGAGGTGATATCTCATTGTAGTTTTGATTTGCATTTCTCTAATAATTAGCAATGTTGAGTATCTTTTCATGTACTTTTTACCCAAAACCACCAATTCTTGATACAAATATAAGCAAATAAGTATAGAATAAAACTTCCTTTGTCTGATAAAATATATTTACCATAATCTATAGCAAAAGAATATTTAGTGAAAATATAAGAAACATTCATTTTAAAATCAAGAATAAGTTAAGAATGCTATTACCATTGTTTCCATTAAACATTTTACAGGAGGTCTAGTAGTTAATTTACCAAGTACTGTGATAAAATTTTTAAAAAGAAAATTATATCAAGATAAAGAATAAGATGTCACCAATATTGTAATTGCATTGGTTTTCCTGAAATTGATTTATTGAATAAATGTAATTCTTATCAAAATTGAAACATTTTTATGAAACTTGACAAGCTACTTCTCAATTTATATTGACTAACAAAATTTGTATGGATTTTCATGGAGGAAATATAAAACCCTATGAACTAGGAGAACAGAATCAAGAGCCCAGAAACTTATCTATGCATATCTGGGAGCATGATATGTAATAGAAGATACATAACACTAGAAAAAATTAAACTGTTTCCTCACAGAAATTATAATAATTCCAGGTAGACCAAAAAAAAATTTTAAAAACAGGAATACCTTATAAATGTTAAACAAGATGTAAAAAGAAAAATCCCAAAAGAAAATGGGTTAATTTTAATATCAAAGTTTTCCTAGATGTTAAACGATATCTTGAAAAATTACAAATACAAGCCACAAGCTAGGATAAGAAATATGAGACCCATATAAGTAAAAAAGAGTTAATACCCATAAAATACACACACACACACACACACACACACATATGTGTGTGTGTGTATAGATAGATAGATAGATAGATAAATATATAGAGAGAGAACACTAATATCTTTCCAAAGTGGAAAAAAAAAGCTCAGTAGAAATTGAACAAAAGACATCAATAGGCTTTTCACAGAAAGGACATAGAAATAACCAATAAAGATGAAAATACTTAAAACATTAGTGTTCAGGAAATCCATACTAAAGCTCACTGCATTCCATTTAATGGAAACCAGACTGACAAAGATTGAAAGGTCATCAAGTTTTGGAGAATTTCTATCTACTGCTGGAGAACATGTAAGGTTTTATAGCACTTTTCAAAAACAGGCATTATCTGGTAAAATTGAAGTTGTACAAATCCTAAAATCTCAGCACTTCCTTCTAGGAGTGTAGCCCTCAGAAACTCTATCATATGTGCACTAAGAAGCATACATATGAATGAAAAGTGCAGCAATGCTTGAATAGCAAAACACTAGAAATAATGCAAATATCCATCAACAAGGAGAATGGACAAAAAAATGTATTTTTCAATGGAATACTATGCAATAGGCTAAGTAATGAAATAACAACAAATTCATAAACTTTAATGAACTTCAGAAATATGATGATGTGTAAAAGAAGGAAGCCACAGAAGAATGTGTTTTAATCTAATTTACATAAAGTTAAAAATGTCAACGTAGTTTTAAGGATGATACATACATACAAAAAATCAGGGAATTATGTAAAAAACTACACAGAAAAGCAGGAAAATATAAGGATACAATTCAGGAGAGTCTTTGGTTCCCCTTCTGGAGGAGAAGGGGAATGCATCATGAGATATGCAATCAGAGAGAGAGAGACTCAGAGTATTTCAATTTAATTGATAATATTTAATTTCTTATGTTGAGTGATATGTCTTAGGTGTTCATTTTATTAATCTTTCTACTTTATGTCATAATATTTTTATATATTAAATATTTCATAATAAATAAAGAAGCACTTTGAGCATTTAAAGAAATGCCTTCTGAGATATATTATCAAGTGCAGTAATAAGAAGACAAAAGCAAGAACAAGTGCAGACTTGGGTATATAAAATGCTGCTATTTTTGTAAAAAAAAAATACTACATAGGATATTTCCTCATATATTTAAAGAAATTAGCTCTAGAAGTAATAGGTAAAAACATATTCCTATATCTCTTGAAATTGGGCAGCAAATGGACAAGAGATTTAGAACCAGAGAGGTTAAAAACCTTTCTCAAGGGCTTCCCTGGTGGCGCAGTGGTTGAGAGTCTGCCTGGCAATGCAGGGGACACGGGTTCGTGCCTCGGTCTGGGAAGATCCCACATGCCGCGGAGCGGCTAGGCCCGTGAGCCATGGCCACTGAGCCTGCGCGTCCGGAGCCTGTGCTCCGCAACGGGAGAGGCCACAACAGTGAGAGGCCTGCGTTCTGCAAAAAACAACAACAACAACAAAAACCCTTTCCCAAAGTCCCAAAACCCTGACAGAGTCAGGCCCAATTTCATTCCTTCCTTTAGCAATTACTTGATGAGTACCAGTTCTGTGTCAAGTATTGGTCAGGCAGTTTGGATGTATCAGAGAACAAAATGAAGAACTCTGTTTAATCAAATTCTGGCTGGAGGAGATGAGAATAAAAAATAAACACAGTTGATAAATAAACAAATAATATATCATGTTAGATATTTGTTAGAATATGCTGAGCGTATGATGACTGGGTAGAACAGCGTTGGACATAGTGAGGCCTGGGAGGGGGAGGGCAGTGTTAACTTGCAGAGTTAAATAGAGCAGTCAGGGTAGGCCTCATCAAGAGGGTGAGGATTGAGAAAAGCCTTGAAGGAAGGAAGGAAGTGAACTAAGCTAAGCGTGTATCTAGAGAAAGAATATACCGGGCAGCTAAAGCAGGCCCTAAGGAGCAGATGCAGCATCCAAGCTGATGAAGTCAAGTTTGCTGATTTAAAAAGTTTCATCATTGTCATTACTATGCTCCACTGATTACTCCGAGTTTTACTGTTTCTCACACTGGCATGGATTGTTAGACACAACTTGTGTGAATAGAAACAAATTTTTCCTTTTAGAAATATCAACCAATTTGTAATTTAATATTTTAAATCAGTTGTGTATGGTCCTAAAATGGGAATAAATTGGTATTACACTATGGGGTCAACCCACAGAAATATCATGAAAGACTTGAGCAAGGATGATGTGCAGAGACTTAAAGCCTTTCCCACCTTTCCTATCATGGGGCACATATAAAATTCACTTGTTTCCAATAATTGAATATATTAAATCCAGAATAAAGGAAATAGAAAAAGCAATAATGCCTAGGCTTGGATCATTGTTTTCTCGAGGGTATTTTTAAGACAATGGTGGGAAGCTTTCTCTAAAACCTTGTCTTTTCAAGGAGAGTTGCTTAAAGAAAAATATTTATTCTGGTTTTAAAAAATATATATCAACCTATAAAGAAGAAATATAGCAGTCAATATTAAAAATGTAACATGATGTTAAAGGAGAAGAAAAACCCACCCACAGTCTAGCTGGGGGATTTGTAAAGGAAAAAGGAAAAAGAACAAGCACTGCAACTGTTATCCTCCCCAAATATGCTGCTGTAAGGACTTAAGTTGTTTTCATCTTCTCTCTATATACTACTAGTTTTCTTGACCTTGCAAAAGTCATTCAGTATGTGTTCATATATCTGTGAAAACAAGGACAATGATCCCATCTCTCTGAGGATCCTTTGGGTTAATTTAGTGACTTTAATATCTAATACCAACTTACTATTATGCCCATTGCCTTTGTTCTCAAAATTCTCACCACTGACCTAATAATAGACAAAATGACAGTCATGTCTATAGCCACTTTGCAACAAAAGACTCTCAGTAGTGTCGTATTGCAATATAATGAAGAGGAATTACAAATGAGTAGAGAGGCAGCAACTACCCAGAGACAATCTGAGGACTGAATGAAAAGAACAGTCTTGATGATGTCCTTATAAATGTGCCACCAGGCTAACGAGGGAGAAAGCATGCTTCCTAGTTAATTTTCCTTATTAGTGTCATGAGAAGAAATAGACAAACTGCCAGAGAGTTCATTTGTCTAATGTTTCAGCCAGCAGACATGGCACACCTCCCACTTAAAGGGGTTAAAAGTGGACAAAAAATATATGTAATTCTAAGCTGCTTGTTTTGACCTTATAAAATAACAAATCAGGGCCATTATGGATAGTGGTTTGAGGATGACACCAGTCATTTATAGTTCATTTCTCCTATCAGATTCTGATTTTTGCAAAATATTTTAGTAAACTGCTGGCTGAATTACACCTAGAGCATCAAGGCTAGCCTTGTACTTCCCTTTACTATGGATAGTTCCCTGAGCAGTCAAATATGTTTTTGTAGTCGCTCATTCCGCTGTTTTCTGAATAGTGAGTATTCATTATTCAAACCACATACTAACTATTCAACCTAAAGACCAACTTCTCTTAGAATTTTGGCAAGGAACAAATGAATAAAATATAAATATGTAGTAAATACTTTTCTTTGCTTATAGACTAGAAAAACTGCTGATTCCTAGCACAACTGCCTCATATTGTAGCCATAGAATGACTGGTTAAAGGACTGTGCTTATTAGGTCTAAACATTACAGATCCACTGGGAATACAATATTGGTTGTAAAGTATTTATATGGCATAGTTTTCTAAAATGCTCTACAATCATTAGCTAGTTCTGACAACAACTCTATGAAAAGAGCTCTATGTGAGGTGGGTCACTATCTGCTCAGTTCTACTTTGGGGAGTCTGGTGTGGATAGTATCTGTCTGAAAATTACCCAGGGCAATAATTCACGACAGGAGTTGGGCTGACATAAAGATATACTATTATTATATCCACAGTCAGTTCACTGACCAAGCTCCTCATTTGAGAAAACAGTCATTGCTTCTTATTCATTTTGTTCCTTTAAAAACACTGAAATCCCAAGACTATTTCAGACAACTCTCTTTTTGTAATAATCATAAGAATTTAAAGATATTGATTATCTATAAATGGATTACCTTTTACTGATTATCCACCATGGCCATGACTAATATGCTTGGTGTAATGGAAAGAAGAGAGGATTTGGAATAAAGCCTAGCTCTGTCATTAATTAAAGAGATTTTGTCAAGTAACTTCACTTCCTTTTGTTCATCTGAAAGATAAAAGATTTTGAACAACTGACTTCTAAGGTCCCTTCTGGCATTAAAAGCCAGTCATCTTATATCCTTTATATTCATATAATGGCAAATTCTATGATTACATTCTTTTTTTCCTGATTATGTTCTGGAAAAAAAATCTGAGACTATCTAATACATTAACCTATATTTCAGTGACTGCCTTTTTGGAAAATCATTATATGTGGGCTGACAGAGTCCCTGGTCTTAAAGGACTGAGTTAATGTAACAAATTCATATCAACAGGAGAGATGAGATGGAGGTACAGGTAGATGACAAGGAACTGTGAATAAATGCATGACCCATTGTGCATGAGAATTAAATCTATCAAATTTATGCTCAGTGGAAGATAAATGGAGAAATACTCTTATACTAATTACATTTCAAAACCATATTTAAATAGTCCAAAATTGTTTTCAGCTCACTTTATTTAGCATAAACAGTTGGAATGTGGTCATGCTTAAACACCACATGTCCTTGTCTGTCTAACCACCCTGAAATAATTCACACTAATTTGATGCCTTGGGCTGTTGCTAAGCTTTCAAGCAATGGAGGGTAAAATGCCAAAATCTTTGAGCAAGGTATTAGAAGTTTTAAATGGTCATTAACACTTGAGTGAGAATTAATTTCTGTGGTTTACTAATCAGACTGTAAAGGAATAGGACATAAACATGTGATGGTGTGGTAGACAATACAGTATAATGTTTACAACTAGAGTAATTTAGGGAGGGCAGGTATGGATAACAAGAAAGAATGGGTTGCTGTTGAGGAAGTGATTCCAGATTGATCAGATTAATGCCAAAAGAAGAAAGGAGCATAGAAAGATAGAATAACTTTCAGTTTCCTTTTTTACTTTTCACTATTGCCTCTGGTTCATCTTGGTTTCATCAAATCTTATGTGGAAAATTAAGTTATTGGTACTGATTCTTCACTTTCCTATTTGAAAGTGGGTATCCACATCCTTACCATGTCATCATGGTGAAATTCCACATACTTTTACTTTAGGCTTGGCTATGTGACTTTCTTTGGTCAATGGAATGTTTGTTAGTGGATGTGATGCTAACAGAGGCTTGAATTATAATTGCTTATTTTGACTTGCCTTTTATATTTGATAATTTGCCATGAGGAAAATATACACCAGATAGCAACGGACCAAAAGAGAATGAGAGGCATATAGACACAAGCTTCAGCTTTCAGTTAAGCCTAGCTAACCCACAGTCCGAAGCCGTGCCATAAAGCTGCACAGCTGAACCCTGCTTGTGTTATTAGCAGGGCTTCAGTTGTCCCACAAACCCAGAGTAAGAAAATGCTTACTGTTATAAAACACCAAGTTTTAGGGTCTTTTTTTCACAGGATCAGTATATTGAAGAATAATAGTAAACCATGCTTTAGTAATGCCTTCTCACTTTCTCAGAAAACTCTTTTCTTGCTTATTTCTTGAATATCAAAACAATACATAATCAATGCAAAAAATTTAGAAAGTAACTTTGTATATTTTACCAAATATATGAACATATTTAAGCTTATAGCAATTTTGACTTGTATACATATAAAAAGCAAATAAAATGACATTGTGTCTGTAAAAATAAGTCCATATTAAATAATCCTACTTTCACAAGACCATATAAAATCAAACCATCTCATATCAGATGGTCAGTGAATAATGTGTGAAGAGTATGCCATGCTATATCTAGAAACAAAATTACATGTTTCAAAGCTTGTATATTATACAATGATGGAAATAATATTAATTGTAAAACGCACCATTTTTTGAAGTGTTATTGTATGCCAAGCACTGTGATAAGCATTCTATATGGATTATTTTATTTGTTACATCAGCACTTTGAGTAGGCCCCGTTAATATTCTCGCTTTAATAGCTGAGGTGTTATGACAAAGTTCTCCATTTTTCTTAGATTTGCTTCCATATTGAAGCAAAAATATTCTTGTGTCTGTTATCAATATAAGGAAAATATGATCTATTGAAAACAACTGATTTACATAAATAACTGCTCTTCATGTTAGACTACCATAGAATAGGGTAGGAATTTGTGTGACCCCCATCTCCCAACCCTGTTATCATTGACATTATGTCAAAGACTTTCCAAATATCTGCCAACCCTCTAATAAATATAGACTCAGCCACATTTTTCTTTGTTTGTTAATGATCAATGGTGTTAAATGGAACAGCACTGAAAATCTTGTTAACATCAAGATATATTTAATCTATCGCTTCTCCTTGATCTCCTAAGTCACTCTGACATATAAGGAAATTAGATTAATCTGACATGATTCATTCTTTATACAGCCTTTTTTATTACTCCCCAGTACAAGGTAGCTGCTGCTGTTCATTTAACTGTTGCCAATTGATTTTTGATAAGTTCTATCTTCATTTTTTGTGTTGGATTTTAGTTAAAATGTATCATTACTTTGTGACCCCTATTTTAGATTGGGAAAAGGATATAAATATATTTAATTTTATTGATCAGTTTTATTAAGAATTCTTAAAACTTAGTTTGTTGATTCTCTAATTTAAAAATTTTAAATATATATATATATCATGATTCAATTAATATCTTCATTATCAGAGGCTGTTGGTCACTAGAAACAAAAGGTTTGAACACATAAAATTCAGTCTTAATTTTTAACTTATTTAAATTTACTTCCTTCCACTCTGGATCAAGTGTAGCATTGTTTTTTTCTTTTTCTTCAGATTACTATAGTGAGAGTTTTAAAATAAAACTGAAGACAAAAATAACACTAAAAGTTTTGTGTTTTGAATGTTCTTTCTGTGTGTGGATACTTCAAGTTTGATAATTTAGCTAAACAACCACTTTAGAATTAACTTTGAGAACCCACCACATTATTCTTTACTCTAAAAGCATTGTGACCAAAGCAAGATGTATAATGCATTTGTCTTCAAAGAACTTATGAGTTTTTTTAGTCAAAATAAACCAAGTAATTAGAGGACAGATTAATATCAGGTCATCAAGGTGCATAGGTCTGAAAACCTTGATGAAAAACTTAGTTCCTCTGATGCCCTACGCTTATTTTACAGACAGGGAAAAGGACGTCCACTATTCTTTGGAGAGGTAGAACAGGGGTTGAATTCTTGTGATCATTTTAAATCTTGCTCATTCAAAACACCTATATAGAACAAAAAATATTTCTGCTTAGGGTGAGACCCAGATATTTATGGCCCACCTAATCATTTCCTGGTCCTATTGTCCACTAGTTGTCCAGATCTTTGGCCAACAATGCACACTACCCTTTCCATGCAGCCACTCTCTGGATATCACTTATATTTCATAGAAGTCTCCTAACCAGTCCTTCTGGATGCCAAAGCTTCAAAGGCCAAGCACTATTGGGAAGAAGAAAAAATATCTAAGATAATAATAAATAATAGTTAAATCTTTAAAAACAAAAAATCAGAACAGAGGAGAGCAATTGTGTCTCAGAAATAGTAGAGAGTAGGGGTGTAGGTACAAGTTTATGAGGATGAACAGAGGGGTACCTAAAAGTTCTGCCATCACTCTCACTCCCATCCAGAAATATGCACAGAGAATCTCATTTCCAAGTCGCCTTTAGATAATCACTTGTTGATCTACTCTAAGGTGTTATCTTTTTCAGTCAGTACTCTCAGTTAAACTTTTCCCAATTTGGCAGCACAAAAAATGTATGAAATTAAATGAAATAATGTAGGTTGACAGTGTTTGGCACATTTGTTGAATATAAACACAGTACTCTTCAATATATTTCTAAAAATTATCTTTCCAGGCTTAGCTTTTCTGATTGTAAACTAATGTATATTTTTTTGTTTTTCATGTTTTTAAGGAAAAAGTCCTGTAGTGTCTATTTAGTTTTATACTTCTTCCTACCCTTTCTTCATAGCTTGGTGTAGGGGCTGGAATGTTTTCTCATCTAGATGTCAGTAACTTTTAATGATTTTCCTAGACTCTTCTGATGCTTAGACTGCATTTCCATGGATCATCATCTCCTGTGATCTCCATTAAGACCTCTGAAATTCACTTTCTGGCACAGTATACTGAAAATTTCTAATGTTCTGAAAAGTGCACAGAATGACATCAGGTTGAAGAAGCAAAGAAAGGAGCTCAACAAAAAATCTCACTTCAAAAGTTCAAAGCCCTTTTATGCATTCAGCTGACTATTCACAGAGATTCTTTCTTCTACTCGGGTGTTGGAAGCAGCTTCTGAAGAATTTGCAGAGGTTGTATCATTATATCTAGCTAGGCACATTGAAAACACATACAAAAAAGTGGTTCTATTATTATATGTTACATTTTGTGCCCAATAATGTTAACCATGGAAGAAAACATATATCAAACTCTGAGGTCAATTAAATCCTGGTAGTTAAATAGGTGAGATTTTAAAAAACAAAACAAAACAAAAAACAAACAAAAAAAACTATGTATGTTTCCTGAATATTATCTTTTTATTGTCACAATGAAAGTAATTTAGAAACAATAGTTATTTTTCTAACACCAAAATAAGAAAAAGAAAGAGGAAACCTCAAGAAATGCCTCTGGTATGTACACTTTTTGTAAAAGAAGAGAGAAAAATGGTAATTTTTGTCAAATTAATTTTCTAGATCTTACAATTTTAATATTTGTTCTTAAAACTTGTTTCCTATACATATGGTACTTTTCCTTAGTTTATTAATTTATATTTTATCTTTATTAGAATGATTATAATTGTAACCAATTTTGTCTGCCCCTTCCACCCAGATGCCTTTGTAATAAATGAGGGATTGAATTTGCTTAAAATTTTAGAGGTTTGAGCCCAGTGAGATCTAACTAAGCTAATATTAAATTTAATCACAACTTATTTAATCTTTTAATGTTTTTCAGTATGGTATTCAATATGATTAAAATGTAACAAATAATAATAATACAATTGATAGTCAAAAATGTGAAGAAGGGAAAATATGGATCATAAATAGGAACTATTAACATTTGTTCATCATCATTCCAGTTATTTCTATCAATGGACAAATAGTAAGATAGTAGACATATAGGTAGATACATAAAACATTTATTAGTATTTAATGATATTTTTAGTTAAATATATTAACTTTTGCATGAATATAAGAGGATATAATAAACCTGAAATGAAAAGGAAGACATTGCAGAACTTAAGGTCAAAAGTTTTTCATGAGGTAATAGTTCCTTAAAAATAATCCCTCTGAAGCTAATGGGGGCAAAGGAGTCTTGAAATACATCAAGGATTGGAGTTATTGTAGTTTGTCTTTTAACCAAGTGTTCTCCAAATGTTTAGTATTTCCAACATTTTTTAAATTTCCAGTATTAACTTCCTGCCATGAAAGAACAAAAACCAGTGTACTGATAATTTTACTTCCCTTTCTCCAACACTATTATCTTATGTGTTTATTATTTTTTACACTATTACGTTTCTTAAAGTGTAACTTCCACAGTTACAGGACTTTTGTCATTTTTGTGATTCACTTTTATTTCTTCTTTCCTCCATTACAGCCTTTATAGTTTTGATATTTGTGAATTTGTCACACTAGTGCTCAATAAATATTATTTTTCTTTTTTTCCTTCCCACCAGTAATACCAACTGATTTGCTCCACTACAAATCAGCTTTTTCTTTCTTTCTTTTTTTAAGCTAACCTTTACTCTTCCAATGATTTCTCTGAATCAGTGTTGTGGGCATTTGTATCTCTCTGAAAATATTATGATGAATCGTTAGAATTCTTTTTTCTCTGTGTCACACGTAAGATTTGCATGCACAACAAAAGCACAAATCATTACTATTCTTTTTTTTTACTCACATAAAATGCATTCGGTGGGGTGGAATCTAAATTACAATGATTTAAAAGAATGTTCACTTCCCAGGAACATACCAGGAAGATTATTTCACTGTAGCAAAAAATCACTGATGGCCTTGTAGGAATATATCACCTAAATAGTTTTGTCTTTGCAAAGTCCGTATTAATATGATTAGTAAACATTTGGGATTTATATTATGCTTGATAAACTAAAGCAACATAAAAATAAAACACATAGCTGATTTTCATTTTTTGAAATGAATAAAAGTAATAAAATAATGAAATATAAGAGATTCTATATGACATATTTTTGCATAATTTAGAATAATTTTATTTTAGAGCAATAGTTTTGCAAGAAGAATTGCATCCACACAGAACTGACATATTTTTTGTTAGTTGTTGCTCCCCTCAATTCCAAGTTTAGTAACATTGATAGTAAGAAAGACTAGTAACATATATTTCTACTGCTTTATCTTCTAGAGGCACACAGACTTTCAATAATTGTGATTTTAGCAAGTGTGATGTTCGTCTTTGCAATAGCCACAGAAGGCAAATGGTAAGTGGTAAGAGAATCATAACAAGCAAGGAGTAAAAGAATCACAATGATCACTGTTTTAAAATGATTTTAAAGGCCAAATAAGATGTCCCAGAATAATTTATGACATAATCTAAGATTTTTGATTCCAGTTAAAGATGCTGAAGCAGAAGGAAGAGGCAAAGTAGAAACAAAATCCATAGAAAAGAGGAAGATAAAAAACACACACATGCATATACACAGGTGCAGGCATCCAAGGATATTTTAGGTTTTCAAATAAGACTAAAAAATATCATTTATATCTTTTCCTAATATCTCTTGATTAAACGTGTCGAGTTGAAAACTTCCCTAATATGGGAAAGGAAATACTTAATCAAGTTCAGGAAGTGTAGCGAGTGCCATACAGGATAAATCCAAGGAGAAACATGCCAAGACACATATTAATCAAACTGTCAAAAATTAAATACAAAGAAAACATATTAAAAGCAGCAAGGGAATATGTGTCTTGGCATGTTTAATCCATTTTGAGTTTATTTTTGTGTATGGTGTTAGGGAGTGTACTAATTTCATTCTTTTACATATACCTGTCCAGTTTTCCCAGCACCACTTATTGAAGAGGCTATCTTTGCTCCATTGTATATTCTGGCCTCCTTTGTCATAGATTAGGTCACCATAGGTGTGTGGGTTTATCTATGGGCTTCCTATACTCTTCCATTTATCTATATTTCTGTTTTTGTGCCAATACCAACTGTCTTGATTACTGTAGCTTTGTAGTATAGTCTGAAGTCAGGGAGCCTGTTTCCTCCAGCTCCATTTTCTTTCTCAAGATTGCTTTGGCTATTTGGGGTCTTTTTTGTTTCCACACAAATTAATCTTTTTTTGTTCTAGTTCTATGAAAAATGCCACGGTGATTTGATAGAAATTGCTTTGAATCTGTAGATTGCTTAAACTCTACTTTTGTCTAAGATACTTTTGTGCTAGTTAGCTTGATCTCAATTTTAAAATCTTTGAACTTTTTGTATGGCCAAACTTTCCTCCCTATATTAAGCCATGGGGCCAAGCCCCTCTCTGCTTCAACTGGTTATTAGAAGAAAATAAGTTATTAAAGAAAAAAACTCCACTTTTAATGTCATGGCACTAATTCAAAACCATATGGAGAGCTTAGTTCTACTTTGAAAGACAGGGTTTTGGGACTTCTGAGAGAAGCTACTATCAATCAAGGGCTTGTGATGCCTCCTTCTGTCAAAGATGGCTAAATAGCCATCAGGAATCCCTGGCATTTTCCCCATAAAAATGTGTCAAGTGACAAACAATGGAAGCACAACATAGAAAAGACCCGTACAGGTGGGCCTTGACTATTCGTGACTGAGAAAAAAAAAAAACATCTAGTTTGTGAGATTCTTTTACCTTAAGATTTTCTGTGGGCATCACAGAAATAGTAATTAGAGCCATTTCTATTATTTCATTTTTACCTTACATTTCCTTTAAAATGCCTGACATTAAAATATAACTAGATTTAGCCATGGGGTGAGTGTTTTTAAATTAAACTCATCTAAAAACCATTCTGTAATTAAGATCACATTCAGAATTTATCAATTATAAATATCAACATATATCATTTTGACTGGGCAGCAGTACTTCCTGTGAAATACAAAATATGTGAAATACAAATGCACCCAATTCAAATGCACTTTTATTAACCAATGCATTTGTAAGTGCCAGCACAACATAATTAGCCTAGATTACAATATAAGCAGTTTGATATTACTTGCCATAAGTATAAACTAATATTTTATCTTTGCCCATCTAATATTTTATCTTTGTCCATCAAACATAGACTTTATGATGAATACCCTCTAAGTGCTTATATGTTGAGAAAATATATTGAAGACAGTTTTTCTTATTCTGCTTTTCTTATCCAAAGAAGCACTCCTGATTTTGCTACATTTTTAACCCACAGCAGGCTACTCTGAAGGGTAGAAAAGCCTGGTTTGGTTCATGGGGTTTCAGTGTCTTTACCCTGTGTTTCCACAGTTCTTTCTAAAACATTTTGGCTTACATTTCTTATATTCTAGCTCTTTGCTCTAATGCCTGATTTTACATCATTGCCCAGTTCCAGGAGAGCTGAGTTTGTTTGTTTTTTTCTTATTCATTGTCAGATAAATCCTAGAAGCTGACTCAATACTTTGCTAATATTGGCTCTCATACATATTCAAGAATAGATAGATTAATTAGTCTAACAAGATCCTGAAATGTCTAACTTAAACTTAAGGCACATTCAAGCCACCACTGACAAGCAAATAAATTTATTTAATTAATCATGGAAGTATGGAGCACAAGCCTAATTTATGTACCTCCAGTGAGTTCCCTTCAGCAATAGTTATAAAAATAAGTTTCTATGTCATTTTGCTGAGATTCCATCAAATATAAATCTCTAAAATAGAAGAACGGGCATAAAGATGCAGCAAGCAGATGAACATTTGTTAGAGCTGCAGACCAGTAAATATGCCTGCTCATAAGTAATGAATCCATTTTATATTTTATCTCATTGGCCTCTCCAAAACTCATGCCTCAATTTTTTGTTTTGCCTCTTATGAGTATCTTCTAAATATCTTTTTCTCTTGAATAATAAAGTTACATCTTATTGTTGGCACTTTATTTTCCCCAGGGTGAATAGTTGAAAATACTAAAAGCAGGTGAGACCAAGAAGCAGGTGTATTTCTTACAGCATTCTACAGTGTTCTTTGCATCTGTCCAAGTTTTTGATTCAACTTGACAGGAACTAAATATGCTTAATTCCTGTGAGGAATAAAGTTCTCCTGGCAATCACCTTCAACCAGAGTTGGGAACATGCTGTAAGATTCAAAGTCAGGATTTTATTTTTGCTTGCCCTGGTGATCTTGTCTCCCCAAAGGCAAAACATATATCTGAGGAAACATCGAGGAGAATACTGTTTAACTTGGTGCCATGGACTCAAAGTAGATGTATGTTGATCTTCAGTATTTGTTTCTACATACTGTCTTTAAATATAATGAGAAATATAGGCTGTCTCTATTCTAAACTATTTCACTGCCTGCCAAGATGAAATTTGCTCAGATTTATTGCTGCAGGGAGAAAGTTGAGTATATTCAAGAGGTTGTTTGATTTGGCACCTGATTTTTCCTGTTTGTGAAGTGGGTAAATAACACCTCCCTTATAAAATGTTTGTGAAGACTACATGAGAATGTAAATATAAATTGAAAATGATATGTAGATTAAAATGCCTAGAACAGTTCTTCAAAAAGTGAAATTGCCCCCCAAATATTAATCTCTTCATTCCATCCTTTTCATTTTTAATTTAATTCATTTTTAATTTTTTCCTCTATTCCATTGGGAAACTGAAAAAATGTTAGTACTCAACTGTAATCTGAAAGACAGAAAAGAAACACCTAGTACTGTTGAGTTGCCATGTGAGTAGATGATCAGTTAGGAAAATGAGCCAAACTGTAAGTAACAATCAAGCCTTTCTTCACTTCCTGTGATAGTGCAATCAGGAGGCAAAAACAAGCTCCAGCTTTCCAGTGTTTTATTTTCCTCAAGAAGCAGCACTGGTTGAGGAATGGATGACAAGGAGTGTAGGTACAGGAAATCTGCCCACTGCCCAGATGCACTAAAGTCTTCTGTCTTATCATGGATCCAGGGTACCAGGGGTGGGGAAGAGAGGCAGGGGGTGGAGTAGGAGTGGAAAAAGACTGAGTCAGATTGGACAAAATGCCTCAGCTAAGGGCCCCTGATAAAAAGGTCTCTGTGAAGCACCTGGAGTAGGAGTGCAGATCTGTACATGAACATGGCTGAGTGGGGGGAAGGGGTACTGAGTCCTTAACTGCAGTTCTCTCCAGAAAGCAATGCACCATCTGTGCACCAAGTCTGGTGTGAGGAGGGTAGTCTTTCTCCTTGAGATCTGCCAGGCTAAACCTTATCTTTGCCAAAGGTCAGGCTTGAAAATTTACACATAAAATTTTTGCCTGGAGTTGGACTTCTCAGTTACTTTTGTGAATGTGAAATTGGAAAGCAGCTCATCCATATTAGAAAAAAATATATATGCTAGAGAAAAGGTCCTTGTAATTCTAAATTACAAAGTAGACATAAATGACTTCAGGAAAAAATGAATGTGCCCAGTTTTGGGGCAATAGTTAAATAGATTGTGGTACATCTACATAATGATATATTAAGTAATAGCTATGAAAGGTGTTTTCAAGAATATTTAATGATGTGTGAAAATATTGGCAGTATAATATGAAATAAAGACTGTAGCGTACTCTATGTGTTATAAAGCAGGAGCCAGTACCCCAATTTATAGCTATATTTTTATGTGTGTGTGAAACCTTGTGAAAGCATATCTAATGTTAAAAGTAGCTATTTCTGGTTAATTGGATTATGAAAAAAAAACTTGGTAACTTCATAGGACTTAACAAATTCTCAATAATGAACATATATAACTCATAATTATTAAGTGTATTATTATACAGGCAAGTATAAAAACTTTAAATATATGGTGTCTGAGTAAAGGGAAAGGGAGCTGAGAGCCTACACAGATGCACTTGTTACTACTCTCAGCACGAGCAGATGGAGCAGATGAAAAAAGCCCCAGAGGTGTAAAGGAACATTCATTGGAAACTGTCTCTCCATGAAACTTATGTCTGCTTCTTTTCTGGGCTTTTAGCTCACCCTTTTTTGTGTGTGAAAATATTGTACATACATATAGTAATTTAGTAAACTAAATGTGAATTGATTTATAACAAATGAGCAGTGATGTTTGGAAGGATATGGGGGAAGAAAGCACTTTTTGAAATAAAAAGTGGGATTATGACTGTTAATGATGAATGAACCACTTTATCCCTCCTTATTTTCTCCTCGATGCTATGCTGCCTCCCTTCTTCAGGAATGTGTGCCCAGCTGAGTAGAATCCTGATTCTCTGGGTGCACACCTGAGAGGCTTGCTCACACTGTCTCTCTGCAGATGTAACCTCTGCCATTTTAGTTGTGATACATGCTATTGACAAGCAAGCGTACTGGAGAACATCACTGCATTTTTTTTCTATTTTGCATCATCTTGACAACTTAAAATGTCCCCTAACAGCACAATCCTTCCATTACTTTTTGACTTTAAAATTAGAGATTTGTTTCAGAGGATTAAGAACTCTTCACCTCGGACTCACCCTTTCCTAATCAGTGGTCTTGATCCTGACATTCAAACTTTATTTTCCTCAAGAAATTCGAAGGCTAAATTACTGCCATTTAACAAAGCAAGAGGAGCAGATCCTGACATAACAGAGGAGGACTATGAAGAGTTTTCCTGAAAAACTGACTGATGCCATTAATTCTTGTGTTTCTTTTCAAAATGATTCTTTGTGTACACAGCTGTTCCCTTCCTGTTCAAAATAATCTAGAACAGAAGCAATTAAGTTTCAGAATTACTGGAAGCCTAGCTTGTAATCACGGGGCAAGTTAATCAAGAGAACACATTTATATCAATATGAATATAAATTTTTAACAAATTCCATTCCACGTGTAATGAGTATAGACAATCATGTACTCATTGAGGAAGGCCAAAAGGTTGGATATTTCATTTTATTGTTTTTCAAAATTGCCTTTAACCTTATTAGCCACTATTTTCTCATTTGGATAGATACACAACAATGGAAATTTTAATATTTTAATAGCTTTGATTATGTACTTCATTTCACTCAGACAAGAGGAGAAATTGGTGCCTAGCTCCAAGGTATTTTAGAAGAGTAGGTCATCTCATAGACATAAGGATATAGTGGGGCCCCAGGCTATGAGGATAGGTGGAATGCAATGTTTTCAGTGAAAGGAATAATGGATTTATACACAGACATGAAGTAAGCAACTTGTATTCTTTTGGGGTTTTTCTCTGATTTATCTTGAACCCCATTATCTCTTGTAGACTGTGGTAGGCAGCCCTCTACTGTGTTTGAGGCAAGTCTGCCTTTGGAAAGTCGCACAGGAGCCAGGATGGAGACTGAGGGAGACAAGAATCTGTCCTGACTCCTCTCTAAGCCAAGAGGGAAGAATATTTCTTAGACCCTCTGGTATGTGACCAAACCAGTTTACTTAGAAAGAAGATGAGGTAGAGTTTAGAGGGTAAAATTTAATTAATTTCAATTTAAATTAAATAAAATTTAATTTCAATGTAATTAAGTTCTTATCTTTCCAACTCATTTTAGCTGCAGGATAAGTGAGTTAAAATCCTGTCTCTACTATTCATAGCAGTGTGATATGGTTACATGTTTAACTAATCTGGCCATCAGTTTCCTCATTTGTAAAATGAGGCTACTACTTTGTACTTCCCTCAGAGGGTTGCTGAGATGATTAAATGAGTCAGCACATGCAAAGTGGGGCCTGATACATGCTGAGCACTAGGTATGTATTTGTCTGTTACCATTCCCTTTCTCTCTTTGGCTGGTTGAATGATCTGCATTCTGACCATTTCTTTACTTAGAGAAATGATGAATCATTTCAAAATGCCGTTAATTGTCTCATCTAAATCACTGCTACTTTACACTCAGCTTCGGTCTAGTCTTTGGCTAATAGAAATGACATGGTACCATGGACATACTGTGGATTTATAAGAATGCAGAGCGGTTGCTTCTCTGATCTCCCCCGGATCAAATTTAAAACAGTTAAGTAAGAGTTAGAGCAGATTGATTCATTTAAAATATTTTCATTCCATTAATGTTATTTTTATTATTTTTAATAATGTTACTGTTTTGTTATAATTTATTTCAGATGCACAAAGTTGCTTAGTTCATGGTGCACTGGTAGACTTGGTTTGCAAAAAGCTTATCTCTTATTTTATTATTATTATTATGTCATACACCGTCTCCTGTCTACTTTGTTTCCCTCTCCTATAAAGACCCTGGGCTAGTCATCACCTGTTACCTCTCATATCCAACCAGTCTGCATTTCCCTCTGCCCTTCCCTTGGTCTGCTTTTTAACACAAGGAACTGACCAACCCCGCCATAGAATACAGGTCCAGGCTCACTTACCCTCTGGCATCAAGTTAGGCTGGGTCAATAGAAGGCACAAGAAAGGAGGGAAGGCGAAAAGCCTGGTGATTCTCCTCCTGTCTCTCTCTATATATTAAACTACCTGACATGGATTCCATTTTCTTGACTGGGCTCTGACTATATATACACCAAACTAGAGTATTAAAATATAT
Organism: Monodon monoceros; assembly: GCF_005190385.1. Classification (NCBI taxonomy): domain Eukaryota; kingdom Metazoa; phylum Chordata; class Mammalia; order Artiodactyla; family Monodontidae; genus Monodon; species Monodon monoceros. The sequence goes on along the minus strand of NW_021703775.1, from coordinate 23,044,256 downwards.
TCTAAGTTATGCGTGCATTTCTAAAAATTTTATGCTGATATTTGTGAGTTTTTAAAATTAATAGTTTTGTGCTTACTTTAAACATATTTTTTTAATCTAATCACGGTGCTGTATAAATTTTACTTCTTTATTTTAGACTACTTTATAGTAGTTCATCCTTTACAAAGACAAAATTTCTAGTATTGTTTCCCATAGTAATAGATATCTAAATTGTCTTCAACACCCCACTACACATTTGGATAGCAGGAAATTCCCTATATCTCATCCTAAGGTAATGCATTAAAAGTTCTCCTATTATCAGTCAGGGTAGGCTATTGCTTTTTCAAAATAAGAACATTACCTTTTACTTCTTATATTCTGGAGTTTTCTATCAGAGATTAGGATTGAACCTTATTAAATGCTTTTTCTGTGTCAATGAAATGATCATTCTTCTCCTTTAGTCCACTAATAGGATAATTTACACGGACGATTGTCTGATGTTTTAACTAACTTTCCCAGAGATATAACCTACACAACGATGTATTATGTGCTTTGTATATTATTATGTACTTTTAGTGTTGATTAACTAATAAAAGTACTCCTTACTAGGCAAATCTATTCTGCTCCTGAGTTTAGAGAGCAAAGATTCAGAAAAAATTTTAATTTTCTCCTCTTACCCTCATTAATTTTACCTTATTACTTCTATCCCTCCTGTTTCTTTGCATTTACTTTTTTGCTCTTCTTCTATCTTCTGATGTTTCACTAATATTTTTCTCAAAGGCTTAGCTGTATGCTATACTTTTTTATTTAGATTACTTCATTTTATTCAATACTTCATTGTCTTTCTTCTTCAATGAAGAATTATTTAATATAATGTTCTCAATATATGGAATTGTTTAGGTATAATAGATTTGCTTTTATATTGATTTCTAATATTATTACATTATGGTTAAATATATATATATATATATATATACAGAGAGAGAGAGAGAGAGAGAGAGAGAGACTATATATGGCATATTTTGTGATCCTGAACAGATCCAGTTTTTGAAAATGTTATATCTTGCTTTTATATCTTATATGGTTTGCTTAATTTACATCTTTTTGACATATTAGTTTCTAAGTATTAGAATAGAACATTAAAATTTCTGAATTCTAACAGATATTGATTTATTTATGATTTTATTGTTAGGTTACATACATTCAGATTTTTTGATAATCTATTTTCTATTATTCCTTTAGTCAGTATAGTATTCCTCTCATTTTCTCTTTTGATGTTTATCACCTAAAACTGTACTTTTTTCTAATACTAAGATTGTTATCATGGCTGACCTGTATTTGGTTTATACAATCAGAGACGATATCTCTTTTATTATTTTCATGTTTTTTATTTTTTTACAGCTTTATTGGAGTATAATTGCTTTACAATGGTGTGTTATGTTCTGCTTTAAAGCAAAGTGAATCAGTTATACATATACATATGTTCCCATATCTCTTCCCACTTGCATCTCCCTCCCTCCCACCCTCCATATCCCACCCCTCTAGGTGGTCACAGAGCACCGAGCCAATCTCCCTGTGCTATGCAGCTGGTTCCCACTAGCTCTCTATTTTACATTTGGTAGTGTATATATGTCCATGCCACTCTCTCACTTTGTCACAGCTTACCCTTCCCCCTCCCCATATAATCAAGTCCATTCTCTAGCAGGTCTGTGTCTTTATTCCTGTCTTTCCCCTAGGTTCTTCATGACATTTTTTCCCTTAGATTCCATATATATGTGTTAGCATATGGTATTTGTCTTTCTCTTTCTGACTTATTTTACTCTGTATGACAGACTCTAGGTCCACCCACCTCACTATAAATAACTCAATTTCCTTTCTTTTTATGGCTGAGTAATATTCCATTGTACATATGTGCCACATCTTCTTTATCCATTCATCCGATGATGGACACTTAGATTGTTTCCATCTCCTGGCTATAGTAAATAGAGCTGCAATGAACATTTTGGTACATGACACTTTTTGAATTATGGTTTTCTCAGGGTATATGCCCAGTAGTGGGATTGCTGGGTCATATGGTAGTTCTTTTTGTAGTTTTTAAAGGAACCTCCATACTGTTCTCCATAGTGGCTGTACCAACTCACATTCCCACCAGCAGTGCAAGAGTGTTCCCTTTTCTCCACACCCTCTCCAGCATTTATTGTTTCCAGATATTTTGATGATGGCCATTCTGACTGGTGTGAGATGATATCTCATTTTAGTTTTGATTTGCATTTCTCTAATGATTAATGATGTTGAGCATTCTTTCATGTGTTTGTTGGCAGTCTGTATATCTTCTTTGGAGAAATGTCTATGTAGGTCTTCGGTCCATTTTTGGATTGGGTGTTTGTTTATTTTGTTATTGAGCTGCATGATGTACATTTTGGAGATTAATCCTTTCTCGGTTGCTTCATTTGCAAAGGTTTTCTCCCATTCTGAGGGTTGTCTTTTGCTCTTGTTTATGGTTTCCTTTGCTGGGCAAAAGCTTTTAAGTTTCATTAGGTCACATTTGTTAATTTTTGTTTTTAGCTCCATTTCTCTAGGAGGTGGGTCAAAAAGGATCTTGCTGTGATTTATGTCATAGAGTGTTCTGCCTATGTTTTCCTCTAAGAGTTTGGTGGTTTCTGGCCTTTTTGGTCTTTAATCCATTTTGAGCTTATTTTTGTGTATGGTGTTAGGGAGTGATCTAATCTCATACTTTTACATGTACCTGTCCAGTTTTCCCAGCACCACTTATTGAAGAGGCTATCCTTTCTACACTGTACATTCCTGCCTCCTTTATCAAAGATAAGGTGACCATATGTGCGTGGGTTTGTCTCTGGGCTTTCTATCCTGTTCCATTGATCTATCTTTCTGTTTTTGTGCCAGTACCATACTGTCTTGATTACTCTAGCTTTGTAGTATAGTCTGAAGTCAGGAAGCCTGATTCCTCCAGCTCCGTTTTTCGTTCTCAAAATTGCTTTGGCTATTTGGAGTCTTTTGTGTTTCCATATAAATGGTGAAATTTTTTGTTCTAGTTCTGTGAAAAATGCCAGTGGTAGTTTGATACGGATTGCATTGAATCTTTAGACTGCTTTAGGTAGTAGAGTCATTTTCACAATGTTGATTCTTCCAATCCAAGAACATGGAATATCTCTCCATCTATTTGTATCATCATTAATTTCTTTCATCAGTGTCGTATAATTTTCTGCATACAGGTCTTTTGTCTCCTTAGGTAGGTTTATTCCTAGATATTTTATTCTTCGTGCTGCAATGGTAAATGGGAGTGTTTTCTTTATTTCATTTCCAGATTTTTCATCAATAATTTATAGGAATGCCAGAGATTTCTGTGCATTAATTTTGTATCCTGCTACTTTACCAAATTCATTGATTAGCTCTAGTAGTTTTCTGGTAGCATTTTTAGAATTCTCTATGTATAGTATCATGTCATCTGTAAACAATGACAGCTTTACTTCTTATTTTCCAATTTGGATTCCTTTTATTTCTTTTTCTTCTCTGATTGCTGTGGCAAAAACTTCCAAAACTATGTTGAATAAGAGTGGTGAGAGTGGGCAACCTTGTGTTGTTCCTGATCTTAGTGGAAATGCTTTCAGTTTTTCACAATTGAGGACGATGTTGTCTGTGGGTTTGTCATATATGGCCTTTATTATGCTGAGGAAACTTCCCTCTATGCCTACTTTCTGGAGGGATTTTATCATAAAGAGATGTTGAATTTTGTCGAAAGCTTTCTCTGCATCTATTGGGATGATCATATGTTTTTTCTCTTCAATTTGTTAATATGGTGTATCACGTTGATTGATTTGAGTATATTGAAGAATCCTTGCATTCCTGGAAAAAAACCCACTTGATCATGGTGTATGGTCTTTTAATGTGCTGTTGCATTCTGTTTTTTAGTATTTTGTTGAGGATTTTGGCATCTATGCTCATCAGTGTTATTGGCCTGTAGTTTGTTTTCTTTGTGACATCCTTGTCTGGTTTTGGTATCAGGGTGATGGTGGCCTCGTAGAATGAGTTTGGGAGTGTTCCTCCCTCTGCTATATTTTGGAAGAGTTTGAGAAGGATTGGTGTTAGCTCTTCTCTAAATGTTTGATAGAATTCACCTGTGAAGCCATCTGGTCCTGGGATTTTGTTTGTTGGAAGATTTTTAATCACAATTTCAATTTCAGTGCTTGTGATTGGTCTGTTCATATTTTCTATTTCTTCCTGATTCAGTCTTGACAGGTTGTGCATTTCTAAGAATTTGTCCATTTCTTCCAGGTTGTCCATTTTATTGGCATAGAGTTGCTTGTAGTAACCTCTGATGACCTTTTGTATTTCTGCAGTGTCAGTTGTTACGTCTCCCTTTTCATTTCTAATTCTATTGATTTGAGTCTTCTTCCTTTTTTTCTTGATGAGTCTGGCTAATGATTTATCAATTTTGTTTATCTTCTCAAAGAACCAGCTTTTAGTTTTATCGATCTTTGCTATCATTTCCTTCATTTCTTTTTCATTTATTTTTGATGTGATTTTTATGATTTCTTTCCTTCTGCTAACTTTGGTGTTTTTTTTGTTCTTCTTTCTCTAATTGCTTTATGTGCAATGTTAGGTTGTTTATTCGAGATGTGTCCTGTTTCTTAAGGTAAGATTGTATTGCTATAAGCTTCCCTCTTAGAACTGCTTTTGCTGCATCCCATAGGTTTTGGGTTGTCGCGTCTCCATTGTCATTTGTTTCTACGTATTTTTTGATTTCCTCTTTGATTTCTTCAGTGATCACTTCGTTATTAAGTAGTGTATTGTTTAGCTTCCATGTGTTTGTATTTTTTATAGATCCTTTCCTGTAATTCATATCTAGTCTCGTAGCATTGTGGTTGGAAAAGATACTTGATACAATTTCAATTTTCTTAAATTTACCAAGGCTTGATTTGTGACCCAAAATATGATCTATCCTGGAGAATGTTCCACGTGCACTTGAGAAAAATGTGTATTCTGTTGTTTTTGGATGGAGTGTCCTATAAATATCAATTAAGTCCATCTTGTTTAATGTATCATTTAAAGCTTGTGTTTCCTTATTTATTTTCATTTTGGGTGATCTGACCATTGGCGAAAGTGGGGTGTTAAAGTCCCCTACTATGAATTTGTTACTGTCAATTTCCCTCCCCTTTTTTTTTTTGGGTTCGCGGATCTCTCACTGTTGTGGCCTCTGCCATTGCAGAGCACAGGCTCTGGACGCGCAGGCTCAGCGGCCATGAGTCACAGGCCTAGCTGCTCCACAGCATGTGGGATTTTCCCAGACCAGGGCCCGAACCCACATCCACTGCATCGGCAGGCGGACTCTCAACCACTGTGCCACCAGGGAAGCCGCGATTTCCCCTTTTATGGCTGTTAGTATTTGCCTTATGTATTGAGGTGCTCCTATGTTGGGTGCATAAATATTTACAATTGTTATATCTTCTTCTTGGATCAATCCCCTGATCATTATGTAGTGTCCTTCTTTGTCCCTTGTAATAGTCTTTTTTTTTTTTTTTTATTTCTTTTTAAATTTATTTATTTTTTTCCTTTTTGTGGTACATGGGACTCCCACTGCTGTGGACTCTCCCTCCACAGAGCACAGCCTCCGGATGTGCAGGCCCAGTGGACACGGCTCATGGGCCAAGCTGCTTCGTGGCATGTGGGATCCTCCCTGCACTGGTGCATGAACCTGTGTCCCCTGCATAGGCAGGCGGACCCCCAACCACTGAGCCACCAGCGAAGCCCTAGTCTTTATTTTAAACTCTATTTTTTATGATATGAGAATTGCTTCTCCAGCATTCTTTTGGTTTCCATTTGCATGGAATATCTTTTTCCATCTTCTCACTTTCAGTCTGTATGTGTCCCAGGTCTGAAGTGGGTCTCTTGTAGACAGCATATATATGGGTCATGTTTTCGTATCCATTCAGCCAGTCTGTGTCTTTTGGTGGGAGCGTTTAATCCATTTACATTTAAGGTAATTATCAATATGTATGGACCTATTCTTATTTTCTTAATTGTTTTGGGTTTGTTATTGTAGGTCTTTTCCTTCTCTTGTGTTTCTTGCCTAGAGAAGTTCCTTTAGCATTTGTTGTAAAGCTGGTTTGGTGGTGCTGAATTATCTTAGCTTTTGCTTGTCTGTAAAGGTTTTAATTTCTCCATCAAATCTGAATGAGATCCTTGCTGGTTAGAGTAATCTTGGCTGTAGCTTTTTCTCCTTCATCACTTTAAATATGTCCTGCCACTCCCTTCTGGCTTGCAGAGTTTCTGCTGATAGATCAGCTGTTAACCCTATGGGGATTCCCTTGTTTGTTATTTTTCCCTTGCTGCTTTTAATATGTTTTCTTTGTATTTAATTTTTGATAGTTTGATTAATATGTGTCTTGGCTTGTTTTCCTTAGATTTATCCTGTATGGGACTCTCTGTGCTTCCTGGACTTGATTAACTATTTCCTTTCCCATATTAGGGAAGTTTTCAACTATAATCTCTTCAAATATTTTCTCAGTCCCTTTCTTTTTCTCTTCTTCTTCTGGGACCCCTATAATTCGAATGTTGTTGCATTTAATGTTGTCTCAGAGGTCTCTGAGACTGTCCTCAATTCTTTTCATTCTTTTTTCATTATTCTGATCTGCAGTAGTTATTTCCACTATTTTATCATCTAGTTCACTTATCCATTCTTCTGCCTCAGTTATTCTATTGATCCCTTCTAGAGTATTTTTTTTTAAGACAACAAACTGTATTCTTAAGGACTTTTTTTTTTTTTTAATTTTGCAGTACGTGGGTCTCTCAGTGTTGTGGCCTCTCCCATTGCGGAGCACAAGCTCCAGATGCTCAGGCTTAGTGGCCATGGCTCACAGGCCTAGCTGCTCTGTGGCATGCGGGATCTTCCCGGAATGGGGCATGAACCCGTGTCCCCTGCATCGACATGTGGACTCTCAAACACTACACCACCAGGGAAGCCCCTAGGGTATTTTTCATTTCATTTATTGTGTTGTTCATCATTGCTTGTTTCGTCTTTAGTTCTTCTAGGTCCTTGTTAAATGTTTCTTGCATTTTCTCTATTCTATTTCCAAGATTTTGGATCATCTTTACTATCATTATTCTGAATTCTTTTTTGGGGAGGCTTCCTATTTCCTCTTCATTTGTTAGGTCTGGTGGGTTTTTATCTTGTCTCTTCATCTACTGTGTTTTTCTTTCCTCCCATTTTGCTTATCTTACTGTGTTTGGGGGTCTCCTTTTTGCAGGCTTCAGGTTCGTAGTTCCCATTGTTTTTGGTGTGTGTCCCCAGTGGCTAAAGTTGTTTCAGTGAGTTGTGTAGGCTTCCTGGTGGAGGGGACTAGTGCCTGTGTTCTGGTAGATGAGGCTGGACCTTGTCTTTCTGGTGGGCAGGTCCACGTCTGGTGGTGTGTTTGGGGTGTCTGTGGTTTTATTATGATTTTAGGCAGCCTCTCTGCTAATGGGTGGGGTTGTGTTCCTGTCTTGCTAGTTGTTTGGCATAGGGTGTCCAGCACTCTAGCTTGCTGGTCGTTGAGTGAAGCTGGGTGTTGGTGTTGAGATGTAGATCTCTGGGAAATTTTCACCATTTAATATTCTGTGGATCTGGGAGGTGTCTTGTGGACCAGTGTCCTGACGTTGGCTGTCCCACCTCAGAGGTACAGCACTGACTCCTGTCTGCAGCACCAAGAGCCTTTCATCCACACAGCTCAGAATAAAAGGGAGAAAAAGTAGAAAGAAAGAAAGAGGATAAAATAAAATAAAATAAAGTAAGATAAAATAAAATAAAGTTATTAAAATAAAAATATAATTATTAAGAAAAAAAAATTTTAAGTAAAAAAAATACAATCAAAAAACAGAAATATAGAGCCATAGGACAAATGGTGAAAGCAAAGCTATACAGACAAAATCTCTCACAGAAGCATACACATACACACTCAAAAAAAAGGAAAAGGGGAAAAAAATAATAAATCTTGCTCTCAAAGTCCACCTCCTCAATTTGGGATGATTCGTTGTCTATTCAGGTATTCCACCGATGCAGCGTACATCAAGTTGATTGTGGAGATTTAATCCGCTGTTCCTGAGGCTGCTGGGAGAAATTTCCCTTTCTCTTCTTTGTTCGTACAGCTCCCTGGACTCAGCTTTGGATTTGGCCCTGCCTCTGTGTGTAGGTCACCCGAGGGCGTCTGTTTTCGCTCAGACAGGACGGGGTTAAAGGAGCAGCTGATTCATGGGCTCTGGCTCACTCAGGCTGGGGGGAGGGAGGGGCACGGAGTGTAGGGTGAGCCTGCGGCAGCAGAGGCCAGAAGGACGTTGCACCAGCCTGAGGTGCACCATGCATTCTCCGGGGGAATTTGTCCCTGGATCCCGGGACCCTGGCAGTGGCAGGCTCCTAGTAAGGGAGGAGTGGATAGTGACCTGTGCTCGCACACAGGCTTCTTGGTGGTGGCAGCAGCAGTCTTAGCATCTCATGCCCGTCTCTGGTGTCCGGGCTGTTAGCCACAGCTCGCACCCGTCTCTGGAGCTCCTTTAAGCAGCACTCTTAATCCCCTCTCCTCGCACACCAGGAAACAAAGGGAAGAAAAAGTCTCTTGTCTCTTCGGCAGGTCCAGACTTTTACTTGGACTCCCTCCCAGCTAGCCGTGGTGAACTAACCCCTTCATGCTGTGTTCACACCACCAGTCCTCTCCCGGCATCCGACTGAAGCCCAAGCCTCAGCTCCCAGCCCCTGCCCACCCCGGAGGGTGAGCAGACAAGCCTCTTGGGCTGGTCTGTGCTGGTCGGCACTGATCCTCTGTGCGGGAATCTCTCTGCCTTGCCCTCTGCACCCCTGTTGCTGTTCTCTCCTCCGCGGCTCCGAAGATTCCCCCCTCCGCCACCCACAGTCTCCGCCCATGAAGGGGCTTCCTAGTGTGTGGAAACATTTCCTCCTTCACAGCTCCCTTGCACTGATGTGGGTCCCGTCCCTATTCTTTTGTCTCTGTTTATTCTTTTTTCTTTTGCCCTACCCAGGTACGTGGGGAGTTTCTTGCCTTTTGGGAGGTCTGAGGTCTTCTGCCAGCGTTGAGTGGGTGTTCTGTAGGAGTTGTTCCACGTGTAGATGTATTTCTGATGTATCTGTGGGGAGGAAGGTGATCTCCATGTCTTACTCTTCTGCCATCTTACCCTAAAACTCGAGGCTTTCTCTTTTAAATTTGCAATCTAATCCTTTTATAGTTATTATAATTACAGTTATATTAGGACTTACTTTTGCCTTTGTATGTCAGATTTTCTATATATCGTATTTATTTCAGACTCTAGTTACTTCATATTCTTTCTTCTTTCCTGACTGCATTAAATAATTTAAATTTTCTTCCTCTTCTGATTTAAAATTTTGTTCATTTGACTTTTACTCTTGGTGATTCATACACATGTATACTTTTATGTATACTTATGTATATTTTTTCCCATCTCTTTCTTAAGGACAACAATATTCACTTCTTTCTTCCTTCTGCTTAATAGATAACCTCTCCAAGTCTATTTTTCTTCTCTTTTCTTAATTTTAGGATGTTATTTATTTAGACCACTGTAGAGCTTTTTTGACCCACTTATCCAATTTTATCTTCTAAATCTTATTTCTGCCCGAATCCATTTCTATTTTGAGTACTTCCTCCAATATTGTTTTCAAAGAAAATTTTGCATAGTAAATTTTATGAAGTCTCATATGCCTGAGGATAATATTTTGACCTCACATTTAAATTATAGCTTTACTGGATAAAAATACACCTTCAAATTTCTCTTCCATCAACACATAAATATTATTCCATTACCTTCTGGCATGAAGTTTAGCTTTTCTCTCTGGAAGCCTTTAGAATGTTCTCTGTATTGGATGATCTCAAATATTATAATAATATACATATGTGCGTGCTTTTACCTTTATGTTTAATGCTATATATGCATTTTTCATCTTCTTTTAAACTGAAGATATTTTATTGTTGTTTCAAATGCTTCTTCATTTCTACATTTTTTTTTCTCCTTTTGCTATACGTATGCTATGGATGATGAAACTTCTATTTTTATTCGATATCTCTAGACTTATCTTTATTTTGCCATCCTTTTAATATTTTTGTGTGCTTTCTGTAAAATATTACTTGACCTCATCCTCCAGCTACTAATTTTTTCTTTATTCTATTTTTAATTATTTTTTTCCTGTTTTATATTATTCATACCATCATTTCCAATTGGTTCTTCTTTATACAGCTTACATGTCTGCTACTAATTTTATGGCTTATCTGAAAGAATACATATACTGTGCTTTTTAAGTTCAAAATTTGTATAGTTTGGGGCTTCCCAGGTGGCGCAGCGGTTGAGAGTCCGCCTGCCGATGCAGGGGATGCAAGTTCGTGCCTTGGTCCAGGAGGATCCTGCATTCCATGGAGCGGCTGGGCCCATGAGCCATGGCCGCTGAGCCTGTGTGTCTGGAGCCTGTGCTCTGCAATGGGAGAGGTCACAACAGTGAGAGACCCGTGTACCAAAAAAAAAAAAATTGTATGGTTTATTATTATTTTATTTTTCTGACGTTATTAATTCTCTTACTTCTTTCATAGACCTTGAGCTCTTAAATGTCTTTCATTTTTTCCTATGATTTCTTATTCCCTTGGGGAGTCAGCTGTCTTGTCTTTATTGTTTTATTGCTGTTGTTGTTTGTTTTGTTTTGTTTCATTTTTAACTTTTTAGTTTATATTGAAGTATAGTAACATAATGCTGTGTTAGTTTCAGGTGTACAGCAAAGTGATTCAGTTATACATATATATGTATCTGTTCTTTTTCAAATTCCTTTACCATTTAGGTTATTACAGAATATTGAGCAGAGTTCTCTGTACTATACAGTAGGTCCTTGTTGGTTATCCATTTTAAATATAGCATTGTGTACATGTCAATCGCAAACTCCCTATCCCCCCCGCCCCGGTAGCCATAAGTTCATTCTCTAAGTCTGAGTCTGTTTCTGTTTTGTAAATAAGTTCATTTGAATAATTTTTTTAGGTTCTGCATATAAGTGATATCATAATATATTGATATTTCTTTCTCTGTCTGACTTCACTCAGTATGACAATCTCTAGGTCCATCCATGTTGCTGCAAATGGCCTGTCTTGTCTTTATTGTAAACCTGGAGAAAGGGTGGAAGCCACAGTCTTATGCTAGGCTTGTCAAGGTGAGTTTAAAAGTCTTTGGGATAAGACTTCAAGGTCAAGAACTTCTGGCATTCCCATCTGAACAAAACCAAGTTCAACATCTTTTCTCCTTTTGTACTCCAGAACCTGTTTTTTTTATCAACATTTATTCAAGCCGTAAAAATGAAGAAATGCTAGATACCTTCTTTGTCTGCACCCAGTGGGTCACCTTTTCCAGTCAACTGTATTTCTTTCTCTATACTTGCATAGCAATTACTATCATTTGAGTCTTCATTATTTATCTTATGTTTACTCATAAATGGATCACTGATATTAATCTTACCTACAGGTACCTTAGCTCAAATACTCATCATTTCCCATCTGAAGTTTTATAATTACTCCCTAACTGGGCTCCATGTTTAACCCCACTTTGTTCCCAATGAAAATCTAATAACATGATTATCTACTAAAACAGTCCTATATATAGCCCTTATGTATGAAATTAGTTCTATGTGACTTAGCACAACATGCAAAGTTCTCCATAATCTATCTCATTTCTAATCTTTCCCATTGCATTTTCCATCCATGAACATCATCCCATGCTTCCAAACTCTAACCCGTATTGAATTTCCCCATTTCTGAATGAACTCTTCTCTTCTCTGACTTTACAGCTTTTCCTTTTCACCTATTGTTTCTCTGCTTGGAATTCTCTTCTTACTTCTTGAACTCTTCAGCACTTCAAATGTTACCTCTAGTGCTTTCTTCTCTGGTCAAACCCTCTACTTCACCAGGTAAAGTCATGTATTTTTTACTCTTTGTGTAAGTTTTCTGGAGTGTATTTGTTTGGGTGGGTTCTGCTTAAGTGTTCCCCAACAGCTTAGCATTTTAGACAGGGTGATATTAACAACAATGCCTCCTATTTTTTTTTTTTTTATTCCCAAGTTCTACTTCAGGAACTCCATATTATTGATGACCTCTTATTACTCTAGTTGTCCTTAGTTATATCACATCTCCCTTGACAAATAAGGTTGTTTAGCTAAAATATATTTAAAAATAACAAACTCTTATGACTTGTGTGATATTTTAAGGTTGATAGCAGAGAAAAAGTTACTTTCAGCCCTCCTGCCCTTACACAGCTCAGTCCACTGATGTTTTCCATTCCTTAATACCACCTCAGTTTCCAAGTAATCTTAACTCAACTGGTCAGCATAAAAATACATGCTGGAGAGCTGAAAAATAAGTTCTCCAACCAGATTGGCATTTAGGTTTCCTAGCATGAATGTTAGGCTTGTTTATTGTTCCCAAGAGCTCCTTGAGCCTTAAATATCATGTACCTAGGAAAACCTTCATGTCCATGCTCATTAAAAATCATTACTACACACCAACTGAGGGTTCACAAGTGCAGGTCTTTGTTTCCTAATTTAATCTTTTCAGATACAAGAATAAGCCAGATAAATGTTTGTTAAAAGATAAATTAAGGATATATCAATTTGTTTGGAGTAAGCAATGTTATCTAGATATGGTGAAAAAATTAGCCTCACTTTTCTGATTTCTCATCTATGGCCACATTGGCTGATTCCCTAGGTTCTGATACTCCCCTGTCTCCTATTCTCAGCTCTCTTCTATACTCATACTCATGGCATCTCCCATTAACTTTGGAATATTCAGAATTTGGGGACAATTGAACCTCTACTTCCAGCATAACAAACTGAGCCCATCACCTTCTTGTTATTGGCTGATACTGACCTTTAACTACTTTCCTTCAATTTTCACTCTCAGCCTTCTCTGTTCCAAATTATCATAAGCTTGTATACAGGAAAGTACTGCAAAGGAAGTCCTAAGTAGACGATTTTATCTTAACTCATTACAACCCAACTTTATCAACTTTGTCTTTGAAAACTGCTTAGATGTTATAAAAGTCAGTGGTAAAAGAAAAAACCAACATATTGCAAAAATTAACTTTTAGTTTATTTTTCTTAGTTTATTTTGTTTATTTCATACATAAAAGTACATATTCATTTCATTTAAAAATTCCTTTGGTGCCTCATGTAATTAAGAACACTGTACATCTAAATACAGTTTAGAAATTACTTCTCTACTACTTTCTAGTAGAGTCTAATAGAGTTTTGGTTGTAATGAGTTAATATTAGGAAAGATGATCTGTAAGCTATTATTTTGCAATGGAAAACTATGTCTGTCACTAATAAAATAATAAACTTAGGACTCCCTTTTCAGTACTTTCCTGTCTCTAAGTTTAATGTAATTTAGAATATAGACAGAAGGCTAAGTGAAAATTGAAGGAAGTTTATGAATAGTCAGTATCAGTCATAACAAGAAAATGATGGGCCTCAGGTTTTTAATGCTTGAAATAGAGTTTGAATGGTCCCCAAAGTTTGAATATCCTAAAATTAATGGGAGATGCCATAAATTTGGCTATTGTAGTTCATATATTACCATATATTCTATTACTATATGTAATGTTTCATGTTTGCAGTTGATGACAATTAGCCCTAAATCCAAAATATATATGGTGATTGAATTCCACATAAAAAGAAATTTATTAAGTTTGATTGTCCATCATTACCAACAGATTACTTCCGTTACAAGCTATCAAGTTGACCTTCAGGTCCTGGAATATCTCCGGTGGCTCAGAAGGGTTTGAAATACCACTGAACACACTAGTCTACCATTTAGAATAGCATGGTTTGAACAGTTTTATTTCTTTTAGAAGACTTGTAGATATAAATTGCCAGCAAAAGGCAAACCATTATCTTAATAATAAATATTCACTTTAGCACAAGTTTCTTTTCTTTTGAACTAGTCTCCTGAAAGAGATTTCTACTTTAATAGTGAACTACAGCATCTGAAGCAGAGCCAGAAATAATATCTCCCATAGTTGCTACCATTGCTATCTGGCTCTCTTGTCAGCTACTCAGTTTAAAGTATTTTATTAGCCAATATCCCAGTTTTTCTGTATTTATCAAGCTGTGCTAGGTAAGACATGGGAGAAGCTTGCCAGTTTATAGGATTTCCATGACACAACCCATGACCAACTGTTACTAAATGAAAAATAACTATTGGATAGTTTACAAAACATTTGGTAAGGTACAAATAGGTTAATTTGATTTTACTAACACATAATCTTATAGCCAGTTTCCAAGTTTACTTGTGTACTGAACAAACATTTTCAATTTACTAGAGCTCAGCAAAATTCATCTTAAATTTTGACTCTTGTGCATCAGACTAAAGCTATTTGGATTTTCAAAATTGCATTCTATGGCACACAGAAACATGGCCATATCAAAAGGTCACAATTTAGTTTTGTCCCAGACCCAACAAAGACTCAATCATTATCTTTCAAAGTATTATTTGAGCAGAGAATGCAGAAATATCTTCATATGCTTATTTTCCCTTTACATCCAAGGGGAAATGTCATATTCAAGCATGCTAATCAATCAACTGATTGCTTATTTTGGACTTATTTAAAAATTATTGCTCAAAATTATTGGTGATAATAGAAAATATAAAGCATAGCCCTTGTCCTCAGGAGCTCAAAATCTAAACAGAGATGAAAACCAGTACTTAAAAAGTTAATAAATAGAAGATGCTAAGGACTAAATTGGGTGGACGGATGTTGGTAAGCAAAAATTCTAAAAAAGGGAAGGTTTCTTGAAAATGTTAAAAGTTAGGGAGGCTATGAAGACCAATTGAAAAGGAGAGCTCATGCAATGGCAACATAGTATAGGATTCTTGTTCTCAAAATCAAGTCAGACTCAGACAGACTCTCAAAACCTCTCAAGACCTTTCTATGTCATTATTATGCCAGTTCAATGCACAGTGGTAGATATTCAGCTGTGAGAGAAATAAACTCTCATTATTGCTTCCTATGTGAATATGTCTCTAATAGAGTTTTCATAATGTAAATAAAAGTATTTCTGTTTTTATGAGTTTCTTTCTATTACACACACACACACATCCAAATATTTAGTCTTTAAAAGTATATACTTCTCTTTTACTTTTGTTTTCAGTCATTTGCTATTCAGATTTTTTTGTTGTTGTTGTTATTGTCTGAAGTTATTTGATTAGGGAGGCCTCAGGAGTAACCTGGTTACAGATGTGTTTTCTTTGTCCATTGATGTTTTTAGAAATTTGATTTATTCCCTTTAGAGAACAACTTCTCTCCAGTGAGAGAAGTCTCCAATAATCCTATTATTTTACAGCAGTCACTCTGTCTACTGAAGGAGTCTTTATTCTCCTGCTATATGTCTTTAAATTCTCACAAGAAATAATTTTAACAGTTTGAAAATATTATGGGTTTTATATTTTAGAGTTAAAGATAAATATCATTTAGCAAATCACTCCTCTGATATATGACTAAAAATTTCTTCATCCCATTACCAAAATGTCTACCTGTAGAGTTTTTTTTTTTAATTAACCTGGGATCTTAGGCCTAATTTATTGTTAATTTTTACATAAAATATATTGTCATGCAAAAATTACTTATGCATTCTTTTGTATCCATATTTAGAAGTGATTTAATTTATATTATGTTTAAGAGTTTAGTGTCTGACTTTACCTATATCATTTATTTTTATTTATCTATTAGTTGATAGTAGTACTTACTTAAACATATATACACTTGTTTGCTTTCATTCCTGTTGCCCTTGTCCCTTCTTAAGAATAACCATCGGGCTTCCCTGGTGGCACAGTGGTTGAGAGTCCACCTGCCGATGCAGGGGACATGGGTTCGTGCCCCGGTCCAGGAGGATCCCACATGCCGTGGAGTGGCTGGGCCTGTGAGCCATGGTTGCTGAGCCTGCGCGTCCGGAGCCTGTGCTACACAACAGGAGAGGGCACAACAGTGAGAGACCCGCGTAATGCAAAAAAAAAAAAAAAAGTATAACCATCATCCATATATTTGATATCAATTGTCTGTCCCATTTGTCTATAGTATTTTGATGTTTCTTTCTTTTCTTCTTTACTCCTTTTCTTCTATCTTCTGGTAGAAAGTATATACCCTGTCCCTGATTCAGTTCTTCTTTTTGTTAATTTCTATTTATATCTTCAAATAAAATATGCTTAACTTTGTTAACTTTAGTTTACTTAAAACATTTCTTTAATCTATATAGTTCTTCTATATCTCTTTCTGCTTTCTTCTCATCATATTCTTTACATGTTTTGTCTCACATTTTATCTGCTTTCATAGACTATACATTTCATTGGATTTTTTTTGCAAGTAAAAAATATACTTTTTGTCCTCCTTCTCAAGCATACTATTTATCTCTGTCATTTGGTTGCCAAAATATTTTGTAGGCTCACATTTCAATTTTGTTTTTAGGTTTAAAAGACTTTATTCTTGGGGCTTCCCTGGTGGCGCAGTGGTTGAGAGTCCACCTGCCGATGTAGGGGACACAGGTTCGTGCCCCAGTCTGGGAAGTCCCACATGCTGTGGAGCAGCTGGGCCCATAAACCATGGCCACTGAGCCTGCGCATCCGGAGCCTGTGCCCCGCAATGGGAGAGGCCACAAGAGTGAGAGGCCCACGTACCACACACACACAAAAAATACTTTATTATTTATTTGAGATAGATCTATTATGGTTTGTTTTGTGCTACAAAAGAGTACAGAGCATTCTCCTTGATTTCTCCCAATCATAATAGAACACTCCTTATACATACTGAATTAGAGAAGTTGTTAATAGACGAATTAAGAACAAAAAAAAATTTTATGGAACTTTCATTTATTACTTTTCTAATGCTCTCCCTTTCTTTTCATAGATCTTAATTTCTGACCGATGTCATTTTCTTTCTTTTTTTTTTTTTTTTTTTTTTTTTCTTGTGGTACGTGGGCCTCTCACTGCTGTGGTCTACTCCCTTTGTAGAGCACAGGCTCCGGATGCGCAGGCTCAGCGGCCATGGCTCACGGGCCCAGCTGCTCCATGGCACGTGGGATCCTCCCGGACCGGGGCATGAACCCACGTTCCCTGCATCGGCAGGCGGACTCCCAACCACTGCGTCACCAGGGAAGCCCCCATTTTCTTTCTTTTTGAAGAATTTATTTTAACATTTCTTTCAAAGCAGATCTACTGGTAACAAATTCTATCAATTTTCTTTTTCTGGGAAGTTTTTATTCTTTTATTTTTAAGGGTAATTTCACTGGATATAGAATTATAGGTTGTTTTTGCTTGCGTGCATATTTTCTGAAGAGAACTCTGATGTAATTTTTATCTATACTGTTCTACAGGTAGTGTTTTGTTTGTTTCTTTGTTTTCCCAGCTTCTTTCAAAATTTTCTTAGAAAATTTCTTTGTCTTTTATTTTCTGCAATTTAAATATGATATGCTCAGTTATAGATTTTTTAGCATTTATCATGTTTAGTTGTCTCTGAGATTCCTGAATTTTTGGTTTGGTTTCTACATTAGTATTGGGCAATTCAAACACATCAATTGCTTCAACTATTTCTTCTGCTTCTTTCTCTTTCTTCTTGTGGTATTCCCCTTAAGCATATGTTACATGTTTTGTAGTTTTCCCATAGTTCTTGGATATTTTGGGTTTATTTTAATTCTTTTTTCACTTTGTTTTTCATTTTTTGAGGTTTCTATTGACATAGGTTTTTGTTTGTTTGTTTTAATTAATTTATTTTTTTTATACAGCAGGTTCTTATTAGTTATATATTTTATGCATATTGGTGTATATATGTCAATCCCAATCTCCCAGTTCATCCCACCCCCACCCCCACCCCACCCCTGCTTCACCCCTTTGTATCCATACATTAGTTCTCTACATCTGTGTCTCTATCCTGCCCTGCAAACCAGTTCATCTGTACCATTTTTCTAGATTCCACATATATGTGTTAATATACGATATTTGTTTTTCTCTTTCTGACTGACTTCACTCTATATGAGAGTCTCTTCACTCTATATGTTTTTCTCTTTCTGACTTACTTCACTCATGTGACAGTCTCTATATGATATGTCTCTAGGTCCATCCACATCTCTACAAATGACCCAATTTTGTTCCTTTGTATGGCTGAGTAATATTCCATTGTATATATGTAGCACATCTTTATCCATTCATCTGTCAATGCGCATTTAGGTTGCTTCCAGGCCAGGCTATTGTAAATAGTGTTGCAATGAATATTGGAGCGCATGTGTCTTTTTGAATTATGGTTTTCTCTGGGTATATGCCCAGGAGTGGGATTGCTGGGTCATATGGTAATTCTACCTTTTAGTTTTTTAAGGAACCTCCGTACTGTTTCCATAGTGTCTGTATCAATTTACATTCCCACCAGCAGTTCAAGAGGGTTCCCTTTTCTCCACACCCTCTCCAATTTGTTGTTTGTAGATTTTCTGATGATGCCCATTCTAACTTATGTGAGGTGATACCTCATTGTAGTTTTGATTTACATTTCTCAAATAATTAGTGATGTTGAGCAGTGTTTTGTGTGTCTCTTGGCCATCTGTATGTCTTCTTTGGAGAAATGTTTATTTAGGTCTTTTGCCCATTTTTTGATTAGTTTTTTTTTTTTTTTTAATATTGAGCTGCATGAGCTGTTTATATATCTTAGAGGTTAATCCTTTGTCCATTGATTGATTTGCAAATATTTTCTCCCATTCTGAGGGTTGTCTTTTCGTCTTGTTTAGAGTTTCCTTTCTGTGCAAAAGATTTTAAGTTTCATTAGGGCCCATTTGTTTATTTTTTATTTTTATTTCCATTACTCTAGGAGGTAGGTGAAAAAAGCTCTTACTGTGATTTATGTAAAAGAGTGTTCTTCCTGTGTTTTCCCCTAAGAGTTTTATAGTGTCCAGTCTTAAATTTAAGTCTTTAATCCATTTTGAGTTTATTTTTGTGTATGGTGTTAGGGTCTATTGGCATAGCTTTAAGCTCACTGATTTTTTTCAGCTGTGTCCAACCTATTAAAAAGTCTATCAAAGGCATTCTTTGTTTCTGTTACAGTGTTTTTGATTTCTTGTATTTCTTTTTGATTCTGTTTTAGACTTTCCATCTGTCTGCTTACATTACCCATCTCTTCTTGCATGTTGTTCACTTTTTCTATTACAGCCCTTAGCATATTAATCATAACTGCATTAAATTTCTTGTCTGATAATTCTAACATCTCTGCCATATCTCTGTCAGGTTCTCCTTCCCCTGTCTCTTCAAACTGAGTTTTTTGTCCTTCAGTGTGCCTTGATTGTTTTTGTGAAACCTGGACGTGATGTACTGGGTAAAAATATGGGAAGTAAATAGTCTTTTAGTGTGAAGTTTGATGTTTACCTGGCTAGGAGTATGATTGTGTATACTGTTGCTGTGGCTGTGGAACAGGAATTCCCAATTTGGCAGCATTTAGTAGAGGGTAGCCTGGTTCCTTTGGGTCATACCTTAGGGAAAATCCTAGAGTGATATACATTTTGAGACTTGTCACCTCTGCCAAGATATAGAACAAAAAGTACTATTAAGCAGATTTATTAACTGGCTTAGGGTTAAAGTTAGGACATCTAAGGGCACTCATCTGCAGCACAATATGGCATGTGTGGAGTTTGTCAGCTGAATTGTGTTTTTTTTTCATTAACAAGGACAAAGGATTGCACAGAGCCAAAAAGGTTTAAACAATAACTTTGCATACAAATGAATAAAATATAATATTTGATTGGGATGTTATAGTAAGTAACCAGCAAGCTCAAACCCAGGAATAAAGGAAGAATCATATAGACTCTGGATATAAGCCTGCAATCACTTTTACTACCATAATCTCCTAGGAAGCTCAGAGCTAACATAACTGGCTGCAAACAGATTCTTGTGAACACAGTTCCATAATCATAAATGAAATAACATGTTTTCAAACAGGTTGGAGTAATGGTTAATATACATTTGTTAGAAGCTCAAGTGTCTAAACAATGAAAAAAGAGAATTATGAGTTAGACTGGCAGTTGAACACTTGAGTCCATGTTATGATATTTATTGGGCTGCTCCTGAAGGCTGTAGTTTTGCACATTCAGTTGATTACATAAACAGCTGCTGATATTCTGACTAAAATCAGGTTTGATGTTTATAAATGTTTTATTGAATATTATAGTCATTGGATTTGGCTGAGCAATAGGTTTCAATGCTTACTGACCCATCAGAATGAAAGAACACATGGGTTAAGTTTTACAATGAGATACATACTTTTACTAAGTATTTGAGTCAGTAATGCAGATAAAGAATTTGCTAAAAACAGAAAACACATTAGTCTGGGATGGAAGTTCTGTACTCTACTTCTACATCTATGACTCCTCTTAATTTGGTCTCATGTTCCCAATTGAAAGTAAGAAGCTGTATTATATAAACTTTTAATTTTTTTTTTCAATCTTGATAGCTCATCAAAAATATTTGGCAAGGTTTTGATAAAACTAGGAATACTTAGTTGTCATCTAGGCCAATGGGAACAGACTATCAAGGAATTAATCCATTTATTTATATATTATTTTGTTTTCTCATTTTCTTTCTTTTCCTTTTTTTTCTTAATTCTACAAGTGACTCTGATGCATAACCAACATTTAGAACCCCTTCTGTATGTATCCTCTAAGTTCAAAATGAATTAGTGTCCAACTGTGAAATAGTATCCCTAATAAATTTCCTATCCATGTGGTACACCTCAAGAGAATAAGGACTAAATCTAGGAACAACCTGAAGCAACTACCCAGGCAAAGATCGTGACAAAGAGTAACAATGAAATCATAAGTAGGAAAAAGGGTACGGAAAATTTAAGGCAGCTTCAGACGCCTTAAGTGCCCAAGATTTGTTCTGATTTCAAACATTGGGAGTCTAGGGTTAGGGTGCATTTCAGAGAATTGAAATTAAGAATCTTCAAGGTCTGATGCAATCCAGATAATTAATCAAGGTCATCAATTTATGCAAGACAGGGAAGTCAATAGAAAGTGTACAACCCTGCAATAGAGCTGGTAAATCTTAAAAAAATAGGACAGGTTCTCATTAGATGACTCATTAACCAGGCTTAATATCCCTGGAGGGTAGACAGTAAGTCTCCATTAGTTTTCCCACATCGAAACCACTGTAGTTGGGAAACTATATATATGGGAGTGAGGAGGAGAAAGTGTTAGATTTAGGTGTTAAATTAGTTCTAAAATGCCAGAAGGAGAAACTTAATTAGGATTTGGTGTTTTAGCCCTAGAGCAAAAAATTTTATAAACTCTATTATTTAACACAACAACAATGTATTTCTTTCCAACCTGTCACATAAAATCTAGTTAAATATTTCTCAATTATCTTCCCTCATCTCAAGTCCTCATTTGATTGTCCTAGTTGAAATCCTTCTTATCTCCATCCTAATTAGTGCTTCAGCTTCCTCACTGGGCTGCTCTGTCCACTCTCTCCATCTTGCAACCCAGTTCATCTTCCATATTCACTGAAGTAAGGTTTTTTTGTTTTTTTTTAATGAGATTTGAGATATGGCTTGAAACTTTTAGTTGCTGTCTGTCACTGACAGGACAAATATTCTCTGCCATGTGAGGCTGGTCTTTTACCATCTGCTTGCTTCTCAAGACTCTTTTTTTTTTTTTTTTTTTTGCGGTACGCAGGCCTCTCACTGCTGTGGCCTCTCCCATCGCAGAGCACAGACTCCGGACGCGCAGGCTCAGCGGCCATGGCTCATGGGCCCAGCTGCTCCATGGCATGTGGGATCCTCCCGGACCGGGGCATAAACCCGTGTCCCCTGCATCGGCAGGCGGACTCTCAACCACTGCGCCACCAGGGAAGTCCCTCAAGACTCTTTTGATGTGTCCTCCATAAGTGCTCAGTTCCAATCAGGCACATCCACTTGACTATTTCCTCTTAATGATCCATGTTGACATGGCAAGAGGAGGCTGAAAATGATAAACCCCCAAATTGGAATGAGGAAACCAAGGCTTCTGGGGACCAAGAATAGGGATGTCAGATATAATTGTGTCAGCCTCTTCCCTGTGCCACAGAAGAAGACCCTCCCCAGTCATCTACAACCCCCTCAGGGCCAGGGAGGCCAGTTGCCCTTTGGGCCCCTGTTTGGTTGTGTTTTAATGACTAATTGCCATATTTCTGCCTCAGATAATTTCCTCCAAAGATATGAAGAGAGAGCATTGTTGAGTTCACTAAGTCCAATAGAGATGAACCTAGCTTCATGCCAGGACTGATCCCCAACTTCTTTCCTGAAGAGACTCTTTTTCCAAACTCTTTTTCCAAACTCCAACTTCATAAACGTTGATTATTTGCATTTAATCAATAGGAAAGGCAGAATTCTCTGAGTTACTGAAGAAGAGGTGAATCTCTATTGATACTGACAAAAAGGACACAATAGAATTCTGATCTTTGTAGGAGGAGGCACTGGTTGTCAGCCATGCTGCCTCATTACAAAGTGATGATCTCAGGATGCAGAGACACAGAGTTGTGAAATGGATAAGTATGGGAAAATAATCAATGATAAAATTTTATGTTAATACCTACCTTATTTTATGTGTGCTAGTATTCTTTTTCCTAGTGGTCTTATTAGGCAAATAGAAAATGACAACAATGTCAATTATCTTTTTATCTTCTCATTGTGTTGCTTTATTATGTTTATCTGTCTGATACCGTTGAATAGTTCTAATTGAATCAAAACTCAGAAGTTGGGACAAAATTATAGTTTATTGGTCTCCCAAATTCAGTCATCTGAGGAAAATGTACAAAGTATATCAGAATTTGTACATTGACTTATTACACATTTTGTTTCTAAGTAGAAAAAGAAAACTGCCTTCTGATCATGTCACCTTTCTTTTCACCTTGTCTGTGGAAAAAAATACAGTGGTTAAACCCTAGTATGTATTTTTATTCAGTATTTTTATATGAAATTAAGAAATTGGCACTCTTGTTGCACAAAATTTTTTCTAAATGTGTTAATCTATTTACACCCCAAACTTTACCGTAATCAGCTTTCAGATTTCCCCTCAAATTCACTTATATTTTGAAAAGTTTTAAGAGAATTTAATAGTTTAATAAAGATGAAAACTAAATAATATGCTTTCTTAACTCTAAGAGCTCAAAGTACAAGATCTGTGTTGCTTTCCAATGATAATTGTTTATATACGTGCAGCACTCCTGCATATATTACCAACTTTTATCCTCAAAAGGATGTTTTGAAAGTAGCAGATCAGATGTCAGTCCCTTTTTTTACATTTTACAGTCTTAAAAGGCCCAGGCGAGGCCATCAGAGTACCTGGGTGTATTAATTGACGCTTTTGGTGTGCAAGTGCTAGAGATGGTTTTTTAGGTAGTTGACATGACTTAGAGCTCTAAAATGAACACACTGGGGAAGTGTCACAGGGCCTTGATGAGAGAAATTGCAGGATTTTACATTTTTAAAGGATCATTCTGGCTGCTTTTATGAGAATAGACTGTAGAGGGTGAAAGATGGAAGTAAGGACATCTGTTGGGTGACCATTGCAATAATCTATGTGAGGGATGTTGGGAGCTTGGACCAGGGAAGTGAACAGTAAAGGTTGTGAGAAGTGATCTGACTAAATATATTTTAAAGAAAGAGTCAATAGGATTTGCTGATAATCATGGGACATGAGATAAATGAGAGGAGTAAAAGATAACTCAGTTTTTCATATGTAAGATGCACAAAGTATGCAATTAATTAAGTGAAATGGGGAATAATGCAGGCAGAGAAACTTTGGAAAGGAAGATTAGAATTTGAGGCTTAGACATGTTATGTTAGAAACATTTTTGTACATCTAAGTCAGGATGTTAAGTAGACAGTTGTCTATGTAAACCTGGAGTTCAGAGGAGAGGTCCAAGTGGAAATATAAATTTAGGAGTCCTATCTGCTTTGTCCTTCTCTCTCTGGAGAACTTTCTCTGCTCCTTAGTTCACAGAAGGTACTATTCATCTTTTTCCAGTTAAGAAGCAGCATAGACAGAGTAAAATTATTTGGTCCCAATTCTAATTTATTGAAGAGAATACCTGATTGGCCCAATGTTACTCAGGGGGATCTACACTTTGACGAACTAGTTACAGCCAGGGAATGGAATGATGAGGCAGACACATGGTCTAGCCCTGTAGGAGTGGAAAGCAGGTCCTGAACAAGAGTTAAATAGACCACCCTGTAGGTGACCACAATACACAACCAAGAGTTTTTAATAGGTGAGAGAGCTTAGTATATTTATTAATGAGTTATAAGAAATATGAATGTAACTAACTTTGACAGGGTAGAGAGAAATATATATTAAAGGACTGTAACAGAATACAGACATGTACAATAACTCTCGATTTAAAATAAATCATGAAATGCAAGAAAAATTGCAGGGAAAACAATCCAATCAACCTTCACTAAAGTCAGCCCAGGCAAAACAGTATCTCGATAACAGATGCTTTGTTACATTCTAATTTGATAGCCAAATTCATATTCAAATTTCATCTGGTGATAATGTTGAGACTCATTATTTGCTATCAAATTTGAATATAGCAGCCATTAATGAGTCTCAATATTATTGCCAGATCACTAAATTCTCATTAAATTTTACTTAAAATCAACTTTTGTTATAGTTGTTAAAAAATTATAAAATGTCTTTCTCTTATATCCTACACCTTTTTTCCCTTGATTTTATTTGTGGTTTATGGAAAAGATGTATTTAACATGTAGTAAAAATAAAATTATAAATTTCTATGTATGCAGAATTAATGATAAAAATTGCTTATTTCCTCCTGTTCAAAGGGCTGAATATCCATTCCATGTTAATGATGACCAAGGCTGATATTATCATTGACATGAAGCCAACAACTATTTTGTAGGTCAAGCTATCAGAGAGGTGGCACCATAATTGATTAATAGAACCAACTAATGGCTTTGGAAATCATCAAAGATCTCGTTATTTTAAAGATAAGATTTGTGTTAAAGTTGCTATAAAAAGTGATATTGTACTTTCTTAGAATAAAAATTACAATGTGTTGTTAATACCATCTGTCCCTTTCCAAAAGTAAAAACAAAGATTTTTCTATAACATCTCTTCTTAGACTGTGGCCTCAACAATACACTTGTGTTAAAGTTACATATTTCTTTGTCTCACCCAGATCTCTGAGGTAAGACCTAGTGTGAAATTTGCATTTTTAACAAGCTCTCCAAGGTGACTCTTATGTGTAATAGTTTAAAAGCCATTTGCTGAGAGTCAATATAACTGAATTTATTTACAAATTCAGTATAAGCCAAAAAAAAAAAAAAGCCACATGGAGAATGAGATGACAGGTTGTGTTTCACAACCTTAAATGTTAGTGAGGAAAGAAGGACAAGTGTTATGATAAAGGTGGGCAAAAAGCCAAGATCATTAAAATTCTGATTGGGTTCCTGCCTGATTTCCCAGTGACCTGGTCATATTTTAAGCAATTCATCAATCAAGAATAAATATTTAGTGAGATGTGAGGCATGTTCTAGGTGTGGTGTGATTTCTTCTGGTCCCTGGACATATGTTATATTTGCATGATTGATTATGCATGATACCTCAGTATTTATCCACCCTGTTGGCAGGATGAAACTGCTACTATACCCAAATTGCCTTTAACAGGCTAGTTATGAAGGGAAGGAAGAAAAAAACATTAAATAAATAAATGTGTAAGGTTTACATATTGAGCAAATCCAATAGGACCATGTTGAATGCTGCTAAGATTTTAAATCCATTTGGGGATGAACACAGAGATCCTGGACTTTGACAGCATTCTGTGACTTTTTTATCACATTGACTAAACCATCTATTTGAAACTATATTGATTTAAAATATTTGTTATACGGACCAGCTGAAGTTTAAAAAGCAAACAATTTTGAATTCAATGATTTGGATTTAAGCTTGACTGAGTTTCTCCAATATGTTATCTTTAAAATGAGGAAAATTATGAGTTCTTTATGGAACTGCTGGGACAATGAGGAAAAAAAAATGTGATATTTTATCAAATGGTGAAGCATCATGTGAAGGGATATACAAATATTATTTGAAAGAATCAACTGTTCATTTCAGGTAGACCCATGACAAGAACTGAAGTTTAAAGCTTGTCACTTGCACTAGGCTTTGATAACATGCCCTGTGAAAACTATGGTAAGTCAGAACTTGGCAGGATTTTTGGCTCAACGTGTAGGAATTTTCTGAGGAGATGCATAGGGCTAAGATCCAATTAGGGCAGAAAATATCCAGCAAACAACATGCAAATGTGATGCTAGAAATATCTTGTGGAGTTTCACCACCCTGAGCTCCAATATGACCATTGTCGTTCATTATAGTGATTTTATCAGTCATTCATAATTCTTGGTATATTCTCTTTGTTCCTTCATATTTATCTATTTATCTTCTATTTATCTATTATTCACTACCATGTACTGCACTGAGCAATTTACTTGCAATAGGTTATTTAATCTTTATAGCACCAATCTGAAAAAGACACTAAATTGGCACCATTTTCATTTATAAAGAAAGTGAACTCCAGTACCGAGAAGTAGCTTGTCCACTGTTATACAGAAAGGAAAATGTGAAGCTGGAATTTAAAACAAAACCATCTTTACTCCAGAATGCACACTGTGAAATACCTCATTATACTTCCTCCTAGGGTTTTTAATTATTTTGAATGACATATTAAAAGATGTGTTAATTATGGTTTTTGTTTACATTTTCATAAATTTCATGTATTTCAAATTTTTTTCTATTGAAATATTTTAAACAATTTAAATTGGATTCCTTACATATTGAATTCTAAGCTCTAGAACTGGTTCTCAGAAATAATTCATTATACCTTTAATAATAAAAAAATGGGTGATAAACCTTACATTTTATAATATTGATTTTTTTAACATTAATTTTTTTTCAATATGTTTACATCTATTTCTAGGGTTAAAGACTCCAGAATGTAATCTTCCCTCTGAACTTTATTCCTGTCCCCAAAATAGACATATAGAAAAGATAAAGTTGTGAGAAGTTTTTTCCTCAAGTCAAAGAAAATTAGTGATCCAAAGTGAGAAAAGATCCAGACATGGAGAAATAGGGAAATAATTGGGCAAGGCCTGACCATCACACCTGAATAGACTCCAATGACTGGTAGGTCAGAGGGAGCACTATCCTCTTAGAAATAAGCCTGCAGGATCTTAGCCACCCCCTCACTGCCAGTAGATAGGATGGCTAAATATGGTCCAGTGTGCTGGGAAAGAAATGATGTAATCATCTAAATAAATCACAGATTATATTCTAAATATTGTTTTTTATAATATGACTGTTGACTTGAGTCCTAGTCCTGTCATTAGCTATTGAATGATCTTAAGAAAGATACTTAAATAATCTCTACCTAAGTCTCCTCATGAGTAAAAGGGGGCTCATAATAATGCCTACTTCATTAAGTTATTGTGAAGAGAAAATTAATTAATACATGCAAAAAATAAACAGAAAGGTGTCTGGTCCATAGTAAGTACTCAGTAATTGCTAGATATTGCTTTTATTACCTATTTTTATCTATTCTAGTCCAGACCACACTGCATAGAAAGATGAGCCTGGCACAATACTTGGCACAGAGATGGTGCTCAGCAAATGCTGTTGAATTAAATAATATATTTAAACTTCCCCCAGTGAAATTACTTAACTATTCATAAAAATATTAAATGATCTCTATTATAAGAAATTCATTAGGTTAGAATAATTCATATATAATCTTATCTTTATTGGTTACTGCTAGAAATGTTTTATTAAAGTCAAAGCTAAATCTATTTTCATGAAAATTCCACAGTTGATGGTCTTCAAGATATATAAATCTTTAGATCTCCAATAAAAGAGCTCTGATGAGAAGGAAAGATTTGCCTCTGCCTTCTCTCTTCTAAAAGAATTCTGAGATACTTGCCTGACAAATCATTATTAACAGAAATGCCTGGCTGAGACACAATTTGTTGTCAGTAATAGGACTGTCTTTCAAAGCAGGTCTTGTAGATTTTTAACCATCAAATTGAGCTCAAGAAAACGTTGTGTTTAATTGTATTCTTTCTCTCTTTGTCTTTCATAAATTGTATTCTCTTACATTACTGTATTGGAGGGATATAAAATAAAATCTCTAAGCACTAAACATACAAGTAAGTTTGGTCTCATATCCACTCCAATTTTCCAGAAGTTTAGCCCAAAGAGATACATTTGTAGGGTTCCCTACCTCATACTGCAAACCTACAGAAATGCACCCAGCACTTCTCTTTGTTATATAAATATTCTCTCTCTCTACCTGAAAGAGGCAGCTTGAGTTTACTTGAATCCACCAGTCCTCGTCTAAGTGATAAGAGAACAGTGCACAGCTTGTATATGCTTAGTATTATTCACTAGAACTACAAACACTGACAGGCTCCCCAGCTCCCACTTTCCCCTAGGCTGCCAGTAGAGTTGGTGCTGCCAGTGTCTGTAGCTGTCTCACAAGTCTTCCTTACACGTGTTCTTCTTCCAGAAAGACATTATATTTCATGAAAGAAGCCTGATCTGGCAGCCAGGGACAAGAAAGTAGAAAGATAAATAATAGCGTTCCAGGTTTATTAGAAGTAAACTAGTAAGAACAGAGGTGCAGCAGTGGTGGTAGAAAGCATTCTCTAGCCCAGGGCTGCTTCCTCTGCTATCAAATTTACAGTACCTTGGGCCAAGGCAAGACCTCGTTTATAAACTTAGTATGTTAAATTAGGTGACCCCTTAAGTCTTTTCTCATTCAAAAATTACACTAATTTAGAAATTCAACTAAACATTGGAGTTTTCAGTGAGAAAAGGAGTTCAGTGTGCCCTGAGTCCTATATGGAATTTGTTATATAGGCCAACATGAAAAAATTTAGTCAAACAACTTCATTTTACAAAGAATAAAACTAAAATCCAACAAAGTTAAGTGGGATAGACTCAGGATTATTACTTAGTTGATCTAATTTTCAACCTAGTGTCTTTTCCATAAAACTTCATCAAAATTCCCACTGGACTGTTTCCAGGCATTATCTGGTAAGTTGTGGAAAGATTTAAGATTTAAAAATTTAAGATTTAATTTAAGATTAAAAAAAAAAATAAAGCCCTTTTGTAGGGCTGGTTTGTTCACTTTATATGGGAATGCCTATAGGACAGGTGACAAGGTAGAGATGTCCAATCCCATATGTTACAAGTATAATACATGTCTCTGAAGATAAAGTCTGGATAAATTTTACCTCTGTATAATATTTTAAGTAAATGTAAGGAGCTGAGGATTATATTTTGAAAAAGATTTCCTGTCCTTTTGCCTCCAAATTTCAAGAACATATTCAAGGTATTTATTCTACATGATTTTATCTCATAATATATTCACTTTTACAATTTTAACTTTGAGAAATTTATTCTTTAGTGCCTCAAATTTAGAAAATCTAGAATAAAAATTTCCTTCTAAAAACCTATTCTGGACATCAGGGCTGAACTGAGATCCCTGATATAAATGAAGTCCTTGGAGATGATCATTGTGGTCTCCCAGGGAAGTCAAGACATCTTTGTCCAAGTTTTCTCATGTATAGATCATGAAGTCCAGACAGGGAGCCAGTCTTTATGAATTGTAGCCAGTTTAGAGCTATACACCATTTATAGGCAGGGCATTATATCCTTCACTGTACTGCAGCTCTATTTACAATAGCCAGGACATGGAAGCAACCTAAGTGTCCATCAACAGATGAATGGATAAAGAAGATGTGGCACATATATACAATGGAATATTACTCAGCCATAAAAAGAAATGAAATTGAGTTATTTGTAGTGAGGTGGATGGACCTAGAGTCTGTCATACAGAGTGAAGTAAGTCATAAAGAAAGTCAGAAAGAGAAAATCAAATACCATATGCTAACACATATATATGGAATCTAAGAAAGAAAAGGTCATGAAGAGCCTAGGGGTAAGATGGGAATAAAGACACAGGCTTACTAGAGAATGAACTTGAGGATATGGGGAGGGGGAAGGGTAAGCTGTAACAAAGTGAGAGAGTGGCATGGACATATATACACTACGAAATGTTAAATAGATAGCTAGTGGGAAGCAGTTGCATAGCACAGGGAGAGTAGCTTGGTGGTTTGTGACCACCTAGAAGGGTGGGATAGGGAAGGTGGGAGGGAGGAAGATGCAAGAGGGAAGAGATATGGGTACATATGTATATGTATAACTGATTCACTTTGTTATAAAGCAGAAACTAACACACCATTGTAAAGCAATTATACTCCAATAAAAATGTTAAAAAAAAAAAGAATGAAAATGCATACTTGAAATAGATGTGGTCAAGAGTAATGAGGTATTAAGTGAGAAGGAGACAAGGCTAAGTAAGTGAGTAAGTTGTCGAATAAAGAATAATATTCAAACTCTTTTTTATTTTCCTAGCCTGAAATAAACCATTCCCTGAGTAGACTGACTATACCAGTTTAGGCTAAATTATGAAATTATAACAAACAACCCAAAAATCTCAGTGATTCACAATGTGTTTCTCTCTGAAATTACGTGTCAGTCATGAGTTGGCTCTGATTCTTTTTCATGGTATTTTACTCCAGTATTCAGGCTTACAGTAGAGCCCTTATGTAAGACATTACCAATCTCATGTAGAAAATGTAAGTGGGAACTAATGCCATAAGAGGAATGAATTACAGTTGAAAACGTCATGCAGTCTCACATCATCTCTCAACAAAAATAGCTTTGAAAGTACATATCCCTCCCTCCAAAAAAAGAAAGAAAATCAAAACTTACTACCAACCAAATGCCAAACTCTTGATTGATTGATTGATGGCAATAGACCAAGTAAACAGATAATCAACTAATAGTTTGTGTGTAGCATGACCATATGTCCCAGTTTGCCAGGGACAATCTCCTTTTACTGTCAAAAGTGTCTTGTGGTTGTATGTTAAAATAAATTTATAATGAAATGTTAGGGAAAAAAATAAGTGTCTCAGACTGATGGTCAATTATATGGTCACCCCTAGGGATATCTAATGACTGTCTGGACATGCTTATGTGCCAGATATATAGGTCTTAAAGTCATGGAATTAGACAGCCTTCAGCTTGCCTTGGGATGATGTCTATGAGGGTCTGGAAGGGTTCTTTTCTCACATATCCATGTGCTAATATCTTTCTGCAGTTTGATAGAAATAACTGAACAAAACTGAACTATCACTATTAAACCAAGCAGAAGTAGTGGAGAAGTAGTCCAAAATGAAACTGTAAGGGTGACTGAATACAGGACGAATATTTGGAAATTATTATCTTTATTTCCTCCCTCAAGTGCAAGTACAACAAAGTCAGGCTGTTTAAGAGCAGAAAGTGAAACTTTTTAACAAAAGGTGAGTAAAGTGGCACAACACTTTACAAAGGACAATTTGTTGATATTAATTCTAATTCTAAGCAATGAACATGCCATTTATTTCAACATTTTTTCTTCCAGAAATGTATGCTAAGGAAACAATCACAGCTTTAAGCAAAGAAGAGTTGAAGCAATTACTTTCTATACCATTTAAAAAAAACACAATGGGCTAAGACAGTACTAAGCACTTTACACACAATTTTAATCTAAAACTGACAATAATATTAAGTCCAAATGATCATCCCCTTCTTCCACTATGGTCTAAAGAATTTTAATATCACTTATCCCATAAGCAGAAGTGGGAGAGTAAACATTTCAATCCAGATATATCACAACAGCTTCCCTACACTATTCTCAGAAAACTAGATACTACCTAAAAGGGAAAAATAACCATCTATTACCCACATTATATTTCAAATATTCTATAAGCAGTAGATAATTACAGTTATTAAAAAGAGTATTTTAGAAGAGAGCACTAGCACAAATGGCAGAGTAGGTAGCTCCAAGAATACATCCACAGGAACATTGAAAAATGAAGCAAAAACTGTTAGAATCAATTTTGTCAGAATGTTAGAAAATAGTCAAAGGATTACAACAATCAAGTCAACACAATGAAGAAAATGATAATTTAGAAAAGTAGAAAACTCCGTGGTGTTTTTGCTTGCATTTGCCCCACCACCTCCCCTGGCTTAAGGATGATCTTGAAGATGGTAACCTACTTCCCAGTATGGAACACTGGTCCCTGGTTCCATAGGGAGCAGAAGAGACCTTATTCTCAAACAATCATGCTTATCCATTCTAACATGTATGGGGCTACATGAAGACTGACATTTCTTAATATCATTTTGCCTAAAATAGAACTCACACAGTATGGAGAGTTGTAGGCATTTCAAAAAAAAAAAAAAATGTAAGGCAATTGAACAACTTGATGTGGCCTGTGGTTAAAGATTATAGTTATGGTAAACAGTAAAATATCTAAATCCTGGAATAAAAATTGATGATAGAGGGTTTTTTTTTCCTTTTTTCTTTCGGTACATGGGCGTCTCACTGTTGTGGCCTCTCCCATGTGGAGCACAGGCTCCGGATGCACAGGCCCAGCAGCCATGGCTAACAGGACCAGCCACTCCACAGAATGTGGGATCCTCCTGGACCGGAGCATGAACCCATGTCCCCTGCATTGGCAGGCGGACTCTCAACCACTGCGCCACCAGAGAAGCCCTTTTTGTATTTTTATTGTTGTAGTTTTTGGAATTCAAAAGGGCTCACGTGTACTGGAGACTTTAGAAAGCCATGGGCACCCCAGGGCAGGACACATGCTCATAAAAGACCTGAGAGAACCCAGTGCAGAAGTGAGACTGTGTGAATACAGACCTTACAAAAATATTGTAGAAAAGTTGCCAAATAAAGAGCTAAACAACACAGCAAACAAACAAACAAAAAAAACAAAGACTGAAGATGGGGGAAATTTGACTCCAAGAGTTATCACATTATATAACTTAAATGTCCAATATTTTACAAAAAATTAGAAAGAATGAAAAGAAACAAGAAAGCATGGCCCATTCTCAGAAGAAATTTCCAGAAACTGTAGCAAAGACTTTAAGACAACCATCTTAAATATGCTCAAAGAATTTAAACAACAAAATCAACCTATTATTTTAAAAGATACAGAACACTTTATCCCAAAACAATAGCATCGGGCTTCCCTGGTGGTGCAGTGGTTGAGAGTCCGCCTGCCAATGCAGGGGATATGGGTTCATGCCCTGGTTCGGAAAGATCCCACATGCCGTGAAGCGGCTAGGCCCGTAAGCCATGGCTGCTGAGCCTGCATGTCTGGAGCCTGTGCTCTGCTACGGGAGAGGCCACAACAGTGAGAGACCCGTGTATTGCAAATAACAAACAAAAAAAACAAAACAAAACAATAGCATGCACATTCTCTTCAAGTGCAGGGACATTTTCCAGGATAGACCATATGTTAGGCCATAAATTAAGTCTCCATAGATTTAAAAATATAGATACCCTACAAAGTATCTTCTTTGACCATACAGGTGAAAGTTAGAAATCAACAAGAGGGACTTCCCTGGTGGTCCACTGGTAAAGAATCCCACGTTACAATGCAGGGGATGTGGGTTCGATCCCTGCTCGGGGAACTAAGATCTCACATGCCACAGGGCACCTAAGCCTGCATACTACAACTACTGAGCTCATGCACCTCAACTAGAGAGCCTGTGTGCCACAAACTACAGAGCCCACGTGCTCTGGAACTCGCATGCCACAACTACAGAGTCCATGCACCCTAGAGCATGTGTGCCACAACTAGAGAGAGAAACCTTGCATGCCACAGATAGAGAGAAGCCCTCATGCTGCAACAAAGAGCCTGCACACTGCAACAAGAGATCCCATGTGCCTCAACAAAGAGCCCACATGCTAGAACTAAGACCTGACACAGCCAAAAATAAATAAAATAAATTTAGAAAAATAAAATAAATCTAAAATGAAAAGCAACAAGAAATGGAAAATTCACAAAATTTTGGAGATTAAAAACACGTTTTTAAGCAACCAATAGATCAAAGAATAAATCACAAGGAAAATTAGAAAATACTTAGAAATGAATGAAAATGAAAATACAACATACCAAAACTGTGAGATGCAGCAAATGCAGTTCCAAGGAGGAAATTTATAAATATAAATGCTTACATAATAAAATGAGAAAGATCTCAAATCAATAACCTAACTTCATAACTTAAAGAACCAGTAAAAAGAACAAACAAAAGCCAAATTGAGAAGAAGGAAGGACATATGATTACATCAGAGATGAATGAAATAAAGAATAGAAAAATAATAGAGAAAATAATAAAACCAAAGTTGGTTCTTTGAGAAAATTAAAAAAATTGTTAAACCATTAGTTAGATACTAAGAAAAAAGAGGGAAGACTCAAATTACCAATCAAAAACAAAAGTGTGCACAGTACTACCAATTCTACAAAAATAAAAAGGATTATAAGACAGTATTATGAATAATTATATAGCAAATACTTGTATAACCTAGATGAAATGGACAGATTCCTAGAACAGCAAAACCAACAAAGATAAAATCACAAAGAAAAAGATAATCTGAAAAGACCTAAAACTAGTAATGAGATTGAATCTGTAAGCAAAATTCTTCTAACAAAACAAAACGAAAAAAGGCCCAAGACTTGATGGCGTCACTGAGGAATTCTACCAAACATTTAAAAAATAGCTACATCAATCCTTCTCAAACTTTCCCAAAGAGTTGAAGAGAAGACAATTTTTCTTAATTAATTATATGAGGCCAGTGTTATCCTGATACCCAAGCAAGATGAAGACAGTAGTAGGAAATAAAACCATAGGCTAATATCTCCCATGAATATGGATGCAAAAATTGTCAACTAAATACTAAAAAACCAAATTCAGAACCATATTAAAAGGATTATACACCATAACCTAATGACATTTATTCCTGGAATGCAAGGATGGTTCAACATACCAAAATCAATCAATATAATACACTACATTAACAGACGGAAGGAAAAAAAAACACAATTACCTCAATTAGTGCAGAAAAAACATTTGACAAAATTCAAAACTATTTCATGATAAAAATACTCAACAAACTAGGAGTGGGATAAATTATCTCAACATAATAAAATCCATGTATAAAAACACCCATTGTGACCATCAAACTCAATAGTGAAAGACTTCTCCTCTATCAAACAGGAGCAGGCAAGGATGCTTACTTTCACCACTCTTATTTACCATAGTACTGGAAGTTCTAGCCAGACCAGTTAGGCAACAAAAAGAAATAAAAATATCCAAATTGGAAAAGAAGTAATATTATCTCTATTCGCAGATTATATGATCTCATATGTAGAATACCCTAAAGTTTCCACCAAAAAATCCTGTTAGAAGTAATAAATAAATTCAACAAAGTAGCAGAGTACAAAGTCAACACATACACACACACTCACACACAAAATTCTAGCTATACACTAACAGTGAACAATATGAAAAGGAAATTATGAAAATTATTAATTTATAATAGCATCAAAAATAATGAAACACTTAGGATTAACTTAACCAAGAAAGTGAAATATGTGTACAATGAATACTACAAAACATTGCTGAAAGAAATTGAGGAAGGCATAAATAAATGGAATACATCCCATATTCATGAATTGGAAGACTTAATATTGTTAAGATGTCAATAATACCCAATAAAATTTACAGAATCTATGCAATCCTTATCAAAATTCCAATGACTTTTTTTTTCTTTTTGCAGAAACATAAAAACCCATCCTAAAATCCATATGCAACCTCAAAAGAACCTGAACATCCAAAACAACTTTGAAAAGGAAGAACAAAGCTGGAGAACTCATACTTCCTGATTTGAAAACTTAATACAAAGCTAAAACAATTAAAACAGTGTTGTACTGGAATAAAGACAGACCTACAGAAAAATTAAAAAGAATAAAGTGCCTGAAATAAACCTGTGCATATATAGTCAAATGATAGTTTACAAGGGCATCAAGAGCATTCAACAGGGAAAGGATAGTCTTCTCAAGAAGTGGTACAAGGAAAACTGGACACTCAAAAGAAAAAAAAAAAAAAGTGAAGTTGGAACCTCAATCTAACACCATATACAAGAATTTTTACAAAATGTTTCAAAGACCTAAAAGTAAGAACTAAAACTATAAAAGTCCTAGAAGAAAACACAGGGTAAAATCTTCATAACTTTAGAGTTGACAATGATTTCTTGGATATGGCACCAAAGGGAGAGACAACAAAACACAAAATAGACAAATTGCACTTTATGAAAATTTAGAATTTTGTGCCTCAAAAGACAATATCAACTGAGTAAAAAGACAACCCACAGAATGGGAGAAAATATTTGCAAATCATCTATCTGTAAAGGGATTAATATTCAGAAAGTATAGAGAATTCCTAAAACTCAACAACAGTAAAATGAACTGCTCAATCAAAAAATCAGCTAAAGATTTGAATAGACTTTTCTCCAAAGACATATGCAAATGGCCAATAAGAACATAAAATGTTGCTCAACATCACTAAGGAAATGCAAGTCAAAACTACAGTGTGGGGGAGACCTTCAAGATGGTTGAGGAGTGAGATGTGGAGACCATCTTTCCCCACAAATACATCAGAAATACATCTACATTTGGAACAGCTCCTACAGAACACCTATTGAACGCTGGCAGAAGACCTCAGACTTCCCCAAAAACAAGAAACTCCCCACGTACCTGGGTAGGGCAAAAAGAAAAAGAAAAAACAGAGACCATAGAATAGGAACAGGACCTGTATCACTGAAGGGAGCTGTGAAGGAAGAAAAGTTTCCACACACTAGGAAGCCCCTTCATTGATGGAGACGGGGGTGGGGCGGGAGAAGCTTCAGAGCCACGGAGGAGAGCACAGAAACAGGGGTGCAGAGGGCAAAGCAGCGAGATTCCCGCACAGAGGATCAGTGACAACCAGCATTCACTAGCTTGAGAGGCTTGTCTGCTCACCCACTGGCCGGGGTGGGTGGTGGCTGGGAGCTGAGGCTCAGGCTTCAGAGGTCAGATCCCAGGAAGAGGACTGGGCTTGGCCGAGTGAACACAGCCTGAAGGGGGCTAGTGCACCACAGCTATGCAGGAGGGAGTCCGGCAAAAAGTCTGTGCCTGCCTAACAGACAAGAGACCATTGTTTCGGGGTGTACAAGGAGAGGGGATTCAGAGCACTGCCTAAACAAGCTCCAGAGATGAGCATGAGCCATGGTTATCAGTGCAGACACGAGAGACTGGCAAGAAACGCTAAGGCTGCTGCTGCAGCCACCAAGAAGCCTGTGCACGAGCACAGGTCACTACCCACACCTCCCCTCCAGGAAGCCAGTGCAGCCTGCCACTGTCAGTCCTGTGATCCAGGGACAACATCCCCGGGAGAACAAAAGGCATGCCTCAGGCTCTTGCAATGTCACTGCGGCCTCTGCCCCTGCTGGTTTACCCTGCATTCTGTACCCCTCACTCCCCCTGCCCTGAGTGAGCCAGAGCCCCTGAATCAGCTGCTACTTTAACCCCATCCTGTCTGAGCGAAGAACAGACACTCTCAGCCAACCTACATGCAGAGGTGGGGGCAAATCCAAAGCTGAACCCTAGGAGATGTGCAAAAAATAAGAGAAAGGGAAATCTCTCCCAGCAGACTCAGGAGCAGTGAATTAAATCTCCACAATCAACTTGATGTACCCACATCTGTGGAGTACCTGAATAGACAACGGATCATCCCAAAATTGAGGCAGTGGACTTTGGTAGCAATGATATATATATTTCATTTTTCTCCTTTTGTGAGTGTGTATGTGTATGCTTCTTTGCGTAATTTTGTATGTATAGCTTTGTATAGCTTTGCTTTTACCATTTGTCCTAGGGCTCTGTCTTTCCATTTTTTTTTTTTTTTAGCATAGTTTTTAGTGTTTGTTATCATTGGTGGATTTGTTTTCTGGTTTGGTGGCTCCTTTCTTTCTTTAATTTTTTATTTTTAATATTTATTTTTTTACTTTAATAACTTTATTTTCTTTCCTTCTTTCTTTCTTTCTCTCTCTCTTTCTTTTTTTTTTTTTCTCCCTTTTCTTCTGAGCTGTGTGGCTGACAGGGTTTTTGTATGCAGGCCGGGTGTCAGCCTGTGCCCCTGGAATGGGAGAGCCAAGTTCAGGACACTGGTCAACCAGAGACCTCCTGGCTTCACATAATATTACATGGTGAAAGTTCTAGCAGAGATCTCCATCTCAACACTAAGATCCAGCTCTACTCAAAACCCAGTAAATTAGAGCAATGGACACCCTAGGCCAAACAACTAGCAGGACAGGAACACCACCCCACCCTTAGCAGAGATGTTGACTAAAATAAAAATAAGGTCACAGACATCCCAAAACACACTATCGGATGCGATCCTGCCCACAAGAAAGACAAGATCATGACTCACCCTCCAGAACACAGGCACCAGTCCCCTCCTAAAGGAAGCGTACACAACCTACTGAACGAAACTTAGTCATTGGGGGCAGACACCAAAAACAATGGGAACTATGAACCTGCAGCCTGCGAAAAGGAGACCTCAAACACAGTAAGATAAGCTAAATGAAAAGACAGAAAAACACACAGCAGATGAAAGCACAAGGTAAAAACCCACCAGACCTAACAAATGAAGAGTAAATAGGCAGTCTACCTGAAAAAGAATTCAGGATAATGATAGTAAAGATGATCCAAAATCTTGGACAAAATCTTGGAAATAGAATGGAGAAAATACAAGAAACGTTTATCAAGGACCTAGAAGAACTAAAGAGCAAACAAACAATGATGAACAACACAATTAATGAAATTAAAAATTCTCTAGAAGGGATCAATAGCAGAATAATGGAGGCATAAAAACGAATAAATGACCTGGAAGATAAAAGAGTGAAAATAAATACTGCAGAGAAGAATAAAGAAAAAAGAATGAAAAGAATTGAGGACAGTCTCAGAGACTTCTGAGACAACATTAAACACACCAACATTTGAATTATACAGGTCCCAGAAGAAGAAGAGAAAAAGAAAGGGACTGAGAAAATATTTGAAGAGATTATAGTTGAAAACTTCCCTAATATGAGAAAGGAAATAATTAATCAAATCCAGGAAGCACAGAGAGTCACATACAGGATAAATACAAGGAGAAACATGCCAAGATGCATATTAATCAAACCATTAAAAATTAAACACAAAGAAAAAATATTAAAAGCAGCAAGGTAAAAATGACAAATAACATACAAAGGAACCCCAATAGGGTTAACAGCTGATCTATCAGCAGAAACTCTGCAAGCCAGAAGGGAGTGGCAGGACATATTTAAAGTGATGAGGGGGAAAAACCTACAACCAGGATTACCCTACCCAGCAAGGATCTCATTCAGATTTGATGGAGAAATTAAAACTTTTACAGACAAGCAATAGCTAAGAAAATACAGCACCACTAAACCATCATTACAACAAATGCTAAAGGAACTTCTCTAGAAAGGAAACAGAAGAGAAGGAAAAGTTCTACAATAACTAACCCAAAACAATTAAGAAAATGGTAATAGGAACATGCACAGGGATAATTAATAATTAATCAATTAATAATTAATTGATTATTAATAATGAATTAATAATTAATGAATTAATTAAAGTAAATGGATTAAATGCTCCAACAAAAAGACATAGACTGCCTGAATGGATAAAAAAACAAGACCTGTATATATGCTGTCCACAGGAGACCCACTTCCAACCTAGGGACACATACAGACTGAAAGTGAGGGGATGGAAAAAGATATCCCATGCAAATGGAAATCAAAAGAAAACTAGAGTAGCAATTCTCATATCAGACAAAATGGGCTTTAAAATAAAGACTATTACAAGATACAAAGAAGGACACTACATAATAATCAAGGGATCAATCCAAGAAGAAGATATAACAATTGTAAATATTTATGCACCCAACATAGGAACACCCCTCAATATATACGGTAAATGCTAACAGCCATAAAAGGGGAAATTGACAGTAGCACAATCATAGTAGGGAAATTTAAAACCCCACTTGCACTAATGGACAGATCATCCAACATGAAAATAAATAAGGAAACACAAACTTTAAATTACATATTAAACAAGGTGGATTTAACTGATATTTATAGTACATTCCATCTGAGAAAAACAGAATAAAATTTCTTCTAAAGTGCTCATGGAACATTCTCCAGGATCGATCATAAC
Source organism: Monodon monoceros (assembly GCF_005190385.1). NCBI lineage: Eukaryota > Metazoa > Chordata > Mammalia > Artiodactyla > Monodontidae > Monodon > Monodon monoceros. The sequence continues at coordinate 23,003,999 of NW_021703775.1, read as the reverse complement.
TTGGGGCAAAAACCAAGCCTCGGTAAATTTAAGAAAATTGAAATAGTATCAAGTATCTTTTCCAACCACAATGCTATGAGACTAGATATCAATTACAGGAAAAAATATGTAAAAAATACAAATACATGGAGACTAAACAATACACTACTTAATAACCAAGAGGTCACAAAAGGAATCAAAGAGGAAAGCAAAAACTACCTAGAAACAATTGACCATGAAAACACAACCACCCAAAACCTATGGGTTGCAGCGCAAGAAGCTCTAAGAGGGAATTTTATAGCAATACAATCCTACCTCAAGAAACAAGAAAAGGGCTCCCCTGGTGGCACAGTGGTTGAGAGTCCGCCTGCCGATGCAGGGGACACGGGTTCGTACCACAGACCGGGAAGATCCCACATGCCATGGAGTGGCTGGGCCTGTGAGCCATGGCCACTGAGCCTGTGCGTCTGGAGCCTGTGCTCTGCAACAGGAGAGGCCACAACAGTGAGAGGCCCGCATACCGCAAAAAAAAAAAAAAAAAGAAACAAGAAAAATCAAATAAACAACCTAAACTTATACCTAAAACAATTAGAGAAAGAAGGAAAAAAAAATACAACCCAAAGTTAGCAGAAGGAAAGAAATCATAAAGATCAGATCAGAAATAAAAGAAAATGAAATGAAGGAAACGATAGCAAAGATCAATAAAACTAAAAGCTGGTTATTTTGGAAGATAAACCATTATCCAGACACATCAAGATAAAAAGGGAGAAGACTCAAATCAGTAGAATTAGAAATGAAAAAGGAAAAGTAACAACTGACACTGTAGAAATACAAACGATCACTAGAGATTACTACAACCAACTATATGCCAATAAAATGGACAATCTGGAAGAAATGGACATATTCTTAGCAAACCACAACCTTCTGAGACTGAAGCAGGAAGAAATAGAAAATATAAACAGACCAATCACAAGCACTGAAATTGAGACTGTGATTAAAAATCTTCCAACAAACAAAAGCCCAGGACCAGGTGTCTTCACAGGCAAATTCTATCAAACATTTAGAGAAGAGCTAACACCTATCCTTCTGAAACTCTTCCAAAATATAGCAGAGGGAGGAACACTCACAAACTCCTTCTACGAGGCCACCATCACCCTGATAACAAAACCAGACAAAGATGTCACAAAGAAAGAAACCTACAGGCCAATATCACTGATGAACATAGATGCAAAAATCCTCAACAAAATACTAGTGAACAGAATCCAACAGCACGTTGAAAGGATCATACACTGTGATCAAGTGAGGTTTTTTCAAGGAATGCAAGGATTCTTCAGTACATGCAAATCAATCAGTGTGATACATTATATTAAAAAACTGAAGGAGAAAACCACATGATCATCTCAATAGATGCAGAAAAAGCTTTTGACAAAATTCAACATCAATTTATGAAAGAAACCCTCCAGAAAATAGGCATAGAGGGAACTTACCTTAACATAACAAAGGCCATATATGACAAACTCACAGCCAACATCGTTCCCAATAGTGAAACACTAAGAACATTTCTTCTAAGATCATGAACGAGACAATGTTGCCCACTATCACTGCTATTATTCAACATAGCTTTGCATGTTTTAGCCACAGCAATCAGAGAAGAAAAAGAAATAAATGGAATCCGAATTGGAAAGAAGTAAAGCTGTCACTGTTTGCAGATGACATGATATTATACATAGAGAAGCATAAAGATGCCACCAGAAAACTATTGGAGCTAATCAATGAAGTTGGTAAAGTTGCAGGCTACAAAATTAATGCACAGAAATCTCTTACATTCCTATATTCTAACAACAAAAAATCAGAAAGAGAAATTAAGGAAACACTCCCATTTACCACTGCAACCAAAAGAATAACATACCGAGGATAACCTTACCTAAGGAGACAAGAGACCTGTATGCAGGAAACTATAGACACTGATGAAATAAATTAAAGATGATAGGAACAGATGGTGAGTTATACCATATTCTTGGACTGGAAGAATCAACATTGTGAAAATTACTGTACTACCCAAAGCAACCTGTAGATTCAATTAAATACCTATCTAACTTACCAATGACATTTTTCACAGAACTAGAACAAAAATATTTCACAATTTACGTGGAAACACAAAAGGCCACAAATAGGCAAAGCAAGCTTGAGAAAGAAAAATGGAGCTGGAGGAACCAGGCTCCCTGACTTCAAGCTATACTACAAATCTACAGTTATCACCACAGTATGGTATTGGCACAGAAACAGAAATATAGATCAATGGAACAGGATAAAAAGCCCAAAGATAAACCCACACACATATGGTCACCTTATTTTTATAAAGGAGGCAAGAATATACAGTGAAGAAAAGACAGCCTCTTCAATAAGTGGTGCTGGGAAAACAGGACATCTACATGTAAAAGAATGAAATTATAACACTCCCTAACACCATACACAAAAATAAACTCAAAATGGATTAAAGACCTAAATGTAAGACCAGACACTATAAAATTCTTAGAGGAAAACATAGGCAGAACACTCTATGACATAAATTACAGCAAGATCCTGTTTGATCCACCACCTAGAGAAATGGAAATAAAAACAAAAACAAACAAATGGGACCTAATGAAACTTTAAAGCTTTTGCACAGCAAAGGAAACTATAAACAATATGAAAAGACAACCCTCAGAATAGGAGAAAATATTTACAAATGAAGCAACTGACAAAGGACTAACCTCCAAAATTTACAAGCAGCTCATGCTGCTCAGTATCAAAAAAACAAACAACCCAATCCAACAATGGACAGAAGACCTAAATAGATATTTCTCTAAAGAAGATATACAGACAGGCAACAAACACATGAAAGAATGCTCAACATCAGTAATCATTAGAGAAATGCAAATCAAAACTACAATGAGGTATCACCTCACACCAGTCAGAATAGCCATCAACAAAAAATCTACAAATAATAAGTGCTGGAGAGGTTGTGGAGAAAAGGGAACCCTTTTGCATTGTTGCTGGGAATGTAAATTGATACAACCACTATGGAGAACAGTATGGAGGTTCCTTAAAATACTAAAAATAGAACTACCAGACGACCCAGCAATTCCACTACTGGGCATATACCCTGAGAAAACCATAATTCAAAAAGAGTTATGTACCACGATATTCACTGCAGCACTATTTACAATAGCCAGGACATGGAAGCAACCTAAGTGTCCATCAACAGATGAATGGATAAAGAAGATGTGGCACATATATAAAATGGAATATTATTCAGCCATAAAAAGAAATGAAATTAAGTTATATGTAGTGAGGTGGATGGACTTAGAGTCTGTCATACAGAGTGAAGTAAGCCAGAAAGAGAAAAACAGATAACATATGCTAACACATATATATGGAATCTAAAGAAAACCAAAAAAACCAAAAATGGTTATGAAGAACCTAGGGGCAAGACAGGAATAATGACACAGATGTTGATAATTGACTTGAGGACCCAGGTAGAGTGAAGTGTAAGCTGGGACAAAGTGAGAGATTGGCATGGACTAATACATAATACCAAATGTAAAGTAGATAGCTAGTGGGAAGCAGCCGCATAGCACAGAGAGATCAGCTTGGTGCTTTGTGAACACATAGTTGGGTGAGATAGGGAGGGTGGGAGGGAGACTCAAGAGGGAGGAGATATGGGGATATATGTATATGTATAGCTGATTCACTTTGTAATAAAGCAGAAACTAGCACACCATTGTAAAGCAATTATACTCCAACAAAAATGATAAAAAAAAATTCTACAATGTGATAGTACCTTATGCCCATTGGGATGGCTACTGTCAAACAAACAAAGACAAAGAAATTAAGTGTTGGAAATGATACAGAGAAATTGGAATCCTTGACACTGTTGGTAAGAATGTTAAATGTTACAACCACTGCAGCAAACAGGATGACAGCTTCCTATAAATGGAAAATATGTTTACCATATAATGTAGTAATTCCTTTTTTGGGCATATACTCAAAAGTATTAAAAGCAGTCTTGAAAAGATACAGGTACACATATGTTTGTAGCAGCATTATTCACAGTAGCCAAAATGTGGACGCAACCCAAATTCCACTGACACATACAATGGAATATTGTTCAGCCTTACAAAGGAAGGAAATTCTGGCATTTGCTTCAACATGAATGAACCTTAATGACATTATGCTAAGTGAAATAAGCCAGTCATAAAGAGACAACTCTATGATTCCAATTATGTGAAATACTTAGAGTAGTCAAAATCCTAGAGAGAGAAGTACAATGGTGGTTGCTGGGGACTGGGGGAAGGAGGTCATAGGGAGCTATTTTTTAATGGGTTTAGAATGTCAGCTTTATAAGATGAAAAGAGTTATAAAGATGGATGACATTGATGATTGTACAACATTATGAATGAGTTTAATACCACTGAACTTTACACTTAAAAATGGTTAAGATAATAAATTTTATGTTATATATAATTTACTATAATTATTTTTTAAAGAAGCCAAACAGAAATTCTCAAACTGGAAACTAAAATAACTAAAATGAAAAACTCACTAGATCATTTTAATAGCTGATTTGAGCAGGCAGAAGAAAGAATCAGCAAGCTTGAAGATAGGTCAATTGAAATTATCCTGTCTAAGAGGCATGTGGGGCATAATCAATCACATTAACATATACAAAGTGTGAGTCTCAGAAATAGAGGGGGAGAGAGAAATGAGCAGAAAGAATATTCAAAGAATTAATGGCTGAAAACTCCCCATATTTGATTTAAAAAACATGAATATACACATCAAAGAATCTCAACAAATTTTAGCAAAGTTAAACTAAAAAAAATTATGCAGACACATTAAAATCAGCTTGTCAAAAGTCAAATACAAAATGAGATTCTTAAAATCAGCAATGGAGAAGTGATTGTCACATACAAGTGATTCTCAATAAGATTAATAGTCAACTTTGCATCATAAACCATGAAGGACAGAAAAAAATGGGACAGCAGTTTTAAACTGCTGAAAGAATAATCTATCAACCAAGATTTCCATATCCAGCAAAATTCTCCTCCCAAAGTGAAGGGGGTATAAAGACTTTCCAAGATAAACAAGAATGAAGTTAGATTCCTACCTTGCATGATACACATAAGATTCTCTCAAAATGAATCAGATACCTAAATATAAAACTTAAAACTATAAAACTCTTAGAAAAGAATATAGGGTTAAATTTTTATGTCCTTGGATTTGGCAATGGATTTTTATATATGACACCAAAATCATGAGCAACAAAAGAAAAAAAAAAACAAATAAATTGACTTCATCAAAATTTAAAACTTTTATGTATCAAAGGACATTATCAAGAAAAGTAAAAAAAAAAATCTAAATAATGAGAGGAAATATTTGCAAAATCATGTATATAATAAGTGTCTAGTATCTGGAATATATAAAGAATTCATGACTCAAGAACAAGAGACAAAAAACTAAATTAAAAAATCGGCAAAGTACTAAAGTAGATATTTCTCCAAAGAAGATATACTAATAGGCAATAGCACAAGAAAAACTGTTCAATATTAGGAGTCAATAGGGGAATGCAAATATAAACCACAGTGAGCTATCACTTCACACCCACTAGGATGACTATAAGTTTTAAAAATTGAAAATGTGTTCAAAAGGATATAAAGAGATTGAACACTTTGTACATTGCTGATGGGTATGTAAAATAATGCAGCCACTAACAAAGCAGTTTGGTAGTTCCTCAAAAAGTTGGATACAGAAATATTATGTGACTCAGCAATTTTCTTCCTGTATATAAAACCCTAAAAATTTAAAATAGGAACTTAAACAATTACTTGCACATGAATGTTCATAGCGGCATTTCTCACAACAGCTGAAAGATGGAAACAACACAAAAGTCCATCATCTGTTGAACAGATAAAATATTATATATATATATATATATAAATAATGGAATATTTTCAGCCATAAAAGGAATGAAGTGATGATATGTGCTAGTACATGGTTGTACCTCAAAAGCATTTTGCTAAGTAAAAAAATGTCAGATACAAAACATCACATACTGCATAATTTCATTAATATAAAATATTAAGAATATTCAGAAATATTCAGAGATAAAAGCCAGATTTGTATTTTCCAGAAGCAAAGGGGCGGGGGAAAAGAAAGTGACTGCTTACTTGATATGAGATTTTTCTTTTGAAGTCATGAAAATGTTCTGGGCCTAGATAGAGGTGATGGTCACAAAGTGAATGTGTCAAGTGCCGCTGAATTGTACACTTTTAAATTGTTGATTTTACATTACTCCTTTATGTTACTTCAATTTTAAAAACACAATGTTTTAAATATTTTATGACACAAAAATTCTAACCATGCATGTTGTTAACAGAATATGGATTAGGATGTTATGTGTGTATTGGTGTACCTGTGTCTCAGATTATATACGCTATAGGACAGAGGGTGTTTTTTTTTTTAATCTGTTTCATTTACTACTGTATTGCCAGTAACTGAACTTGACATTAGTATGCACACAAAAAACATTTGTTGAATGAATGAATAAATCTGTGAATAGATGGAAGACAAAGAAAGACAATTTAGGTAAACACCAAAATGATACCTGTTGCTATCTCTCAGGGAACTATGGATGATTTTTATTTTCTTCTACTTGCTTTTTTGTACTTTTCTAAAATTTAGTTCCTTTACATAAATATGTATAATTTTGTAGTGAAAATTGATTAACAACAAAAGTCTTTTTAAAGGAATCGAGGTTTTAAAATTAGGGATCGACAGAATTCAGCCCCTTCCTATTCCAGTTAAATAAAAAAAACAACAACAACAACTAAAGAGGCAGATTCCAGCTATATATTTTAGCAGCACATAATACAAAACAGCCAATAAATCCTTCATGAAAGACATTGAAAATAATTTTCTTTGGGCACTACTAATGATGTCTTAGTGCTCCAAATATGAAGCAGTTATTTCTTTCGGGAAGAAAAAAAACTAGTGATGAATAGTAAACATTTTCTAGTAGAGAGATCTCTGATATAAAAACAATAACAGAATTTGATGATCATGTCATCGTTGTGCACACAAATTGCTGAAAATATAAAACAGGAAAAGCAAGGTCAATAGAAATTAACATACAGTTATTCAGAGCCCCAAGCAGGCAGATTAATGGGCTACTTAATAAAGTACAAGTCTGTTATAATGAACAATTATAGCACCCCAGATATTAGAGAAACGATGAAAGACAGCATAGTATTTTGGCACTCATAATGAGTCAGGATATAATGAAATTACTCATTACTTCAGTAATGAGATGAAAATAGACCTGAAACATGGACCCCTGAAGCAGTGATGAGTTAACCTTTAAAAATCATTTGTGAGATCTAGTTAAGAGAAAGAGGTGAAAGCTCAGATTCTTTAATCTCATTAATCGGAAATTCCACCGCACACACTAAAAATCAGGTTCATTATAACTGGAAGTCTCAAATATATAGGAATAAAAATTGTTTTTACCAGGATATTATTTGAAACTAAACTCAGGAATTTAAATTAAGGAGGAAAGAGCCTTAAAAATTCATGGTCACTGGGAAAAAATAGATTAAAGCAACATTCTGAACTGCTTTCATTTTATCAGAATTTACTTTTCTACTTCAGCTTGAGGCTGTCATATTTCTCTAGAGAAATCATTAATGATGTATTTGGAGTTCTAATAAAAATTTAAAGTGAGAATATAACAGGAGCTCCCTGTCTATGATGAAAATTAATGTCAACGTGTTTAATATGACATTATCTTTCCACATCTGTACTGAAATGGCCAAATATAATAGGAAAATCCAACATATCATCTAGAGGTTTTAATTGCAAGCAGTAGAAAACCTGAAATTTATTGAAAGGATATTAAGTCACACACAGAATCACCAGGTATCCTTAAGGTCATACTCGGAAAACAATTGGAATTAAGAGCAACTATACACTGAGATCTATCCAGTGCCACTCTCATTAAATGCTGGATGTTCTAGCTTGCTCCACTGATGCTAATGTGCAGGATAACAGGATGTCACCTTATTCACTGTTGTATCTGGAAAGCTGATGTTGCTGCCATCACCACCATCACCAAAATTGAGTTTATGATATTTCCACATGTATGTATCACTAACTCCCATGTCAGGGTCAGAACGTGTCTCTAAACATTAAGGCTTAAATCCTTTGCCTGCCCTTTTGCTGCAAGAAAGGGTGTTTTCTTGGTTTCTATAAGGAACAGGTGATTCTGGTTCCCATGAAGACTTAAACACAGTTGCCAAACATAAAAGGATATTCCAGTGATGAATGGGTAAAAATTATTAATGTTACCTACAATCTAAAACTTTCAACAACAATGTATGTTTTTTGCACTTCAAAACAATGGTCTTGCCTATCACAATTCAACTATCTCATATTGCAAGCAAAATATCTCACCTTATCACCAAAAGGAGGCATCCAAATCATGTTATGTTTTGTGTCACCGTTATCTGTGGGAGATTTGTGTTTCCTTACTTCGGCCTGAATACCACCTGTATATAGGCAAACTACTGACTAAGTCATAAAGGTAGCCAAACCCATTTTATTCAACAATGGGTAAAATGAGAGAAATTAAAAAGAAAAAGTCTGTCTCCCAACACACATACACACATGTATGGGAAGGAAGAAAACATATTTATAGTATATAGTCCTTAATTCTGGGACTACTCACGAGAGAATTTATTATTTCCCTTATCTAATAACAACTAAAGGTTACTTCTGTTTTCACCAAGCACCTAAACTGATCAGAGATCTGTTTATAGTGGGATAGACCAAGCCTTCAGTCCTAACAGATCTGAACTCTTAGTGGTTCCACCTGTGTAGCATTGCAGTGGTCTTATATTACTGTTACTCTTGATCCTAGTAGTAAAAACATGTACCCTAGGGCATCCCATGGGTGCCATCTGTGTTCCCCTTTGACTCCACAGCACAGATGCAACCCAATTGCCCCTTGATATTTAAAGTATATCACCTGGACAACATAATAACACCTTTTTGGGGGCTTATTTATAAACTGACCTCAGAACAACAAAGTGGCTCTGTAACAGACTTACTCAGCTTCCAATTCAGGGGAAATATTGTTATGTCTTTAGTGGAAATAGTTCTCCATAAGCATTAAAATTTCTGAACAGAGTTCAGAACAGAAGCAAGAATTTTACAAATAAAACCTGAGGGCTAATAATGAAATGTTCTACCCTGTAGATATCAGCCTTCTCTAAAAGTCCCTCCCAAATACAGTAGACTTCAGACTGGCAAAAATATTTTGTTTTTCATTTTATCTCAGGTAAAGAGCATATATACATGTACCAAAAGTACCCACATACCTTCTACTACCAAAAACACAAAGCCCTAGTTGACAATGCAGGTGTTTGAATCAGACAGCCGTGGGTTAATTTTAGTCAAGCCAGTTACTGGCAATGTGATCTTAGGTAAGTCACAATATCCTTTGAGCTTTAGTTTTCCCATCTGTAAAATGGAGATAACACCAACAATTCATGGATGTTGATTTTTTTTCTTGTAATAAGATTATATAGTTAAAGCTCTTAGCACATTGCCTACTAATGTGAGTGCTTGATTCATAGAAGCAGAGGTAATATTTAAAATATTTTGCACATCATAGTCACCAATCAATTAAAGCAGATTCAGGTTGTGCTGTTAGAACAAGGTCTTGGGGGTCTGGCATCATCCCTTTTGATAGCAGACATTAGGGAGGTTCAGGGAAGGGGCTGGGACATCAGGAGCCATGTGAGGAGCTCTAGGGTAGCCGTATTTAACTAACCATGTAGGAGTATTCAGTGCTATAATAACTGGTGCAGCTAGAGTATAATAACTGATAACCAGCCTCTCGTTAGAGACACGTAGTAGTAACAGGGATGGTGAGGGTGGTAGTGGGAGCTGTAATAAAACATTCTCTTAGTAAGGATAAGCAGAAAGAGATGAATCATCTAACACATGAAGAGCTAAGAAAAAACATAATGGGAGTAGGATAAAAAAAGAGGACAGCCATAAATTGAAGGCAAATGATGTTCTTGAAATTTCAAAGCACTGCAGTTTTTCAGTAGTTTTTAACTGAATAAAAATGTGACTCATTATTCTTGGAAACAGGAACACTCCATAAAGTTTGGGTGTTTCTTTATGAAACAATTAATTTTTAAGGGAAATTTAATTTTGCTTGCCAATGTTTTCTTCTAGCCACATAGAAAATTCTTACCAAGAGTTAATTATATTTCATTTTCTAAAATGTGTGAGAAAAGAGGAAAACAGTTTCTGAGCCATGTATTCTGCTGCACAGAAGAAAATAATACTCATAATCAACTTTCAATGTTAGTTTTTATATGTTTATATTTTAAAACAATTGCTATAATTAAAGATGTATTCTCCTCTTGAGAGACTATATTTCAAGTCACATTTATTGAGCATCTACTACCTATTAGGTAGACAACGGGATACTGTGATTGATAGGTCATGGTGTTTGTGACGGAAACCACCATTTCAGCTCAGTGAAGTCCAACATGATAGACCAGACCCCTGGCTATCTCTCTGAACTCCTATCAATTCCTCCATATTTACTATACTCCAGAAAAATAGTTTTCCAGTCCCTAGAGGAGGCCAAGCTTATAGTTGCCTTAGGGTCTTTACATTTACTCTGTCCTCCCTCTGGAATACTCTTGTCATGACTGTCTTCTTTTCAACATTTACCTGAAAAAAAACACCTTCTCAGAGAGGCCTCATATGACAATCATAGCTAAAGTAGCAACAATCCCCCAACTGTCACACTCTATCTGATAACCTTGTTTTGTAGACACTTTTGAGAGATACTTACCATTATCCAAAATATTTATGCTTATATATTTATGATTTACCCTTGAAATAAAAACTCTAGTAGGCCAAGATTTTGTTGTGATATCCTTAGTAATATGAACAGTTCTTGGCACATAGAAAGGTTCATAAATAATTACTTAATAAAAGTAGTGACACAAAGCAAAACTAAATCACTTGATTTCCAGCTATGTAAGTTTTGAGATTGTTTGAATTTTACACCACATTAGAAAAAGGTTAACTGCCACTGTATGCATCAAGTACTTGAAGAAAGAAACAAACATGAAGCTATCCTTGGGAATGGTATGTGTGGCTATTTCATGTGAATTCCTTGACTATATTACTACATCTTAATAGTAGATAGGGATTGTATTAAAACAATTAAATATAAGCTTCAATTATGTTTCTTAGAATTTTCAACATTTTTAGAGACCTGTTCCTGAGACCTTGAACTAATTTGCACTCATCTATTAATTATGGTACCATTCTACTGAATCCCATGCTGTGAGGTTGTGCTAATAATGGTTTATTTAATTTTTAAATCCAGTGTTCAAAGGAGAAACAAGCATTTTTTTTCTCTGGCTCCTTGTGGGGAGATAAAATGACTCAAGGGATGAAAGAACAGTAGATAAAATGTGAAACCACACATCTAAAGCTAGAGGAAAAAGTCAGAAAAAGAGATAGCCAGATACCAAATTTTTAAAAAAAGAGATATTTATATTAAAGAAAGATAACAAAAAAGGGGAACCAGCTCTGCTGTATAAACTTTTCCACAGCTTATAAAAATACAAAAAAAATTACTCATTTTAATATTTAACTAGCAAATCATTGTCATTTAATTGCTGACACAATTTTAAAAGATTGTGCACATAACAGTATTTAAATAATAGATAACTGATAGAAAATAAATATCTCAAGTACAGTAACAAGAACTGTAATATGCATAAAAATATCATAACAATAAATGAGAGACATATATGGAAGTAATAACAATACCCTATTGATGTCAATAAATTAAAAGGATTTGCTTGCTATTATTACTGAATAGTATGAAATATGTGAAATATATGAAAATGAAATCCACATTAGTTGAGTTTAATTCAATTCAAGTTAAAATCCTAATTATGCATTCTTTATAAAGTTTTAAAAAATTATTCTAAAATTCCTCCAAATTCTATATTAAGATGGGTGGTAATTCTCTCTGAAATAATTTTTATGTAATTTATTCCAGGGAAAATATTTATGATTGATTTTAGAAAAAAAAATGATTGAAAATTTAAAATTGGAAGAAAAATATAAAGAATACATGAAGGCTAGTCTTAAATAATATAAAAGTTATCTATGCAGTTAAGATAATCTAAATAATATGATTCTGGCAATTGGAAAACTAAATAAGGAAATTGAACAGAAAGCCTAGAAATAAACCAGAATATGTAACTATTTAGTATATGAATGAGATAGTATTAAATACCAAGTTAGCATTAAATACCCAAGTTACTCTATAAATGGTGTCAAACTAATTGACCAGTTCTTTGGGGAGAGGAAAGGTGTTTACCTCACTTTATGGATCAACATAAATTTCAAAATGATTAAACAATTAATAGTAAAATATTAATCCAAAAATATTACTAGACTATAAATGCTAATATAGAATTTAATACAGAGAAGGCCTTTCTATATGTGACACCAAAGGTAGAAATTATAAACAGTATTGATAAGTTAAAATCTTCCTCATCAAAAATATACAACTAAAAGACAAAGAACAACAAATTAGAAAAAAGAGTCATTCAAAATTAACTAAACTTTATTATTTTGTAGGATTCATAAAGCTTACTGTAAAATATTAAAACAATTTGTAAAAGTATAAAGAAATCAAGAAAAAAATATTTTCAAACACACAGATTATTACATAGTTAGCATTTTGATAAATTTCTTTTCAAGTATTATTTTCTCTACATTGATATACATCAACTTGCAAGGATATAACTTTTCTTTTTAGATATGTTGTTCTGATAATCTACTTTTTCCAAAAATATTTTTTGGAACAATTATTTATATAGCATTTACATTGCATTAGGTATTATAAGCCATCTAGAGATGATTTAAAGTATATCGGAGGATGTTTGTAGGTTATATGCAAATACTATACCACTTTACCCTTTTTATAAGGGACTATAGAATTCCTGGATTTTAGTATCTGCGGGGAGTCCTAGAACCAATCCCACACAAACACCAAGGGGTGACTGTATATATTATTCCATCATATAACTTGTACTAAAATTCAATTAATCAGTCCCTTTTCTTCTATTATAATGTGTGTAATTATTTGTTAACATTTTCTTCCTTGCTACATAGTGAGTGTCCTGACAACAGAGATGGTCTCTGCCATTTTTTCCTGCTGTAATCCCAGTGCTCATTGTGGGACCCAGCTAATGCTGAGCTCTCTAAAAAGTAGTTATTGGGTAAAAGGATACAGGTAGACTAAATATGTAAGGCTACATAATTTTGAAAACAAAATGGAGATTCTATATAGTCCATGGGGGGCAGTAACAGGATTTAAAACCCAGATTTGTTAAGAATGTGTGGTAAAGATAATGGGTGATAGAAAAATTATGGGAATTGTTCTCATCAAGCTATGTGACCATGAACCTGACTTCATTATACCCTTGATGAAACTAAGGGACAAAGTAAGTTTTGTTAATTAATTTATATCTGTTACTAATAAGAGAAAATACATATTGGTTTTTCATCTGGGGTCAACCATGTAGTTAAGGGAATTAATACCAAAGAACTCCACAGTTTTGGCAAAATAATCTCTTTTTTTGAGTTCCTCAAAATGGAACTGGGTAAGGAGAAGGAGCTAACTTTGAAGTCACTAGCTGACCCATCACCATTTCCCTACAGAAATTTCAAGACAGTCTAACATTAATGTACAAAGATTGTAGAGCAGAGTTACTAATAATAGAAAAATGATGGACAAAGCCTACATAAACAGTGATAAAGGAATGGGTTAATCAAGTCTGTGATTAGCAATGTCTAATCATAAAATGAGGAAATGGTGACTAGTTTGCTGTCTCTAGAGCTCCTCAAACTATCTGTGGTGTAGATTTATTTTTCAATTCCTAATTTATTTCAGACTTATGTTTTATAAAATACAATTAAAATTTTTCAGCAATATCAAGTTGCTGTAAATTTTCTTAGTGTTTCCCCTGATATTCTGTACCTATCCATTTGTGGACCAATTACAAACAGTTCAGAAACTGTCATCCGTCCATGGATCACACTTTGTGTAACACAGTTTTATACAACTTTGGTAAACATGCTCATTGATTCAAAATGGAAATGTCTTAAAAAAATTTTCAATCTCAAATATGCCAAATATAACATGAACTTTCTTGGAGTATTTTCCATTATGGTATATTCATCTTAAAGTGGCAGTGTGTAACACTGACTACACTGGAGAATATGGAAGTTATTTGTCATCAACTGGTTTTGTGTCACAAATATCAAAACTGGGAACTTTGTTGTTACCCAGGTTTTGAACAGGAGTTGATATTTAGTATACTTTATGATATATATAACTATTCTCTTGCAGATAAAATATCTTGACTTTTACTTTGTCCATCTTCCCTTTATAAATAAAACTATCATTCAAGTCTATTCTTGAGAAAATGTTAGCTAGGGTTCATGTACATCAGGAAACAAATAACTACTATAATCCTGGCCAGGAATCCTTTCCAAAGAGCTAATTAACTCTGAGTATTTGAAGCCAACAGGATTGCCCACCTTCACCATAGAGAGGGCAAATAGGCCTTATTTCCATGTAATACTCTCAAAGCCTCTCTTAATAGTTAAAGTCTGGCAGTAGAAATCCAGCGGTTGAGTTTTTAATGCTGTTAGATTATTCCAGAGCAGCATCAATTTCTGGCAGTGATAACGCATGCAGTGGCTTTCCGGCAGGACACAGCCACAGGGTTCCTGGCAAAGCCACTGAGCAAGGTTTTTGTAAGCAGATCCGTATCAGTTTTGACAGGGCTAACATATGGCTTTGAATTTCTGGCCAAAGCCTGTTTCATGGTTGTTATCAGAAGAAACCCTACATGCTCTCTGGCAGCACTGCCATGCAATGTAAAGAATTTAATTCCTGGAAGTATATTGCCACAATGGTTTGCTACAGAACAAATTTTCGAAGCTGGTTTCCTGCCAACATAAAATTCTATAGGTCATGTCAAGGCCAACACTGCAGTGAGTTTTCAGCAATAAGATATTGAGCTGATCTTTTAATAACCTTCACACTCACATTTTCAATACTCTTTAAGTGTTTCCACGTACACTTCATGTAAATGAGCTATTTTCTACATGAAAGGATATTGCAGTCAGTATGTGTTTTGTGCATTGGCTTATATGAGCATTTTCCAGCACCTCTCACTTATCCATCTAATACAATGAATTGCAATTATTTCACACTTTCACTTTAAATTGTAAAAGAGCCAATGCATGTTCATGTTAACAGTAAGTATGGAAAGAACAACAACATCCCGCAGTTCAAATTGCAGCTTAATTCTTTCATCTTTTTATTCTGACCACAGGCTAACTCAGCAGCTTAACTGACTGAAAATATCTGAGGGGAAGAAGCCCTGGCTTTGAAAGGTGATTAGAGTTCAAGATATAGGACAGGAAGCAGCAGTATATCCTTCAGGGAGAGTGATGTATCATTGTTTTTTTCCTAAAACAGAACTATGCACATTGCGTATATTTAAAACACTGTTCTAGTACTGCTTTCATGATACTGAAATTGACAATGTCACATGACATTTTCCTGATAATTTCATCACAACTGAGATCATGCTGCTTAGGCTTAACTTAATAAATACTGATTCAGACAAGAGATTTCTCAAAGATCACAGGATCATTATATTTTATTTTATTTATATAAAATACTAAACAAACTAATAAGAAAAGCAAGCTCAAAATAAAAGTGCTTTTTAAAATGGTTATTATGCAACTAAAGCAAACACAAAATTATTCTAGGTTACTTCTTGTCTGTTTCATGGTGCCTCTGAGGTCTTATTATAACAATTAATTCAGGGTAGTTTTTAAAATCTGTTTATTATCATTCTTATAAAAACACTGTCCCCAAACCAAAGGCTAGTCACATTTGAGTAACTCGTAAGATATATGTGGATTAACTCTAATGTGTTAAATGATTTGGGGACAAAAACGTCTCAGTGAAATATAAAGCTATAAAACTTACAGGCAAATTAAGGTAATATGTGTGAGACTTGTTTCTTTGTTGTTCATTTTGATATGCCTAAGGAATATAAAGTTTAGAAACAATCAGCAAGAATATTTTCTGAGTACCATGGACCAGAGCACTGTATTGATGGATGTACTATAGTTCTAATTCCAAATCAGCTCTTACCTCACTAGAATCCCTTCAGCAAAGCCTGAAAAATATCTTTGAAGTTGATGTCTCTACTTCTTTTTTGTCAACAGATGCAGACATTCTGAATTAGGTGAAACTCTGGTTGTTCTTTCATAATCATTCTAATAATTTGGAATTGTCTTACTATATCTGATGCAAAATTTGACATGTATCACAAACCCTCAATATTTCATTCATTTATTTGCTCAATCAATAAATAGTAACTGAGTAGCAATTATGTGCTAGGTACTTAAGATGTAGTGATTGGTATGGAGTGTCCTCACAGGATTCAAAAATCCTGAACCTCATCTTTGAACCATTATAAGGGAAACCTTGGAAGTTATAATTAATTTTTGCTTACCAAAAGAAATATGTCAAAAAAGAAGAATGAAAGGGTAAGGTTTACAGTCCAATGATGTTGAAAGATCTCAAAATATTCCAGTGAATCATGGTTTAATTTGAAAAAGAGCATGTCATACTACTCTACTAAATACATATATAATGTAATTTACTGCAAATAAGATATAAGAATTTGGCACCAGGAAAAACCAATAACTTACCTATTACTAACCAACACTTTATTTTACAATTTTCTGTTAATGCAGGACCATCTCATACAACTCACTAAGTGTTAATGTTTCAGCCAAAGAGTTTGAGAATCACTTATCTGGCTGGTTCATTCAACAATGGCTCAAACTCAAAAGACAGCTAAAACACAGAGGAGCAATAAATCTGGCTTGGCAAAATCACTGAAAATGACAGTAGCTCTCAGGTGATAGGAAAAGACTCTTGGTCTTTGGCCTTTCTTTCACTTTGTATGTTTTAACTTTGCATGCCTGGGTTTCTTGGTAGGTAATTATAGAGCAGTAGGTCAATAATGTGTAGGTTCATCCTTCTGAAGACTGAGATATCAAAATCAAACTCTCTCCCACCTTTGAACAGGACAACAGGAAGGGACCACCAGGTAAATTGGTCAGACTTAAGTGAACTACTACAAGAGTGATGAATATGTTTCTAAATAAGAACAATGAAAAAGACTTTGGAATATCAAATGGAAATATGCACCCTTTTCCCCTGAGAAAAGGCAATCACTATGATTTTTAAAGCACTTATTAGGCACTAAAGAAAATTTTCAGGTATTATTATGCTAATTTAAGAATGAGAAAAGCATCCTTACAAGTTAAATAAATAACCCAAGAATGCAGAACCAGCACCTGGCAGAGGCAGGGTTGGCATGCAGCAGGTTGGTGTCACTTAGATACAGCTGCACCCCACCCCCATAAAAAGACCTTCCCTAAGGTTGTGGTTCCTTTTTACCAATGGGAGTGAATGACAAAGGCATCATTTTCCTAGCTATTTTAGAGCACAAATTTGCTAACTATATTTCTCATTTCCATTCTCACAAAGCACCCAAGATGTTTTTTTTATAGGGTCAGGAATATCAGATTTCACCATGAAACCCTGGATTCTTAAACACATGATGTTTCTTTTAACAATTTTTTCCATAATTAAAAAGTAATGACCATAGGAGAAGCAATATTAGCAAATCCATTAATTAGGGCATTTCCTCCCCTAGGAAAATAATTTTAGATCAACTGTTCAGCCATCATTAAAGCCATTACATTCTATAGAATAGAAAATATGTTTGAGCTTCCCACTGCTGTGTTTTCAGTTGGATTGTCTCCTACACCACATTTTATCAAACTATGGTATAATCAAGGTACAGGTTAAGGTAACACATTATTAGGCTTCCCAAGAGAAGTGTAAATGAACTCTGATCTGTAAATTGGCTAATTATTTTTGTGCTACATCATTAGCTGTACATTTAGACTCAAATGTATTATTGACAGAAAAATTCAAGCCTATCATTTATAAAAGAGACAACAACATTATTCAAGGACATGTAATAGCTGAACCATGAAAGAATTTCTTTAATTCTTCTAAATTAAAATTTTTTTCTTACTCTGAATGTAATAACTGTTCATTGTAAAAAATATAAGAAGATACAGAACACCACAAAAAAAAAGAAATTGCTTGAACTTCACAACTCAGAGAAAACTACTATTACCATAACCAGTCTTAAAACATATACATATTATACATAACATATAAATATATATATGTTTAAACATATATATATGCAAATATATTTATATGCTCACAAAATTGGGACAATAATAGACTACTGGTTTATAGCCTAATATTTTTTTCATTTAACAATAAACCAGGAACAGATCTCTGTTATTAAAATATTTTATATAAAGTTATATTTATGTACATAAAACTCATAATGCACCAAAGTGTTTAGTCAATATAATTATTTATTTATTCATTTTCAAGTTTTCAAACTATTATAAACAATCCCAGGAGGAATATACTTAAAGAAAACAAAATGACATCAACCTCTATGATGGCTTCCTAAGAGTAAATTAATGGAAAGAGTCAAAGAATATGTATTATTAATTTTTTTTTCCCAAAATGTCATACCAATTTAATATCTACTGGCAGGGAGGTAAGATTGTTGATTTCTCTATCATTGCTGAAAGTGACTATTATCAAAACTTTTAAACTCTTACCAATTTAACAGATTAAAGAGTTTATCTTATTTTTATTTACCTGGAGGTCTTTGACTATTAAGTGGAAAATTTTTCAATATAATCATTGGTTATCTGCAATGAATTATATTTTACTTTTTTGTTGTATTCATCTCATCATTCATTTGTTCATCCATTTATTCATTTAGTAAGTTGCTAGTGAAGAAAAACTTCTGTTCTCATGCTGTGTACACGCTTCTGAAGGGAGCCAAATAATAAGCAAAATATCAAAAACTAAATTACTTTTGGATTACTTGTATTAGTTTCTTAGGGCTGCTGTAACAAATTACCACAAACTGGGTGGCTCAAACAATAGAAATTTATTCTGTAACAGTTCAGAAGGCTAGAAGTTTAAAATCAAGGTGTCAGCAGGACTATGTTCTCTCTGTCTCTAGGAGAGAAAATTTCCTTGCCTATTCTAGCTTCTCATGTCCCCCAGGCATTTCCTTGACTTGTGGCCTCTTCACTCCAATCTCTGCATCCATCTTCTCTGTGTGTATCCTCTATGTCTCTGGGTCCAAAGACATCCCTCCTTTCTCTTATAAAGACATCAGTCATTGGATTTAGAGACTACCTAATCCTCTATGACCTCACTTTAACTTGATTACATCTACAAAGACCTTATTTCCAAATAAGGTTACATTTACTGGTATTGGAGCTTAGGACTTGAACATATCTTTTAGGGGAGCAAAATTCAATCCACTAGACTGTGACAAACACTTGGAGGAAAACAAAGGTTTGAATTAAACTTCTATGATACAGTGTGATCAAGTATGGGTTGGGAGACCTAGTTCGATGTAGTGTTCAGGGGAGACATCTCTGGGAAGGTTACCACTGAACTAAGACCTGAATAATGAGCAGAAGCCAGTCATGCAGAGATCTCCAAGCAGCAAAAAAACAACTAGTGCAGTGTCCCCACGGGGTGGAGTGTTATGGGATAGGTAGGGGCTGATCATATAGGACTTTATAAACCACGGTGAAGAGATTTTATTCAATCAGGGTAGAAAATAATCTTTTAAAATAACTATAATTGGATGGTTACTATATGTCAGGAAGTATTGAAACAAGTTTTATAATACCTTACCTCATACATACAGAGAAAATAATTTATTACTCTCTTCAAGAATAATAAAGGCTCAGAAATTCTAAACCAGTTTTTTTTTAAGGTTAAAAGATAATTAGGGGGCTTCCCTGGTGGCGCAGTTGTTGAGAGTCCGTCTGCCGATGAAGGGGACACGGGTTCGTGCCCCGGTCCAGGAAGATTCCACATGCCATGGAGCGGCTGGGCCCATGAGCCAGGGCCGCTGAGCCTGTGCGTCCGGAGCCTGTGCTCCGCAACGGGAGAGGCCACAACAGTGAGAGGCCCGCGTACCACCAAAAAAAAAGATAATTAGGAACATTTCTAATAATTTCATCAGTACTTTTTCTATATTAAGTATGCTAATCTATATTTCTTTTGATGTGTAATTTCCTTTAATTAGTCTTTGGGCTTTTCAACCAGTAGGTACTAATACAGTGCTACTTATATATGTACTTAGGTATCTATTTATATACCTACTTATCTATTATTTTATGTTATGAACTCTTCCTTGCCTTGTATGACTAGGGAAAAGAAAAACCCTGCACCATCAGGGATTAAAATAAATGATGGTCTACATTTTAGCTTTTCTGTTTGTTTGTTTGCTTTTTGTTTGTTTTTCATTTATTTTATATGTACTTCTTTCACTCATCTGGAAAATATTTTTGAGGTAGAATTCATTTTGATATCCTGACCATTATATCAGAAAAAAGTGGTGCCATAATGAAGGCCTTCTCTCTGGCTTTCTCTCTAACTTTTGCCCAAAGCCCATGCACACAACTGCCCCAAACCTAAATCTGCAGTGGCAAAAAATAATTTTCTATACCAGGGCATGGCATAACCCCATCTTGGTCACTTTAGGCTGCTATAACAAAAATACCATAGGGTGACTTTAACAACAAACATTTATTTCTCACAGTTCTGGAGGCTGGGAACTCCAAGATCAAGGTGCTCACGCAGCCAATGTCCATTGACAGTCCTTTTCAATGGTTTGAAGATGGCTATCTTCACTTAGCATCCTCATCTGATGGAAAGTAGAAAGAGGAAGTTCTGATGTCTCTTCCTCTTCTTGTGAGAGCATTAATCCCATCATGAGGCCTCCACCCTCATGAGCTCCTCTAAAATGAATTACTTTCCAAAGGTGCCATCTCTAAATGCCTTCATATTGGGGATTAGGGTGCCAACATAGGAATTTGGAGGGACACAAACATTCAGTGCATAGTAAATATCTAGTTCTTGAATTTTCAAACCACAGAGCATTAATGTGGCTTTGTAATAATATTCTCTACTGGCTTTCTGAAACGCCACATTTCTTTCACAGAGGGAATGTTGTGAGTAGCTTTTGGCATTTGCTTTTGTTTATATATATATATATATATTTTGTGTGTGTGTGTGTGTGTGTGTGGTACACGGGCCTCTCACTGTTGTGCCCTCTCCCATTGTGGAGCACAGGCTCCGGACGCGCAGGCTCAGTGGCCATGGCTCACGGGCCCAGCCGCTCCGCGACATGTGGGATCCTCCCAGACCGGGGCACGAACCCGTGTCCCCTGCATCGGCAGGCGGACTCTCAACCACTGCGCCACCAGAGAAGCCCATGCTTTTGTTTATATTTTGTCCCAAGGCAATCCTATGTATCAGATTTACTCTGAATGCAATTACTATTTACCTGGACTCCAAAAATGACTCAGGTTTTTCCCTTCTTTTCCTTTGGTCATTTCAAAAGGTTTGAGAAAAAGATGGTGGAAATTGTGTTCTTGAGCTAATACTTTTATTAGATATTTAAAATTAAACGTATTTCAGTATTATAACATATAGAAAAACATAGCTTTTAATGAACTTCCAATTTTTCATCAAAATGACAGAAATAAGTAATTTTCATTTTATTTTCAGAGTTAAAATTCTACCATAGATGCCTCTGGCTTCAATATAGTGTCTTATTTGTTTTCAAAATCAATCATTCACCACATTTCCAAGTATCTCCTAGTTGTTAATTCTTGGTCATATTGTGAGGCTTTCTAACAGAATCAAACATCAGATAATATCAGAAAGAAGGACCAATGAAATTGTTGGTTGGGTGACTGATTTGGCAGAATATTATTGTTAAAAATATGGATGCTATAAATTATTTCAAAATATCTGACAATATATAAACTGTTTACTCAAAACCGTGAAACACATGATACTGGGTCAATAAGAACATCAAGAAGTACAGATCTATAAAACAGAAAATGACATGTGCCGATTCTTAGTCACTTATATGTGACAAAGTAGCTAAATCTTAGTTTGGCAGAATTCAAACACTACCAACTCCAGACCCAAAAGAAAAAAGAAAGATGTGACTATTGGTATAAAACTCAGTATGGAAATCATACAGAGAAACAAAAAAATCCTACCAATTTTCTCATGTAGAAGAAACTGTTTAATCAGTTACAACAGATCCATTTATATAGTTGTAAAATATGGATGTTTCACTTTAAGTTAGAGATTATGAAAACTGTGCTCAGAATCTTATAGGAGTTATTTTTTTTTATTTTATGCCATTGTGATTATATTTTTCCCTAAGTAGTAACTGTATATGCACAGTCCTCAAAACATGATCAATAAAATTTGAACTATCCTATTATATACATCAATATAAACAAGGAAGTTAAATGATTTAGTTTTGTATGCATTACCTCTATCTTACTTGGTTAGATCAGTTTAGAAGCTGAAACTATCTATCTATCTACCTATGTATCTATCATCTATTTATTTTCCTTCTTCTTCTATGCCATCTGGGTAGGCAAACCCAATTAGCACATGTTGAAAGCTAGCAACACCTTTTTCAACATTTCAAAGTTCTGGCAAACTCTAAAAGTTACTGTGTCACGTAAAAGCTCATTTGGCACAATGAAGGGTTTGCAGTATGAATTTATCACATGAAATGATCATTTTTTAAGTGCATTGAGAACATACAAAACAATTGGATTTGGAAAGATCAGTTGAAATAAATTTCATTATTGTGATCCTAAGATCAATCCATTCAATCTCTTTAATGGAGTTCCTCACCTTCTCTACTTATACAAAAGAGAAAAAACATGATCCAGAAGAGCCCTGGCCTTGGTCTGAGATGGTCTCATTTCTGGCACTAAATCAACTCACTAAGAGAATCTGGGAAAGGATGGAGATGTAGGCTCCAAGTTTACACTACAGGTTTTATAAAATTCCCCAATTCCTAAGTCTTTCTCATTATGTTAATGGTTTCCAAATCTCCTCAGATCAGCAGTCAGTTTTCCTCAGTAATTATATACCTGAAACTGACTGCCAATTGGCCATTAGTTTTTCCCTTCTACTTCAATAACATGCATTAGAGAAATTCTCTGGTGTATTAACATTTGTCTGTTGTGGTGTATATGCTATATTGCCTTGTTGGCCATTTGTTCCAAACTCCTTTAAGGGTGACTTCCTTTATTCAAGAGGCTGGACAGCAAAGTATTACATTTCCCAGATTTCTTTTCACCTGGGGCTCCAGATGTAATTTAGGACCCTCCATTTAGATACACTGGCCTGAGCATTGGATCTATAATTAAGTTAAGTAGGGAGACAGGCAATAGCCCTTGAAACATCCATTTCACTGTTGCATCTCAAGCAGCCATAACAGGGCTCTGGGGCCACCAGCTCTGACATCAGCTCCCTATCCCATTTTCAAGATTCTGGATTGTGACAGAATTGGCACTTCTTTTGGTGCACCAGTTCTGTGGTGTTCCTATGCAGGATCTTTCTGTGTATGAATCTCAGCCAACACCCTGCTCTGCCATCATTTCTAGTGATTTGTGTGAGCCCCTACTTCCCAGAATTAAATACCTTCATGTTTAAAAGAAGTAGTTTTCATCTGTACCGGATTATGACTTATAAAGCCGTAGTCTACTGCAGTGAGATTACTATGTCCTTGAAATCAAATTATCTTTATGAAGTGATTTAAGCTGCATCACATATTCTCTTTTATCTCCTTCTTGCACACACAGAGATGAGAACATGAAGAATTATTTTGGAATTAAAAATATCATAGTAATTCAAGAAGATGTCTTATACTTTTCCAGGTCCCTATCAGTATGAAGGATTATACTAAGAGCATACAACACATGTCTCCATATACACGTACCCATATTTTAACTACCCACTGCATACATCTGTTTGAAATCTCCATTGTAAACCAGCCCCCTCCCCATAATCTAAATCCAAATGTTCTCTAAAACCAAAAAACACAACTGACACTGAAGCTAATGTTACCATTTCTCTACTTATAGTCATATTTTATTATTACTTTTAAATCATCCCTAATATCTAAACAGACTCTATGTCTTATTTACTCTTTTATCACAACCATTCTTCATTAAGGGAAGCATGATAGAATGGGGCCAAACAGATCCTACTCTGCCACATTCTAGCTCTTTGTGAGTGGCATCCTCTCACTCTCCTTAGTTTCCATTTCCTCATTTGAAAAATGGGCACACTAATGTCTACGCTATAATGTTTGGAGGCAATTAAATGAGAACACTAATATATCAGTGGTGACTGGCTTGGTAGGTGCTTAATAAATTGCTGTTTCTTGCCTGCTGTCATCATTCTCACTCAAGCTATTATCATTTCATACCCATGTATTGTAATGACCTCTGAATGTTTCTGGCTGAGGCAAAAGATGTTTAGATAGACCATCATAAAAGAGGCCTTTAGGTGGGAAGAGCAAGGTGTCTAATAGGAACACATGTAATCTTAGGTTTTCTCCATAAACTCCTCCTATAATGCCATCAAAGCAGCTGTAAGCTTTTACTGATAACACAAACCATTGGAAATCTCTTCCTTTTTCAAACATTTGTAATCTTTAACTCATGTAATTCCTACATTTTCACATATTTTTGTTTTCCTTATTATACTATAAGCTGGGCCCAGAACTAATGCCACAGTGTTCATGTTCCATTCCTTGCTGAATATCACACTATAGGTACCTCAGAAAGGTTTTGGTTGCTCTAACCTGAAATCTGGAATTCTAGAATAAGCCTCATTCTTGAATCATTATAATAGTTTTAAGTTTCAAAATAATGCCTCATGCGCATATCTTTGTCTTTCATTTTACTTTTTGGTGCACTCTTTAAGTACAACTTGTCTTTTTCACAAATAGATAACTTATTACTCAGACATTTTGCTACTAGAATTGAAATCTGTCCAGTCTTATAAAAATAGCTTTTTCTGAAATTACACTCAGTCTCAAAAATTCTGATTTACTAGTTCTAAAATGCTATAATTAGAATTATCACCTTGTTAGAGGTGACCAGAGCCATACTGAATGAAAACAGCTCATCACGAGCTTACATCAGACTGTCCCAATATGATCTTTTAAATGACTGATGCATCTCAGCTGTGTTAAGTAAGATGTGTTAGTGCATTTAAAAAAATAAAAATAAATGTCAGGAAGATCCTTAAAAGCACAATGCTTGCAATAGATAAAATTCTGTATTGTTTTTGAAAAAAATAGATTAGAACCAATGATGGCTCAATATTTTAAAGCAAATATAATTTCTCATAATGTTTAGTGTATGGTTTTATGGGGTTATTAAAAAACAACATTATTTACTGTTAGAGCTTAATAAAATATCACAGTGTCATATATCATCTACATTGTTCTGAAGAGGCAGTCATAGGCAACTCTGAGGTGTAAAAGTTGCCTAAATGTTCATTTGGGATTAGCCAGTTTGGGGCTGAAATAACAATTTACCAATTCCACTAGTGGCTTAAGTAGTTGAGCATGTCTATAGGGCTATGTCTTTAAAAGTGTCCTTGTTTTTCTTATACATCTTGCAAATACTTATGCAATGTGGGTGCTGTTCAAAAGGCTAATTCCCACAGGGAAAAGAAGAAAGCCAAAATTTGAGTTCCCAAACTGAATGAAAATGTGTTCATTCCTCCCACTTCAGGGAGGTGTCAAAAAGACTGTCAGTTTCATAATTATGCCTCTTGAGCAGATGGGTGGTAAGACATTCTGTGACATTTGAGAAGAAAATAATTTTAAAACCCTAAAAATAATAATAAAAGAATTTCTAAATAAAGTGCATGCTCCAACACACAAGTAAAACATCTTAAAGTAGGAATGGAGCTTTTAAAATGACTAAAGACCCATTTGTTAGCTAGACCTTTCTATGTTTACAGTACACACACCATCAGGTTTACAGAAGGTCATAACAAAAGACAGCCCTGCAGAATGTACTGGAATAGCTATGTAAGTTTGGAACCAATGAATTTATGCAGTATGAATCCACAGTTTGCTCCCACTTTGAATCAACCACAAGAAATAGCTGCTGCAGTAACAAGGTTAAAATTACAATATGAATCTGGGGTTTGAGGAGGGTTGGTAAAACTCACAGCTCTATAATTCCTATCCCAACCTGAAGGATACCTGGCTTTCTGAACTGCTGGTCTATTGACAGACAACAAAGATGTCAAATCCCTAAATCATCACACCCTTTCAGAACACAATATTTTCTTTACAGTGCTTTTTTGGGTACACTGGGTGGATAAACACCGCAGCTTTAGGTGTGAACAGTCTATCTGGAGAAGCATGAAAAAGAATATTGACAAGTCATTTGTTGGTTTTGTCTTTTGTGTCAGATTCAGAAAACCAAGGAAGAGCAAAAAAGAAAACAAAAACAAAACCCAAAACAAACAAACAAACAAAACCAAAAAGATTTCAAAGCCCACATCAAATTTTGGTTGTTGAGTCCTACAACCACCAGAACAGATGACCCTCAATTTTTCAATATAATACATTTTTAAATTATGCAAGTAATGTATGCTTATTATAGAACAGATAGAAAGTAAAGATAAGCAAAACAGAATAAAAAAAAAATGTGTTCATAATTCCATTACCTAGTGGTCAGTCAGGACTATAAGCATTTGGTGTCAGTTCTTTTGGTGTATTTTTCTATATACACATAACTATACTGAAAATATAAGATCATTTTTATTACTCTTCTATAGGCTGTGTGAAGGTTAAAAAGGAAAAAAATCTCGCTAAAATAGTCAGTAGACCAGAAGGCGGAGGTCTCACACACAGACCACTCCAGGTCAATACAGATCCCAATAGAGACAGATGTACCTCGCCTTTCTGGCAAGGAAGTGACACTACTTTACTACCACCAAGAGGAGGGAGAAAGGTTTTTTCCCCTTTGCCTAGCAAGAGCTAAACCAATGAGAGACTGTCACAGCTCAGCCAATGAAAAGCCACTATACTTTGAACTCCCAGTTTCTTCCAAAGACATTTTTGTTTTTAAGAGCCTCTCCCAACTTCCCGTTCTCCTCTGTAGAAGAATTTCCTTTCCTTTGTTTTAATGGGCTTGCATGTGGTTCTCCTCCTGTCCTGAACTGCAATTCTTTGCTGCTCCTGAATAAACCCATTTTGCTGTTATTTTTTTTTTTTAACCAACTGTTTTACTAGGTTAACAGCTGCTTTTTCCATGTACAGTTCTTGACAACTTTAAGTGTCATTTGAGTTCTGTAATTTTAACAGCTATATATTGCTTATATGCATATATAATATACTAACATAATATATAGGTAGATATAGATATAGACGATTCCTATTACATTACATACGCATTTAATGTATTGATATATTCTTACTACATTCCAAACAGCATTAGGTATTTCACTTGGGTTATTTCTAATGATTTGATATAAATACTGCTGAAATGAATTTTCTGGTATATACAGCTTTTTAAATAAATTTCCTGAATAATTGAAATTGTTTCCTTAGAATTCTTAGGAGTAGAGTTTCTTGGTCAAAAAGGATGTATACACACATTTGCAAAGATTTTGATATATATTACTAAATT
The DNA here is from genome assembly GCF_005190385.1 of Monodon monoceros. Taxonomy (NCBI): domain Eukaryota; kingdom Metazoa; phylum Chordata; class Mammalia; order Artiodactyla; family Monodontidae; genus Monodon; species Monodon monoceros. The sequence continues at coordinate 22,976,147 of NW_021703775.1, read as the reverse complement.
TTCTTCCAGAAAAGCTGTGCCAATTTAAGTTACCACAAGCAATTATTAGAATGTTCACTCTACACCTTGTCAAACCTGAACTTTATCTTTTCTAATCATATAAGAAAAATGACACTCATAATTTTTCCTCTATTTACATTATTTGGTTACCAGTGAGGCCAAACAATTATTAACAGTTTTTTGGCAATTTCTATTTTTTATTTAATGAAGCCTTGCTTATGACTTTATTACTTAGAATTTAGTTGCTTATAACAGAATCACTACAGCTCTTTCAAGCAATTGAAGTATAATCAGGGTTTTACATGCTTATAAAATCATTAGAAGAACTGGGAACACAGACTGGAGGCTGAACATATACAGTAGAGTGGATGTTACTGATGATCCACAGGATTCCTCTTACCAGTTAGGACACCATGCCACAGAAGTTGTGAGAGTTAGCTCACAGCTGCCTACTTCTTTTAAGAATTTTCTTTGGCTGAATGGGAGCCACCTCACCCTGGAGGTTAGGCTACCTTACTCCCCCAAAGAAGCTGGCAGGCAATAACTGACTAACATGAGATATAAAAGGCGAGACCCCTTGCTTCAAGGTGTGCAATTGATGACCCAGAGTTTCCTCCACAGCCAAAGCTTCCCTTAGGTATAGGCAACATCCTTGTTTAGTCTCTCCCCACCTCATCCTGCTACCATAACTCTCCCTTTCCTAGGAGCATTCAATCAGTAAATCACTCACACAAAAATCCTCATCTTTGCTCTGCTTCTGTGGATCCTGATTGAACACAATGACTGTGAGGACAATACTGCATAACTGGCCCTCCACGGAGGCTGGTGGACCAATTCAAAAGCTTGGGAGTCAGGAAGGCTGTTTCCCCAGTACTGCTTAAATTCCAATACATAACAGATACCCTGGATCCTGTGACTTCATGTCTACAAGGCCATGGAGTATCCACTGGGGCCATGACTACTGTTGCTACCATAAAACCAATGACTTCCACAAACAAACTTGCCCACAGAAGCAGCAAGAACAGCAAAAACATGACTTCCACTTCATTTTTGTGCTACTTTTGTACTATCCACCTTCTTCACAGCAGCTTGGACCGAAAGCACTAAGAGAGTCTGATGAAGGTGGTCTCTGGCTTCCCAGTCCCTATCCAGTTTTAAAGCTGGCTGCAAAAGTTTGAAAGCATTCCTACAATTCTCAGCTTGCTACTTGTGTCCTAATAATGCTTATGATGATTTTTTACATTCAGACATTTTATTTTTCAAATTTGCTTTTTCCTTATAGTTTCTCTTTGATATCATCCTTAGACTGTCTTTCCCCAGAAAGTTATAAACAAAAATACTTCCTATACCCAGTTCTAATCTTTTCATGGTTTTATCATGCATATTCAACTATTTGAAATTACATGAGCATATGCAGTAAGATAAAGATTCTACTAAACATTTTTTTCAAATGTAGGCAGCTAAACATATGGGTCCAGATTATTGTACTCACTACTTTGATTTGGCTTGCTTATGCCTTTTGTATTTTTTGGAAGCATTATTTTTCTTAAGCCATTTTATTGAAGTATGATTTATAAACAAAAAGCTGTATATACTCAATGTATACAACTTGATGAGTTTGCAGATAAGTATACATCCATGAAACCCTCACCACAATCTATGCCATAAACATAGCCATCACCTCCAAAAATTTTGTATTGTTATATTGCCACTCATTCTTTGATTTTTAACCTTTCTCAGTTATTTCATTTAAAATGATGACATATAGTGGGTATTTTTTTAACATAATCTAAGATGTGTAGAAAAAAGCAAGCACACTCACTTAACATGACAAACCAAAAAGGAGAGAGGAAAAAAGAAGTAACAGTTTGACAGCTGTGGGAGAACAAAATATTCATTTTGCACAGAAGGAAGTCCATAGATGGATTGTGAATAAAGTTAGAATGTCAAAAAATAACAGTGGAGAAACACATTACCTAAAATTTTGATATAGTTTGTCAGAAAAATCAGGTAAAATATTTAAAAGTTTTTAAAGTGAGTACCTTTGAGGAAGAAAATAACGTACTACTGTTCTTTATTATAATCCTTGTAAATAATTTCACTTAAAGTATGTAAATGTTTTACTTTGATAAAAATAAGTTAAAAAAACAAAACAAAAGAAAATAAATTGATTGATAGACTGATAATAAAAATATCACATCATTTAAGATCAAAATGGTAACCCTTTGAAGACTGAGAGACAAAAACCATTAATAGCCTTTGAGGAAAGGAGAGGGGGTAGAAAAATTTGCATTTCACAACTTCCTCTACTATGATTTTTTTACATCATGCACACACAATTCATTCCATAATACGGGTGTTAGAGATCTGTTTTTTTAAGCTTTTTAAAAAAGAAAATGTAGGACATTTTTTAAATAGAATAAAGGAATTTTGTTGAACTAGAGTAAATAAGCCTATTTAGAGAATTCTACTTTATTTTATGTTGTAGATGTATAGCTAAAATTTGTCCATAGTTTAAATTATTTTAAATAAATTAGGGATCTGGATACTTTAAAAAATTCTGTGTTACAGTGGCTTGGAAGAAACATGACCAGAGAAGAATTTTCCTTTGACTAAAAGAAGTTTCAGAAGCGGGCGGGGTGAAAGGGTGAGGAAAGCATGGGGAACTTTCATGGTTACCCAAAGTAGCCCGCAGAGGATGGGGTAAGTTTCCTAAAAGGAACAGCTGCCTGGTGCATCCTGGCAGAGAGAAATAATAAACAGCTTCCTCAGATGTGCCTCTGCCTCTGGCGGGCACAGGGCTGCAGAAGTCTGCTGGAGGATCAGGCAGAAATGAAGGGAACATCTCAGCGGGTTCACAGTGCATAGCCCTGGATTGGTGGGGGGACCCCAGGAATGGCTGAGGTTTCCTGAAAATATGAAAGAAGGTAGTCTCACAACTCCGATTAAATTGATTTATAGAAAGTACAAAAAAAAAATCTGTGATAAACTCAAACAGGAGATCTTCTTATTTGTATGAAATTGCAACTAAAACTTATGACTGATAGCTGTATTAGTTATACAAACAGTTGATCCTTGAACAATGCAGGGTTTACAGGTGTAGTAAAAGATCCACTTACAGGGCTTCCCTGGTGGCACAGTGGTTGAGAGTCCGCCTGCCGATGCAGGGGACACAGGTTCGTGCCCCCGTCCGGGAAGATCCCACATGCCACAGAGCAGCTGGGCCCGTGAGCCATGGCCGCTGAGCCCGCGCGTCCAGAGCCTGTGCCCCGCAACGGGAGAGGCCACAGCAGTGAGAGGCCTGCGTATCGCAAAAAAAAAAAAAAGATCCACTTATAAACTATAGTTGGCCCTCCATTATACAAGATTCCTTTGTATCTGGGGAATCTACCAACCTCTGATCATATATTATTTTAGTATTTTCTATCGAAAAAAATCCATGTATAAGTGGACCTGCTCAGTTCACACCCATGTTGTTCAAGGCTCAACAGTACGTATGTATTATTATACTTGTCTTCATATATATGTACATGTGTATAATATTTATCTTAGTGAACAAATAGATCTAAATCTTCCCTTAATTCTAGTTAGAACATCATTTCTCTGTTCTTGGGATCTTGGGGTCTTCTTTTCCAGTGATTCTTCTTTTCAGCTATTATGCTCCTTCAAATAATGTAGTATGAAAGTTACATAATGTAAAATATCATAATGGTGTGCATATTTGAGAAGGTTTTTTGCTACCTTTATACTTAAGTAAAAACTTGACCTTTAGAATCTGTCCTGTCAGCACTTCACTGAGAGAAAGGGAAATGAAGACAGGGCTGGTTTCTAGTTGCCAGATCTGTCAGCCTTTTGGGAATGGTGGGAATGGATGAAGGTCATCTCAGCAGGACAGCTTCATTGCTGGGAGATTTAGTTTCTGTATTTACAATACTTGTTGTGACTGCTGTCATTTCTGTTGCTACAGCAGACCTACGTACACAAGAAGCATCACTGTTCTTTCCCCTTTCACCCATTTCTTTACTTATAGGCCTAAGGATTGTGAAGCTCCAAGTGCTTCAACTTCCTCATGCTCAGTCGGCAAATATCCTCTAAATGGGAGTTGACCATGGGTCTTCCTTACCATGGGTCACCATTCTTGTCTCTAGTCTTTGATTCTCTAAGATAGGACCTTGGGGAAAAAATCAACCCCTGTATATTCTCTATTGAATTCTGCTATGTTATGATGCATTTGGGGAATTATGAGTTTCATGTTCACTCTGAGTTCTCTTTATATCCTGTACCATCTACACTGCATTTAGCAGAAATTTTTAATGTTTGGCATACAGATAAAACTAATTCAAACATCAATGCAGGGTTTTCATTCTACTTTTTTTTAAAGATTTGTGTTGTTAATAATATAATTGATTCTTTTTGGAAAACCCCTCCCCTCAAATATTTAAGAGCTACATTTAACTCATTTGCAATCTCAGAAGTTAGAAGAAAATTTATTAGATTTCACTAATTAGCTAGGTAAGCAATCTTTTTCATTTATTTACATTTAAATTAATTTATCACCCTAAGGAGGTTTTACTTAATATAAGATCAAAACTTTCATATAGGAAGTATAAATGAGTTTATGAGGCTGCTGGAAAAGGACTCTTAACTGACTTAATTGTGCACGTGAAGATATTTTGTGTAAATAAGTGGCTAGAACACTGTATTTGTTTTCTTGTGCAGTTACAGCAAGTTGCCAAGGGCATAACAGTTTAAACAACACAAATTTATCATTTTATGATTCTTCAATGATTCTGCAGGTCAGAGGTCCAGCATGAGTCTCACTGGGTTTAAAATCAAGATGTTGTCAAGGTTAGGTTCCTCTCTGAAGACTCAAGACAAGGATCTATTTTTTTGCCTTGTCCAGTTTCTAGAGGCTGCCTGCATTCCCTGGCTCATGGACCCTCTCTCCAGCTTCAAAGGCAGCAATGTAGTGTCTCTCTGATCCTGCTTTCATCATCACATCTTTTTCTCTGAGCACAGCCAGGAAGGATTCTTCGATTTTGAGGACTCATGTGCTTAGATTGGTCTCATCTGGCTAATCCAGGATAAGCTCCCCTACCCAATGTTCTTAAATTGATCACATCTGCAAGTCCCTTTTTCCACGTAAGTTAACATAGTCACATGTTTCAGGCACTAGGATGTTGATAGGCATGAAGTTCTACAAATAAATATCAAGAAAAAATTTTAGAAAACTCTCTTGATCCATCTGCCTTTCAGACCTTAGTATGAATAGTTTTCATATCATTTTCTCAAAGTTTTAACTCGGAGTTTATGGGATGTTACATTCTCCCCAACAGGAGAAGGTGGGGCCTTTGGGGACAGATAACATATTGCTCAGTAAATCCATAGTAATATTTCAGAGTTATTTTATAGGTAATCCTGTCCCTTGACAGGACCTCCAAGATTTGTTGATATTTAAAATGGTGCATTTCTCAGCATGAGAAACACTGATATTTAGAATTTCATATAAATGTTCGTTCCACCATGCAAAATAAGACCTGTCATGTTGTGTGGACTCTGATGGAGTTGAGCATATAATGGTTCTCCAGAAAGATTTACTCCCTAGGCAAAGCAGCTCCCCTGTTGGATGCAGTGGTTGCCACACATATGATATCAACTCCAGAGCCTGCTCTTATGTTTCAGCTGCTATGATTACATTTCCTACACAGGCATCCTTCCAGTTGGTAGCTAGATTGAGAGGAGTGTCTCTCTATCTTAAAGCACCCTCTGGATGATTAACCCTTCATCAACTCCTCCCCCCCGCCCAAGCTCTGGGGAAAGCTGAAGGGCACACATGCCCTCAAAGCCCTTGCTTATTATGCCATGTCTTTGCTGCTCTCTTCCTACAACCTCACCACACATGCCAAACATCGGGCAGATGTGCTCATTCTGCTGCCTGTTTATTTTTCTTGAAGTGGTTTGCACAGCATATTTTCCAGTAAGTGTTTTCTCCTTCGTCTCTTTACAATTTTGCTACAAAATAGAAACTGTACACATGCTATTTCCCTTCATATTTTCAAAGAGAAAACTCTTCACAGCCCCGTTTATACCTCAGTGGAAACTACCCTTTTTTTCCTGGGCACAGATGTAACTTATTTGGAGAGTGTGTCCTATCATGCTTATTTCATCAGCATCTTTCTCCACTTCCAGGTGCCTTTCTCTACAGCCTGACTACTGCATAGTTCTTTAATTTCAGATTTCTCTGCTTTTTCTAACCCAGAAGCTTGGTTAGCAGAACAGTTTTGTCATATCTGTCCTTTTCATCCTAGCACTATTCTTAGTCCTGCACGCTTATCACCCAGCTTTTAAAAATGGTATTGTAAGTTCAGATACCATAGAAAAAAAAAACTCATTACATTAAGTGAACATCTCTGTTTATTATAGTAATATCACAATAGTTGTGGTTTAAATGATCATATACATACATTTTATAAACTATTTTAACCAAAATATCAAATCCATTAAATAATTTATTGAAATACATTTACTCAATCACTCTACAAATATTTCATGAGAGGGTAAAGTTCTCAAGTTGAAGAGTCAAAGAGAGCTGAGGACAAAATGTTCATGCCAAGCACGGCTCATGTTAAAGATAGGCAGAGATCTAAACAGTGAATAATGCTTTAGTATTCTCAAATTTACTTCAAATATTACACAGAACATACTTATACTTATTTGTGGTTTATGTGAAAGTCAAATTTACCTGAGAGTACTATATTTTAATGGGCAATCCTACCCTCAGTTTATGAAAAGGTAAGAAAAATGGAAGAAGATGGTCTGGTGTGTTCACCTGAGTAAGTGGGCTGCCATTAGCATTAAAGTAAAGGTAGTTACTGATTTGGGGTATCGGATTTTTTGTTTTTGTTTTGCTTTTTGCTAAATCTGGCAACCCTATGTGAGGAGGATTCTTCTTAGGTCATTGCTTCTTACCAGTATTAAAGGCATTAATAAAATCCCTTTGAAACCATGTTCATGAGCAGAAAACAAGGACCTGGATCAGTGTGACCTTAAAAACACCTCATGAAAACCATTTGGCTCATCTGCAAGTTCTAAAAAGAAAGTTCCTGAAGTGATTCCTATGCACACAAGTTTTGGAAAACGATCTGGCATGTGAATAAATAAGTTAATATTTTCAACTGTATTATCCCCATTAACCTTCACAAGAATCCCATGTGATAAATACAATTGTTATTACCACTTTACAGGTGAGAAAACTAAGGCAAAGATATTTTAAATCCCTTGATTTGCCTAGAGCTGGAATTCGAGCCCAAGTTTTAATGTTTGGATTATGTACTTATAAACACTATGCTATTCTGTCTCCAATTAATGTAACTTAAGATATAATATTCAAAATTTTATATAAAGACAATAAATCATTTCTCTTTCTACTATCTCAAAAATTGCTTGAGTATATTATCTAAGCTCATTCACCAACATGAGCCAGGTGACACAATATGCCAACTTATAATAAATACACTAGAAAATGCTTCAAATTGGTCTTTAACCAAGCAAATCTTTTGTTTCCACAGGTAAATTAAACTGTAAGTCCAAATTAACTCCCTACTCTCATTTCTTCTTTTATTGCCAATTCCCGTGCAGAGAGCCTGTGCTCAGTCTTGTTTGGTCTGTAACAAATGTTGCTTCTTCAGCAATAAGTGATCACTCTAATGCCAAATCACTCATGTCTCCCACATTTCTGAAGTTCCAGTGAGTCAACAAGACACATATCATATACAAATATCAGAGCATCAGCCCTGAGCTCACAGGAATTCTAAAATATGATCAAACCTCAGACTAGTTTCCTATCAGATCTCTTGAAGATATAGCATTCATTATTCTTTTCATCTTTTATGTTTAAAAGCTTTTGTTTTCCCTTTGGCTTCTGCCTTTCTGGCATTTCAGTGCTGAATTGATATGAGCTCTGTATAGGGGAAACAGTCTTAATTCTTCTATTGTAAGAGATCCCCGTAATTTGAATAGGCAACCTCCCTGTCCCAGTATTCTTGCTTTGAAAAGTCCCCAAGACTTTTGTACCCCAGGCTCTTTCTAAGGGTTACTGCTAAAGCTGTGACCTTTAGTCAAGTACTCTTCTAGAAACCATGCCTATCCTTGGCTTTGGAACTTTGCTACTCCAAAGACAGCATTCCATTCCAAGTGTGTCATTCCAATCTCATTTTTCTACTGTAGCATACCCCTTTATTTTTTTCCTGGGATAACATTTAAGCCATTAGTCCCAAGAGGAAAGGAGAACTTTGAATTCTAAACACAATGTCACCCACTGTTGCCTGGATCCTCCAAGCCAGATCCCTCCAGTGAAGTTCCTCAAGGCAATGCTTCTCTGTTTTAGGAAATAAAGCCCTAGCTCCATCAAGGCTTTCTCTCCATGGAGGACTCTGACTGAATAGCAGCTGCCTTGTAACTTGAGACCCTATTTAAGTCTGCCTCAAATCCTAAAATTAAGTCTTCCTTCCCAGATCACATTCCATCTTCTAATTTCTTCAATCCCACATGAAATCGTGTCTGCAAATGCAGTTAGTTGCAATAGCAGCTTGAATTCTAGCAGAAACTTTCCCAGCCTCAAAACAAATATCCCATCCTCATACAGGCAAGATCCTTTTAGGGACATGTAGGATATTTCTCAAGGAAAATGCTCTGTCAGCAGACTGAGATGTTATTACCAGTTGTTCAGGTGGGGGTTAGCCTCCCAGTTCCCAGTCTATTCCATATACTTTTTTATTTTAATCTTCCAAGAACATTTGTTTATTTAACCTCCTCTTCCTCCTCCCAATAGCACTTAGTATGAACACAGCATTGTTCTGAGGGCTTTAAGAATATTAACATGTTTAATTCCCGCCAATGAAGTAGATCCTAGTATTATCCTCATTTTACAGTGGAGGAGCCTGAGGTTCAGAGAGAGGTTAAGAGACTTGCCCAGGGCCACACAACTGGATTGTGGTAGGGCTGAGAATTGAACCCAGGCAACCTAGCCCAGAAGCTTGAACATACCACCCTGAGCTCTGCCCACAAACTGATACATGCTGATGTGAGAGCTGGGCAGCAGTGGGCCCTGGTGCTCTGTGTGGAGTCATCCTCACTGCCCCTCACACAGCCTGGTGGGGCTGGTACTGCCTTTCCCAGCATGCCTCTGCCTCATTGACTGGGCTGCCAAGCCCCTTTGGTCCAACATAGGCCCCTCGAGAGCATTGGCCACCAGCAGGTCCACCAGGGGATGCTGTGGTCCTACGTGAGCCACTGCATGTTTCTTAGGCAGCTCCTGCCTGCCTGCCCTTTTCTCCCTCCCTTTGCCAGACAGACTGGCATTTTCCATCCAATTCATGCACTGTGGGTACTCACCCCTTCCTTGGAAGGGCAGTGACCTGTGGGAAGCTACAGTGAGATGAGGAGGCTTAGGGAGGCTTAGGGCAAGGCTCCCTCCAGGAAAATCCTCCAGATGGATCTCCTTCCATCTCCTCTTTTTCCTTTTCTTTCTAAAGGATCCTAAGGGCAGAGGAGGGTGGGGTGGGATTTGAGTGGTATTGGGAAAAGCCTGAGATTCCTCCCTTCACCAAAGTTTCACCTGAAATCCCTTCTGCACCCCTTCATTTATGTCTTGCTGGCTTTGATCATTTTTTAAAATGATGTGCAGAAAAGGCCATGGACTGAGTTCCAAATCAAACTGCCACATGTGTGAGTCAGATCTGCTCTCTGGAGGATCAGTTTTCCTATCTGTAAAATGTTTTCTTATCTGTAAAATAGAGGCCAGAGTGGAGAGGTGTGTTACAGCTACTTGTCATCATTACAGTAGAAATAACAAGTGTTTTGTAAATAAGCTCATTTGTACCATTTTTTTAGATTCTACATATAAACAAATGAAGTTATTTACAAAACAGAAATAGAGTCACAGATGTAGAAAATAAACCTATGGTTATGGGGGGTGGGGGAGAAGGAGGGATAAACTGGGAGATTGGGATTGACACATACACACTACTGTATATAAAATACATAACCAATAAGAACCTACCGCACAGCGCAGGGAACTCTACTCAATACCCCGTAATGATCTAAAATAGAGTGGATATATGTATATGTATAACTGATTCACCTTGCTGTACAGCAAAAACCAACACAACACCATAAATCAACCATAATCCAAAAAAAATGAATTAAAAAAAAAAAAGAACAAGCTCTAACAGCACCGTTGGGTGGGCATTGAGTTAAGTGTGGGCATTAGCCTGGGCCAATGTGGCCCAGGCATTGAGATTTTTTTTTTTAACACCTCTATTAGAGTATAATTGCTTTACAATGGTGGGCCAGCCTCCTCTTCACAACAAAGTGAATCAGCTATACATATACATACAGCCCCATATCTCTTCCTTCTTGCGTCTCCCACCCACCCTCCCTATCCCACCCCTCTAGGTGCTCACAGAGCACGGAGCTGACCTCCCTGTGCTATGTGGATGCTTCCCACTAGCTATATATATTACATTTAGTAGTAGGGTATATATGTCCATGACACTATCTCACTTTGTCCCAGCTTACATTTCCCTCTCCTCAGGTCCTCAATCCCATTCTCTACGTCTGCATCTCCATTCCCATCCTGACCCTAGGTTCTTCAGAACCTTTTTTTTTTTTTTTTAAGATTCCATATATATGTGTTAGCATACAATATTTATTTTTGTCTTTCTGACTTCACTCAGTATGACAGTCTCTAGGTCCATCCACCTCACTACAAATGACTCAATTTCATTTCTTTTTATGGCTGAGTAATATTCCATTGTATATATATATGCCACATCTTCTTTATCCATTCATCTGTTGATGGACACTTAGGTTGTTTCCATGTCCTGGCTATTATAAATAGAGCTGCAATGAACTTTGTGGTACATGACTCTTTTTGAATTATGGTTTTCTCAGAGTATATGCCCAGTAGTAGGATTGCTGGGTCATATGGTAGTTTTATTTTTAGTTTTTTAAGGAATCTCCATACTGTTCTCCATAATGGCTGTATCAATTTACATTCCCACCAAAAGTAGAAGAGCATTCCATTTTCTCCACACCCTCTGCAGCATTTATTGCTTGTAGATTTTTTGATGATGACCATTCTGACTGGTGTGAGGTGATACCTCATTGTAGTTTTGATTTGCATTTCTCTAATAATTAGTGATGTTGAGCATCCTTTCCTGTGTTTGTTGGCAATCTAAATATATTATTTGGAGAAATGTCTATTTAGGTCTTCTTCCCATTTTTGGATTGGGTTGATTCTTTTTTTGATATTGATCTGCATGACCTGCTTGTATATTTTGGAGATTAATCCTTTGTCAGTTGCTTCATTTGCAAATATTTTCTCCCATTCTGAAGGTTGTCTTTTGATCTTGTATATGGTTTCCTGTGCTGTGCAAAGGCTTTTAAGTTTCATTGAGACCCATTTGTTTATTTTTGTTTTTATTTCCATTTCTCTAGGAGGCAGGTCAAAAAGGATCTTGCTGTGATTTATGTCATAGAATGTTCTGCCTAGGTTTTCCTCTAAGAGTTTGATAGTGTCTGGCCTTACATTTAAGTCTTTAAGTCATTTTGAGTTTATTTTTGAGTATGCTGTTAGGGAGTGTTCTAATTTAATTCTTTTACATGTAGCTGTCCAGTTTTCCCAGCACAATTTATTGAAGAGGCTGTCTTTTCTCCATTGTATATTCTTTTTTTTTTTTTTTTTTTTTTTTTTGCGATACGCGGGCCTCTCACTCTTGTGGCCTCTCCCGTTGCGGAGCACAGGCTCCAGACGCACAGGCTCAGTGGCCATGGCTCACAGGCCCAGCCGCTCCACGGCATGTGGGATATTCCCGGACCGGGACACGAACCCGTGTCCCCTGCATTGGCAGGCGGACTCTCAACCACTGCGCCACCAGGGAAGCCCTCTCCATTGTATATTCTTGCCTCCTTTATCAAAGATAAGGTGACCATAAGTGCGTGGGTTTATATCTGGGCTTTCTATCCTGTTCCACTGATCTATATTTCTGTTTTTGTATCAGTAACATACTGTCATGATTACTGTAGCTTTGTAGTATAGTCTGAAATCAGGGAGCCTAATTCCTCCAGCTCTGTTTTTCTTTCTCAAGATTGCTTTGGCTACTCAGGGTCTTTTGTGTTTCCATACAAATTGTGAAAATTTTGTTCTAGTTCTGTGAAAAATGCCATTCATAGTTTGATAGGGATTGCACTGAATCTGTAGATTGCTTTGGGTTGTATAGTCATTTTCACAATGTTGATTCTTCCAATCCAAGAACATGGTATATCTCTCCATCTATTTGTATCACATTTCATTTCTTTCATCAGGGTCTTATAGCTCTCTGCATACAGGTCTATTTTCTCCTTAGGTAGGTTTTTTCCTAAGGATTTTATTCTTTTGGTTGCAGTGGTAGATGGAAGTGTTTCCTTAATTTCTCTTTCAGATTTTTCAGCATTAGTGTACATCAATGAAAAAGTTTTCTGTGCATTAATTTTGTATCCTTCTACTTTACCAAATTAATTGATTAGCTCTAGTAGTTTTCTGGTGGCATCTTTAGGATTTTCTATCTATAGCGTTATGTCTTCTTCAAACAGTGACAGTTTTACTTCTTCTTTTCTGATTTGGATTCATTTTATTTCTTTATCTTCTCTGATTGCTGTGGCTAAAACTTCCATACCTATGTTGAATAATCGTGGTGAGAGTGGAAAACCTTATCTTCTTCCTGATCTTAGAGGAAATGGCTTCAGTTTTTCACCATTGAGAACAATGTTGGTTGTGGGTGTGTCATATATGGCCTTTATTATGTTGAGGTAAGTTCCCGCTATGCCTACTTTCTGGAGTGTTTCAATCATAAATTGGTGTTGAATTTTCTCAAAACTTTTTTCTGCATCTATTGAGATGATCATATGATTTTTCTCCTTCAATATATTAATATGGTTTATCACATTCCTTGATTTCTGTGTACTGAAGAATCCTTGCATTCATGGGATAAACCCCACTTGATTATGGTGTATGATCCTTATAATGTGCTGTTGGATTCTGCTTGCTAGTATTTTGTTGAGGATTTTTGCATCTATGTTCATCAGTGATATTGGCCTGCAGTTTTCTTTCTTTGTGACATCTTTGTCTGGTGTTTTTATCAGGGTGATGGTGGCCTTGTAGAATGAGTTTGGGAGTATTCCTCCCTCTGTAATATTTTCGAAGTGTTTGAGAAGGATAGGTGTTAGCGCTTCTCTAAATGTTTGACAGAATTTGTCTGTGAAGCCATCTGGTTCTGGGCATTTGTTTGTTGGAAGATTTTAAATCACAGTCTCAATTTCAGTGCTTGTGATTGGTCTGCTTTTATTTTGTATTTCTCCCTGGTTCAGTCTTGGAAGGTTGTGCTTTTCTAAGAATTTGTTCGTTTCCTCCAGGTTGTCCATTTTATTGACATATATTTGCTTGTAGTAATCTCTCATGATCCTTTGTATTTCTGCAGTGTCAGTTCTTTGTTCTCCTTTTTCATTTCTAATTCATTGATTTGAGTCTTCTCCCTGTTTTTCTTGATGAGTCTGGCTAATGGTGTATCAATTCTGTTTATCTTCTCAAAGAACAAGCTTTTAGTTTTATTGATCTTTGCTATTGTTTCCTTCTTTTTTTTTTCATTTATTTCTGATCTGATCTTTATGATTTCTTTCCTTCTGCTTACCTTGTTTTTTTTTTTTTGTTCTTCTTTCGCTAATTGTTTTAGGTGCAAGGTTACGTTGTTTATTGGAGATATATCCTGTTTCTTAAGGTAGGATTGTATTGCTATAAACTTCCCTGTTAGAACTGCTTTTGCTGCATCCCATAGGTTTTTGGTCATTGTGTTTTCTTTGTCATTTGTCTCTAGGTATTTTTTGATTTCCTCTTTGGTTTCTTCAGTGAGCTCTTGGTGATTAAGTGTGTATTTTTTAGCCTCCATGAGTTTGTATTTTTTACATATCTTTTCCTATAATTGATATCTAGTCTCATAGCGTTATTGTCAGAAAAGATACTTGATACGATTTCAATTTTCTTAAATTTACCAAGGCTTGATTTGTGACCCAAGATATGATCTACCCTGGAGAATGTTCCATGAGCACTTGAGAAAAATGTGTATTCTGTTGTTTTTGGATGGAGTGTCCTAAAATATCAATTAAGTCCATCTTGTTTAATGTATCATTTAAAGCTTGCGTTTCCTTATTTATTTTCATTTTGGATGATCTGTCCATGGGTGAAAGTGGGGTGTTAAAGTCCCCTACAATGAATGTGTTACTGTCAATTTCCCCTTTTATGGCTGTTAGTATTTGCCTTATGTATTGAGCTGTTCCTATGTTGGGTGCATAAATATTTACAATTGTTATATCTTCTTCTTGGATTGATCCCTTGATCATTATGTAGTATCCTTCTTTTTCTCTTGTAATAATATTATTTTAAAGTCCATATTTTCTGATATGAGAATTGCTACTCCAGCTTTCTTTTGATTTGCATGGAATATCTTTTTCCATCCACTCACTTTCAGTTTGTATGTGTCCCTAGGTCTGCACTGTGTCTCTTGTAGACAGCATATATACAGGTCTTGTTTTTGTATCCATTCAGCCAGTCTATGTCTTTTGGTTGGAGCATTTAATCCATTTACATTTAAGGTAATTATCTATATGTATGTTCCTATTACCATTTTCTTAATTGTTTTGGGTTAGTTATTTTAGGTGTTTTCCTTTTCTTGTGTTTCCTGCCTGGAGAAGTTCCTTTAGCATTTGTTGTAAAGCTGGTTTAGTGGTGCTGAATTCTCTTAGCTTTTGCTTGTCTGCAAAGGTTTTAATTTCTCCATTGAAACTGAATGAGATCCTTGCTGGGTAGAGTAACCTTGGTTGTAGGTTTTTCCCTTTCATCACTTTAAATATGTCTTGCCACTCCCTTCTGGCTTGCAGAGTTTCTGCTGAAAGATCAGCTCTTCACCTTATGGGGATTCCTTTGTATGTTATTTGTCATTTTTCCCTTGCTGCTATTAATATTTTTTCTTTGTGTTTAATTTTTGATAGTTTGATTAATATGTGTGTTGGCATGCTTCTCCTTGGATTTATCCTGTATGGGACTCTCTGTGTTTTCTGGACTTGATTGAAAACTTTCCTTTCCCATATTAGGGAAGTTTTCAACTATAATCTCTTCAAATATTTTCTCAGTCCCTTTCTTTTTCTCTTCTTCTTCTGGGACTCCTATATTTTGAATGTTGGTGTGTTTAATGTTGCCCCAGCGGTCTCTAAGACTGTCCTCAATTCTTTTCTTTCTTTTTTCTTTATTCTGCTCTGCAGTAATTATTTCCATTATTTTATCTTCCAGGTTACTTATCCATTCTTCTGCCTCAGTTTTTCTGCTATTGATTCCTTCTAGAGAATTTTAAACTTCATTAGTGTGTTGTTCATCATTGTTTGCTTACTCTTTAGTTCTTCTAGGTCCTTTTAAATCATTTCTTTTATTTTCTCCATTCTATTTCCAAGATTTTGGATCATCTTTACTATCATTACTCTGAATTATTTTTCAGGTAGGTAGACTATTTCCTCTTCATTTGTTTGGTCAGGTGGGTTTTTACCTTACTCCTTCATCTGCTGTGCATTTCTCTGTCTTCTCATTTTGCTTAACTTACTGTGTTTGGGGTCTCCTTTTCACAGGCTGCTGGTGTCTAGTTCCCGTTGTTTTTGGTGTCTTCCCCCAGTGGCTAAGGTTGTTTCAGTGGGTTGTGTAAGCTTCTTGGTGGGGAGACTAATGCCTGTGTTCTGGTGGTTTGGGCTGGATCTTGTCTTTCTGGTGGGCAGGGCCACATCCAGTGACGTGTTTTGGGGTGTCTGTGACCTTACTATGATTTTAGGTAGCCTCTCTGCTAGTGGGTGGGGTTGTGTTCCTGTCTTGCTAGTTGTTTGGCATAGTGAGTCCAGCACTGTAACTTGCTGGTTGTTGAGTGGAGCTGGGTCATTTTGTTGAGATGGAGATCTCTGCAAGAGCTTTCACTGTTTGATGTTATGTGGAGCCAGGAGGTCTCTGTTGGACCCATGTCTGATCTCTGCTCCCCCACCTTAGAGGCCCAGGCCTGATACCCGGCCAGAGCACCAAGACCCTACCAGCCACATGGTCAGGTATGTGGCAAGTTTTTTGGCTGTTGGGAAGTGTGAGCTCTTCGGTCAGCCTTCAGTAGGTGTTCTGTAGGAGTTGTTCCTCATATAGATGCACTTGTTGTGTATTTATAGGTAGGAAGGTGATCTCCACGTCTTACTCCTCCACCATCTTGATGGTCTCCTATTCCATATATTCTTAATCTGCTGAGCCATGCAAGACCATATTTGGCTGGAGAGATAATTGTATTACATCTGAAACTGAAAATACAATTCATTACAATATCATGGCCTATTTTATTTCATACTATTAATATTATGAAATCAGTGTTTTATAAAAATTATTGAAGTATTACAAAGAATTTTTTATACTTGGTAAAAATGACAGATGAAACACCCATATTAACTTTGAGTCCCTCCTGAATTCCCATATAATAGAAATAACATAATTTTTTTGAAGGCATAATCTCATAAAGGAAAAGGAAAGAAATTAACAACATTCAGAAGCTGAAAGCAGAAGTGTGAGAGATACCTGACTTAGTATATAGAGAAAAACGAAAAAGCTTAGAAATCACCAAGAAGCCCCAGAAGTTGTCTGCAACATGTCCTCTGGAAGTCAGAGTGAAGATGGGGTTAAAAACAGAAAGATCCAAATCTGGAAGAAAAACATTAGGAAAAGTTTTTAAGAACATTAGGAAAATAAAAACAATATATTAGGGCAAGTAACGAATGTTGGCTTTTAGTATCAATACTGGGTACTCTGGCAATAAAAATTTCCCACCCCAACTCTGCAGCTGGGGGACTGCCCCTTCCTTATCCAGGCAGAAGAGGGTAAACTAGAGTATGACTATAGAAACCACAGTTGACAGCAGGTATGTGTACATAAAAGAAAGGAATTAAATGAATATATATTAAATAGTGAGACAACCAGCCCTCTTCTCCCTCTCATGTCCACAGGATTACTGGCTAGACTAACACCGTCTTAGCAGGATATTGGATAGGTCCTCTCTGAGGAATCTGATTAGCTCCAGAGAAAGATGTAAGGAACCTGATATCAGAAAGGCCACAAAAAAACAGCCCAGAGAGATGGCCTTTCAGAGAAGCTCATATCTCAATCCATATTTATAGTGTTGCAATGAGATTTCTAGGCAGAAACTAAGCAACTGAGGATCAACAGGAGTACAAGGAAAACCACTAAGATGAAACTTAAAGGCCAAAACAGAGAAAAAGGAAGTAGGAAATTGGAGAAAACCATGAAGGGAGAAAAAAATTCAAAATTTATTGTAATATAAATATAATATAAATTAAACAAATATATTTTAATCTATATACCTATATATAAACTGTATCTAATATAAATATGTAAAATTAAATGTATGAAAGATTTTATAAAAGCGAAAAGACTGACAAATGAAAAAATTACCATGAAGAGTGGGTGCATGGAACTCGGTTTTAGAGCTTGAGAGTATTACAGAACTTTTGAATAAGCATGCAGTTCAAATGCCTCCTTCTTTAATCATTTTTTGAGATTGGGAGAGTTGATTTCCTCCTTTGTGTCCCTCATTTGTAATATAGGGATAATAGAATATATCTCTTCTCAGTGTTTTGTGGATTAAGTGAGAAATTAATGTAAAGGTCTGAGGATGGCTTTTGTTGAATAAGAGATAGTTTTGATAGCTATTATTTATTATTACTGTTATTGTTACTATTATTAGTCTTAGTAAAGAAAATTAAAATTAATCAACTTATCATTGTCAGTATAAAAATCCACACTATCTATAAATACCTGTATATTTCTGACCACAAACAAGAAATCATGGACTCTCCTAGAATAGAGGTAAGTGCATTTTGAAGCCAGGAGAGGTCCTACTCACTTCCATCTCTCCATTGCTCAATTAATGGTGTTAGACTGAATTCATTAATCTTCAGAGCAGGAAAGGCTGGAGAACACAAGGAATATATGTACAAGATTCAAAGAACACAGAGAATGTAGGATGGTTCCATCACACTTCAGAGAGCCCACACTTGCCCTCCCTGACCCTGCTTTCACTCTACACCCATCTTCAGAGCACAGTGGACTTTGAGAAGTGTACATTCATGGAGTGTTCAGCACCTCACTGGAGTATTCTATTCTACCAAGCCTTCATCAGGTGCTTTGAGACATATTCACAGGTGTAAACTGAATGAGATGATATGGTTGAAACACGACAGATCTGATGAGTATTGAGAATAAAAACAAAACAAATAAAAAAGTAAAACTCAAAGGAAATGTCCTAATGTAGCAGAAGCAGAGATTACTACCTAAAGCACAGCTACAGCTATAGCCAAATGAATTCTCCATGAGTTAAGGTGATTTTTTTTTTCCCTGCTGGCATTGTTGTCAGCTTTGGCTGATCCTGAGCTTATCCCATGATGTTTTGCTACATTAGTCTGCTGCTACTGTCTCCTACACACCAGAGGTAGCAGCCTTTGGGAAGTAAAACTACTTGACACAATTTGATAAAACAAAGAAAACTGTTCATTTTCTCAGTGTTTCAGGATGTGAGCCCAGGCAGGTTTTTAGTCCTATCTGTTCTATTATTTGTTCTCTTTCCTACTCTTTTTGTCCATACTGTAAAAGATGGATATATATCTATATGTCTATAGATATATGTCATAAACATTTATATAAGTATATTGATATCAATAAAAATATACATTTACGTTCAAATACTGGAAAGCATCCCTATTACAGAATACAGCGCAAGTTCTGCCGCAAAGAAACAAATAGAATTACTAGGTGGGTGTTTAACTTTTCAAACATAAGCAAAAGGGTTTATCTTTTTTCCAAATAGATATGTCCACACGAAGATTTTCTGTTTTGTTAAATGATAAGATTTGCATCACTGCAGGTGACAACAGATATCATGGAGGAAAACGGTACATGGGAAGAGAGTTTAGTCACTACATTCTCCTGCAATTTTGAGAGCTCCTTGTTGTGTAAATAAGCACCAATTTGAGAAATAAAAGACATATTGTAATTTCAGATGTGATTGATACTTAAGAACCCCATCGTCAGTACTTTTACAATTTGTTTTCAAGGCAAATTATATTTTAAGTTTACATAGGTCCATCTTCCACTGCCCTGGGTAGCAAATGTCATGCTACATCCCTGAATTCAAAAGAAGGAAAGACAATGGGCTTTATTCACAATTGATTGTCAGTTCATTCTTCCCAAGGCACTGATTTGCTCTTGATACTTTCCAAAATTAAAGTACAGTTGACCTTTGAACAACATGAGTTTAAACTCAGAGGGGTCCACATATACCGGATTTTTTTCAGTAGTAAATACTATGGTACTACACAATCCACACTTGGTTGAATCT
The DNA here is from genome assembly GCF_005190385.1 of Monodon monoceros. NCBI lineage: Eukaryota > Metazoa > Chordata > Mammalia > Artiodactyla > Monodontidae > Monodon > Monodon monoceros. The sequence continues at coordinate 22,956,636 of NW_021703775.1, read as the reverse complement.
TGAACTGGCAGATGTGGAATTGTTGATACAGAGGATCCATGGACACAGAGGGCCAACTCTAAGTTATAAAAAGAGTGCCCCTAAATTCCGCATGTTATTCAAAGGCCAACCAGTAGTTCCAGACTTCTGAGCCTTCCACCACCTGATCATGTCTTCTTATCCAGCCACACATACCCATTTGCTCCAATCTTCCTCTGCTGTCTCTTCATCTTGTCTTGCCTTTATATGTTTTAACCACTGAGCTAGATATTTTTATAGATTATCATAATACAAAGTCTTACAAAGTATACATTTTAAATTTCAACTCAGATCTGTCCAAATTTTTCAATGTACTATAGTGTGTCTTACTTATAATTCACAATTTGTAAGATATCTTGGCAATTTTAGATTTTTCCACTTTTATGTTGTTAGAACATACAGTGAGGATATTAACGGTAAAAGAAAAATTGTTATAGAAAGTCACAGTTATTGCTGTTATTGGCAAATGTAATATAATAGATGTTCATTCAGAAATAAAGAAGAAAAGCCACAGAATAATTTAAAGGCTATTAGTAATCTGGTCCCAAATGACATCACCACAGCCACATGACAGCCCCTAATGATAAAGACTTTTAAAAGCTCTCTCCCAGGCATTTACAGGTCACACAACATCCCAGAACCAAGGCAGTCAGGTTTTATAGTAAAGGACAGGTGCAATTTAGTGTTAAGACAAAATTCAAAATGATGAAGCTAATGGAGTATTTTCAGATATAAACCTGCAAAAGCCTTGGTCATGCATCTTTGCGTTGCTGCAGGGTCTACACAGAGAAAGAGAGAAAAACAACCAGGCGGCAGGCTCAGACACATTCTACAGTTGTGCCCATTAACTCTTGGAGAGAATACAGACTCACCACCTAATGATAGCAATTTCCAGTCAATCTAGCAAAAGACATGACCTGTTCTGGGTTTCCTGGAGGTTATAAGAACATTGACTAATTTACTGAGCCACTATAATAAGATAACCAGATGGAGAAGCTAATGAGCTGAGACAACGACAGTTGAACATTATTTGCTATCATCAGTACAGTGGAAAGTGGAGTATATTATAGGCAAGTACTTACCTTTAAATTAAAATAATACTGTTTTCAGCACTATTTTAATACAGCAGTTAGGCAGCATGGACTCAGACTACCAGCCTTATTATTATCATTATTTTTTAAGACTCTTTTGGGATGACTGAGCAAAGTCAGACAGCCTGAATGTCACAGTATTTTGATCCAGCTGTTTAAAGTCTAGTTTGTTGCTTGTTTAACCCTACCAAGTTAATATTTTAAAGAATAAGAAGCAGTATATCAATATTCACAAAGATCGAAGATCTGAGAATTGAAAATAAAACCTTTAAGGATCCTTAGTTACAATCTCTACATCTCATCTTTGAATACCTTCTAAGAATTATTCAACAAACCACTGAAATTTAAAATATCCCCTTCAGGTTTCTGTTTTTAAGTACTTCTAAGTTGTTTACTAAGCAAGACATGAAGACATTGCCTTAAGGAAATCCATTTCAGTGGCCCGACACTCTTATACACCCAATTCTGTGATGAATATTACAAACAATCTTGAAAACACATTCTCATCATCTTACACCCAGAGTCTGATCATATCCTACTGACCACATGTGTCTTAGATATTCTCTTGTACCACAAAACCTTGAAGGTATCTTTCTATCCCCTTCCCTTTACATAGCTTTGGCTTTAATCTTTACCTATGATCTTGTTTCAAACTTTTAGTTTGAACAAATGAAACACATGCTATCCCAGCTTCCCCTTTTCTGATTTATTCTATCCTCCATTGTTTTTCCTGTGTGCTTCATTCACACTTATTTTTAACTCATTCTGTCTCTCTACCCTTACTTTTACTACTTTATCCCTTTCTCTACCCCTCAATTATCCCTTCATTTCTCCCTTGTTCTACTTTCTCTCTTCTTTTCTTCTTTTTTTCCCCCTTCAGTCTTCTGAATTTACTGTTTCATCACTTTTATTTCAGTACTTGGTTTTACTTTTACTTTTCTGGATTTAAACTTTGAAAGGCAAACACACACTACCGACACCAGTGATAATAAATACACACAAACACGAATAAAAAATCTTTATTTCTCTTTCCTCTTTTCCTTCTTCCCAGAGGTAGATAGAATGTGGTAAGAGCCAGACTGCATTAATCTAACTTTGGCCAACTGAATAGTATTTGTAGAGTAAATTTATAATTAAAGAAAAGTTGTACTTTTAGAGACTTAGTTTAAGTGGACTATTTTTCTCTGTGCATTCATTCAGTATGGGAGATAATATTCCACTATAGGTACCTTAAATAACAAAACTATATAGACCTCTTGTGTGGTCTGTGCTGCCACTACTGTATTGATTTGTTCTCCACTATTTTTTGTAAGGAATCTGTAAAGTACTCACTCTCTAAGGTTCTGGACCATGAAGCATTAACTCACCTTTAGGAAACTGTCATCTACCAACTTCCGAGTCACTTTGCAACTACTGAAGATTGTTAAACCTGACTGGAAGTATTTATCTCCACTTTTAGTTCTGATGGTCATTTGTTAACTCTGTGGGTTTAGAGAAGAATGCTAGTTCTCTCTACACATCAGTTTCTCCATCAGAAAATGGAGAAAAAAGAGTACTTATGTCACAGGATTATTGAATAAGACTTACTTAATGGCAGAATAAGTAATTTAGATGAAGATTTCTGATGAGGACAACTATAAAAGCTATATAAAATATTTTAAAAATCCACATGAGGTCATCAGAAAACTAGCAAGTTAGTGAATTATTTTTGAGCCAAGATCCAGGAGTGGTAGACAGAGGTTTAGGGAATTGATCTCATTAGGCCCACTCTTACCTTTGGAGACATTTGCTGTTATCAGAAGAAATGGTTGAGAAAGTTAAGAAACTTATAAATACTTTTGAGAACCTCATGTGACAAGTGAGACAAGAATTGGTATTTAGAGTCCACCTAAATGGGGATGTGGTTCTGGAGAAACCCCTTTGTTTAGGTTGGAATCTTCAGGGGCTCATACCAGAAGTAAGAGTGAACTGGGAATTAACATCCTATTGCAGGGTACTCCAGTTCAAAATTCTCTCCATCTCAATACATGAAATATGAGAGGGGTGCATGCAGGTCAGTTGCCTAGGAAGGGACTCGCTGGTCATGGGGAAACTAGACCCACTACTGAAGATCTTGCTCTGTCTTTTCTCCATGTGAGTAGAGCATTGTTCTATCCAGTACTCAATTACATTGTGTTTTCCTTTCTGACTCTGATACCAAGATGCAGTAGGCAGAAGTGCTGAGACTTTTATTCCTGGTGATAGGCAACAGATGTCCTTTGCCAGCAATCCAGATTTCCTCAATTTTTACTTAATGTCCTTCTTCTACTCCAGGATTTTATACAGGATACCACATTATGTTTAGACATCATGTCTTTTTAGGCTCCTCTTGGTGGTGACAATTTCTCAGATTTTCCATGATTTTAATGACCTTGATAGTTTTGAGGAGTACTGATCATATATTTTGTAAAATGCTCCTTTGTTGGGGTTTGTCTAATTATTTTCTTGTGCTCATATTCAGTTATAGTTTTTTTGGGGAAGAAGATCACAGAAGTAAAGTGCCATTTTCATCTCATCATATCAGTGAAATGTGACTTATCTCTGTTAATGTTGACTTGGATCACATGGCTGAGATAGTGTTTGTGAAGCTTTTCTGTGATAAAGTTATCCTTTTATTCCCCTTTTTCATATCATATTCTATGGAAGGAAGTCTCTATGCTTAGCCCACACATAAAGAGTGGGGAGTTATGCTCTACCTCCTTGAGGAAGAAGAATCTACACAATTTATTTAGACTCTTCATGGGAAATTTGTCTCTCCTCTCACATGTATTTTTGTTCAATGATTTATGTCAGTTTGAACTTATGGATATTTATTTTGTATTAAATACAGTACTACTATATTTACTTGTTTCTCAAATTTTTTCCATTTTGGCCATTGGGAGCTCTTCTGGCTGATTTCTGTAACCCTTGACATATTCCCTCACTGTGTGTGTGTGTGTGTGTGTGTGTGTGCATTTCCTTACTTTCTGGCACTGAAAGATGCCCAGGCTTATTTTGTATAATTCTTGTCCCAGCCCTAGAATAATCCATTTCTTCAAAGGACCTTGATTCTTTTAATTGGAAAATGGTATTAGAGATCAACATCTGGATTCTAACTGTGGTTATTGCAACTGAGATGTTGTTTCTAGGTCCTTCAGCTGATTGAACAAGGAATATGTGTATTATATATATATATGTATCTTCATATATAGACACCTAGAAATATTTATATATGTAACCATGCATCTATATTAAGATAGGCATGAGTTCATACTGATGTCTCCCACTCTAAATCATTACTACATGAATCATTTTAGCTTCTTCCCTTTGCTTATTTGTAAACTCCCAATCCAACAGTGAGGATCACCATCAATTTATTTAATTATTCAATTCACAATACATGTAGAGTAGTATTAGAATTGTTCCCTGTAGGAAACAACTTTGTTAACTAAATACAATGTTTATGCTGTTTCTTTTGCCTTTAGTCTTACTGATTCTATTCATTTCCAAAGTTATTTAGGTCAACATCTTTTTCTCTATCCCCTTCAGTGTTTTTTTTCAATACATTTATAATAAGTAAAATTTTGCATTTTATTCAGTAAAATGGCCAGCTAAAAGATTTTTTAAATTTGCATACATTAAGATTTATTCCTTGACTGCATGCATAGCTTCTCAGACCTTGGTCCCAAGGCAGAAACCACCATCACTCCAGGGAGAAGTGGAGGTAGCTCAGATTTGTGGCTCCAGCTCCTTGGACCATGGTCCCATTCTCAACCAAGGTGGAGACTGCCATTGCTTTGAGGAGAAACTGAGCTCCCTCAGGGTTCATGCCCCTGAAAGGGCAGCAACTGCTGTCAAGCCTGGAAGAAACCCTGGCTCACACCTTGCTCTGGCTCTTGTGCCTCCAATTCCAGCCCTTTGCCTCACCAAGGTGGCTGTAGCCAGTGCACCCTGGTAGAAAACATGGCCAGTGACTTCAATCCAGCTATCCCCCTGAAACCATTGAACATATGCAGACTGCACAGGGATGCTCCCACATAAGAATACACCTCCAAGACCAGGATAGGTAACAGTTTAACTTAATTTTGTAGAGACAAACAGAGAAAGTCAAACAAAATGAGAAGTCAGAGGAATATGTTCCAAAGAAAAGAAGAAGATAAAACCACAAGAAAAAAAAAAAGCTAATAAAAGAGAGATAAATAATTTACTTGATAAAAAGTTTAAAGCAGGAAGGGGATCAAGATGACAGAATAAGACGATGTGGCGTTCACCTCCCACCCACCAACAAATACATAAAAAATACATCTTAACGTGGACCAATTCTCATGGAAAGTTAAGTGGAAACTGGCAGAAGAACTCCTATGCAAACAAACTAGAAAGAGTTCCATATAATGGGTAGAACAACCACCAAAAAAGGCATCAGGTCAGGACCTGTGCTTCTGGGAGGGATTTGTAAGGTAGAGAAGGTCTACATGGGTGGACCCTCATCCTGGGGAGTGAGCAGGCTGAGCTAAAATCTGGCATTCCAGGCCTGGAGGGTTGCATCAAGGAAACAAGCCCCCTTGCCTACTAGGAAATCCAATGAGACAAATAAAAGGGCTGGAGAAGCCTAGGTTCTAATCGTGAGGAGTGCACACATGCTAGGTTGCTAACAATCAGGGAGGAGAAAGCTTTGTACTATTGGCTGCCACCTCACTGTACTTCCCAGTCTGAAGAGGCAGACACCTCAGCCTCACTCACTCCACACCACAGCCTGGCATGAGATCTGGGTAAAGACTTGATCTATCTATGCACAGACAGACTGGAGCAACATGGGTATGATTCACGCAAAGCCATGGAGGCCAGTGCTACACACTGGGCAACAGGTGTAGCCCCAGGGACACTGTCAGAGAGCACATAGGGCAGTGCCACAAGGTCTTGCACAGCTAACTGTTGAATCTCCAGCAGACAAGTCCTGGGAGAAGACTCCATAGAGCTAAGCAGAAAGACAGCCTGGAGAGTCTGGGAAGTGGTCCAGCTGGAGCAGCGTCAGCCATTGTCAGCATGCTCAGGAATATACAGTTGTTCCTCTCCCAGCCAGAGCACTCAGACCAAAGCACTCCACACTACAGCTTAGCACTAGATCTGGGGAAGATAGGTCCTGGGAGAAGTCTGCCACAGAGGCAGCCCAGATCTCAGGTGACAGCACAGCCACCTCAATGTCTACAACCAGAACACCCTAATCTCTGGCCCAGTCTATTCCACACCACATATTTGCACTAGATCTGGGACAACACAACAGAGAAAGGGACATGACCATGGGCTGCTTTTGAATGTAACTGCAGATGCCTACACAGGCAGAGTATAGGTCCTCTGTGACTTCATGGGGCTCACTTGCTTCAGCAATCATCTCCTTTGTGGCAGGCTATATGCTCAGGGCAAGGAAGCCCGATTTAACATGACTCTCAGAGCTTCAACCTCAACAACTGGAGAGCAGACACCACCCCTAACAGGTGGTGATAGCCACAGAAGAGAGAGGGAACTTTACCTCACACCCAGCATGGGTTCTAGATCCTACAACACCAACAGCACCCCCTATTAAGGGGATAATGACCAGCACACCCTGAAAGACTTGGCTGGTGTCTATACCAAAATCAGCCCTTGCACCAAAAATACTGGACACACACAGGCTGCACAGGGACAGTCTCACATAAAAAACATCCCTTCAAGACCACAGTAGGTGGGACTTCCCTGGTGGCACAGTGGTTAAGACCCTGTGTCCCAATACAGGGGGCCCAGATTTGATCCCTGGTCAGGGAACTAGATCCCACGTGCATGCCGCAACTAAGGAGCCCACATGCTGCAACTAAGGAGCCCACCTGCCACAACTAAGACCCAGCACAACCAAATAAATAAGTAAATAAATAAATATTTTTTAAAAAGACCACAGTAGGTAACTGATTCTCCTAAATTCATAGATAGAGAAAGTTAAGTAAAATGAAAAGGCAGAGGAACTACTCCCAATTAAAAGAACAAGTGAAATCCCCTGAAAGAACAAATAATGAAACAGAGTTTATCAGTGTACTACACCGCAAGTTCAAAAAGGAAGTGATAAAAATGTTAACTGAATTAAGAAATATTATTGATAGAAATGCAGATTATTGTAACAAGGAACTAAAAGCTACAGTATAAATATGAAACAATGAAAAATAGAAAATTTAATCCTCAAGACAAAACCAATCAAGATGCAATGAATATCAGACAAAATGACACAGAAGAACAAATAAGTGATCTGGGAAAATAATGGAAATCACCCAATCAGAACAGTAGACAGAAAGAAAAATTAAAAAAAAATGAAAGCAACTATAAGATCTATGGGAAATATAAAACATGCCAACCTATGCACAATAGGAGTTCCAGAAAGAGGAGAGACAGACGGGGAACAAAAATATATCTGAAGAAATTGTGGCTGAAAACTTTTTAAATCTAAGAAGGAAACAGACACCCAGGTATAGGAAGTACAGAGGGTTCCAAGAAAGATAAACCCAAACAGACCCAGACCAAGACAAATCATAATTAAAATGTTAAAAGTTAACAATTAAAACAGGATTCTAAAGGCCATAGGAGAGCAAACAGTCAATTAAGATGGAAGTCCCATATGGCCATCAACTGACTTTTCAGCAGAAACTTTGTAGGCCATAAGGGAGTGTCATGATATATTCAAAGTCCTGAACAGGAAAACCCTGCAACCTAGAATATTCTACCCATCATGATTATCATCTAGAAGAGAAGGAGAGATAAAGAATTTCTCAGACAAACAAAAACTAAAAGAATTCAGCAATTCTAAACCTACTTTAAAAGAAATATTGAAGGCTCTCTTCTAAATAGAAGGGAAGCAAGAATACATAGGAAAGTGAAAATCACAATAGGAAAGGCCAATATATAAAAGGATTGAAGGTCACATAAATAAGCCAGGACACAGATTAAAAAATGATAAAAACTTGTAAAAGTGACTATAACTAAAATTAGCAATAGAAGTATAAGCATGAAGATGTAAAATAAGACGTTAAAATCACAAAATGTGGTGGAAAGGAGTATAAAAATGTAGATCATTTTTAATGTGTTTGAACTTGAATGACTATCAACTTAAAGCAATTAGATATAGTTATAGGTCAACATACTTGAAAACTAAGGTAACCACAAATTGAAAACACAAATAGATTCATAAAAACTTAACAGAAAGGGACTCAAGCATACTACAAAAGAAAGGCATCAAACTGCAAAAGGAAAAACAAAAAGAAGAAATGATCAAAGAAGAACTACCAAAACAACTGAAAAGCAAGGATTAAAATGGCAATAAGTACATGTATATAAATAATTACTTTAAATGTCAATAGATTAAGTGCTCCTATCAAAAGACAAGTGGCATATTAAATAAAAAACAAAAATGTATAATACGCTACCTACAAGGGACACACTTCAGGCTGAAAGGTACACACAGACTGAAAGTGAGGGGATGAAAAAAGATATTTCATTCAAATAGAAATGACAAGAAAGAGGGGGGTCACTATACTCATATCAGAAAAATAGACTTTAAAACAAAGGCCATAAAGAAAAACAAAGAAGGGCATTATGTAATGATAAAAAGATCAGTATCAAGAAGAGATTATTACCCGTTAACATATATGCACATAATATAGGAGCAGCTAAATATATAAAACAAATATTAACAGATATAAAGTGAGAAACTGACAAGCATGCAATAATAGCAGGAGACTTAAACACCCCATTGACATCAACAGACAGATCATCCAGACAGAAAATCAATAAGGTAACAGAAGTCCTAAATGACACTGTAGACCAGTTGGACTTAATTAGTATCAACAGGACACTACATCCAAAAACAACACAATACACATTCTTTTCAAGTGCTCACGGGACTTTCTCTAGGTTAGAAGAAATATTAGGACACAAAAAAGTTTCAACAAATTTAAGATAATAGACCACAGTGACATGAAACTAGAAATCAATCACAGAAAGGAAAATGGGAAAATACTAAACACACAGAGACCAAACAACATGCTATTAAAAGACCAATGGGTCAATGATGAAATCAAATAAATAAAAAATTTAATACTTCAAGACAAACAAAAATGAAAACACAACCTGACAATTTCTATGCAATGCAGCAAAGGCATTTCTAAGAGGGAAGTTCATAGCTATACAAGCCTTCCTCAAGAAATATGAAAAAAATTTCAAATAATCAATCTAATTTACTGCATAAAAGAATTAGGAAAAGAAGAACAAACAGAACCTGAAGTAAGCAGAAGGAAGGTAATAATGAAGATCAGAGATGAAATAAATAAAATAGAGATTAAAAAAATGAAAGAAAAGGTCAATAAAACCAATAGCTGGTTTTCTGAAAAGATAAAATCTACAAACATCTAGCCAGGCTCACCAAGAAAAAAGAGGGAGGACCCGTCTGAACAAAATAATAAATGAAAGAGGAGAACTAACAATTGTTACCACAGAAATTAACGAATCATAAGAGAATACTATGAACAGTTAAATACCAACAAATTGGACAACCAAGAAAAAAAACTGGATAAGTTTCTAAAAACGTACAACCTACCAAAACTGAGTCAAGAGGAAACAGATAATTTGAACAGACCAATCAGTAGAAGTGAAATAGACTCTGTAATAATAATAATAATAATAATAATAACTCCCAGCAAGAAAAATCAGGACCAAAAGACTTCACTGGGCAATTCTGCCAAACATACAAAGAACTTATACCTATTCTTCCCAAACTTCCCAAACTATTCCAAAAATTGAAGAGACTGAACAATCTCAAATTAATTCTATGAATCCACCATCACCCTGATATCAAAATCAGGCAAAGACACTACAAAAAACAAAAAATTGCAAGCCAATATCTTTGAATACATATACAAAAATCCCCCACAAAATATCAGCAAATCAAATCCAACAGTACATAAAAAGGATCATACAATATGATCAAGTCAGGTTCATTCCAGAGTTGCTAGTATGGTTCAACGTACACAAATCCATGAATGTGATACACCACATTAACAAAAGGAAAGATAAAAACTGAAAGATTATGTCCATAGATGCAAAAAAAGCATTTGACAAAGTTCAACATATAATTATGATAAAAACTCTCATCAAAGTGTGTATAGAGGGAACATACCTCAACATAATAAAAGCCATTTATGAAAAATCCATACCCAACCTGACACTCAATGGTGAAAATCTGAAAGCCTTCCCCCTAAATTCAGGAACAAGACAAGGATGCCCACTCTCACCATTTCTATTCAACATAGTATTGGAAATCCTAGTCACAGCAAGCAGACAAGAAAAAAATAAATAAACGAATAAATGGTATTCAAATTGGAAGGGAAGAAGTAAAAATGTCATTATTTGCAGATGATATGATATTCTATATAGAAAACTCTAAAGTCTCCACCAAAAAATATTAGAACTAATAAATAAATTCAGTAAACTTGCAGGATAAAAGATTAATATACAGAAGTCTGTTTCTTTTCTATACCCTAATAATGAACTATGAGAAAGAGAAATGAAGAAAAAATACCATTTAAAATCACATAAAATAATAAAATATCTAGGAATAAATTTAAGGAGGTGAAATACTTATACTCTGATAACTATAAAACATTGATGAAGGAATTTTAAAATAATAGAAAGAAATGGAAAGATATTCTGTGTTCTTGGATTTGAAGAGTAAATATTGTTAAAATGTCCATTTTACCCAAAGTAATGTACAGATTTAATACAACTCTTATGAAAATACACTTGCCATTTTCTCATAGAACTAAACAAATAATCCTAAATATATATGTAACCATGAAAAATCCAATTGCCAAAGCCAACTTGAGAAAAATAGACGTAGCTGGACAGATCATGCTCCCTGGCTTCACACTATAGTACTATGCTACAGTCATCAAAACTGTATGGTACTGCCACAAAAACAGATCAATGGAACAGAATAGAGAGTTCAGAAATAAACCCATGTATCCACCATCAATTAATCTACAATAAAGGAGGCAAGAATATACTATAGAGAAAAGACTGTCTCTTCAATAAGTGGTGCCGGGAAAGCTGGACAGCTACACATAAAAGAATGAAATTAGAATACTTTTTCATATTATAGACAAAATAAACTCAAAATGGATTAGATTAAAAACCTAAATGTAAAACTGAAAATCACAGAACTCCTAGAAGAAATAGGCAGAACAGTCTGACATAAATCATAGCAAAGTTTTATTTTTGGATTCATCTCCTAATGCAAAAGACACAAAAGCAAAAATAAACAAATGTTACCTAACTAAACCTAAAAACTGTTGCACAGTAAAGGAAACTGTGAACTAAGTGAAAACACAATCTATTGAATGGGAGAAAATATTTGCAAATGGTATAACCAATAAGTGATTAATATTCAAAACATGCAAACAGCTCAACTTGGTTAAAAAAAGTTTAGGGGAGTTGGATAGACATTTTTCCAAAGAAGACATACAGATGGCCAACAGGCACATGAAAAATGCTCAGCATCACTAATTATCAGAGAAATGCAAATCAAAACCACAATGAGATATCACTTCACACCTGTCAGAATGGCCTTCATCAATAAGTCTACAAATAACAAATGTTGGGGGGGGGGACCTTGAAGATGGTGGAAGAGTAAGACGCGGAGATCACCTTCCTCCCCACAGATACACCAGAAATACATCTACACGTGGAAAAACTCCTACAGAACACCTACTGAAGGCTGGCAGAAGACCTCAGACCTCCCAAAAGGCAAGAAACTCCCCACGTACCTGGGTAGGGCAAAAGAAAAAAGAAAAAACAGAGACAAAAGAATAGGGACGGCACCTGCACCAGTGGGAGGGAGCTGTGAAGGAGGAAAAGTTTCCACACACTAGGAAGCCCCTTCGCGGGCGGAGACTGCGGGAGGTGGAGGGGGGAGCTTCGGAGCCACAGAGGAGTGCACGGCAACAGGGGTGTGGAGGGCAAAGCGGGGAGATTTCTGCACAGAGGATCGGTGCCGACAGGCACTCACCAGCCCGAGAGGCTGGTCTGCTCACCTGCCGGGGTGGGCGGGGCTGCGAGCTGAGGCTCGGGTTTCTGTCGGAGCACAGGGAGAGGACTGGGGTTGGCGGCTTGAACATAGCCTGAAGGGGTTAGTGCACCATGGCTAGCCGGGATGGAGTCCGGGGAAAAGTCTGCACCTGCCGAAGAGGCAAGAGACTTTTTCTTCCCTCTTTGTTTCCTGGTGCGCGAGGAGAGGGGTTTAAGAACGCTGCTTAAAGGAACTCCAGAGACGGGCGTGAGCCACGGCTAAAAGCGCGAACCCCAGAGACGGGCGGGAGACGCTGAGGCTGCTGCTGCCGCCATCAAGGGGCCTGTGTGCGAGCACAGGTCACTATCCACACCCCTCTTCTGTGGAGCCCGTGCAGCCCGCCACTGCCAGGTTCCCGGGATCCAGGGACAACTTCCACGGGAGAACGCATGGCGGGCCTCAGGCTGGTGCAACGTCACGCTGGCCTCTGCCGCTGCAGGCCCGCCCCGCACACAGTGCCCTTCCCTCCCCGCCCACCAGCCTGAGTGCGCCAGAGCCCCCGAATCAGCGGCTCCTTTAACCCTGTCCTGTCAGAGCAAAAACAGACGCCCTCCAGAGACCTACACGCAGAGGCAGGGCCAAATCCAAAGCTGAGCCCCTGTGAGCTGTGAGAACAAAGAGGAGAAAGGGAAATCTCTCCCAGCAGCCTCAGAAACAGCGGATTAAAGCTCCACAATCAACTTGATGTACCCTGCATCTGTGGAATACATGAATAGACAACGAGTCATCCCAAATCGAGGAGGTGGGCTTCGAGAGCAAGATCTATGATTTTTTCCCCTTTTCCTCTTTTTGTGAATGTGTATGTGTACGCTTCTGTGTGAGATCTTGTCTGTATAGTTTTGCTTCTACCATTTGTCCTAGCGTTCTAGCCATCCATGTTTTTTTTAAAATTTTTTTTCTTAATAATTAATTTTAATAACTTTATTATACTTTACCTTCGTCCTTTCTTTCTTTCTTTCTTTCTTTCTTTCTTTCTTTCTTTCTTTCTTTCTTTCTTTCTTTCTTTCTTTCTTTCCTTCCTTCCCTCCTTTAGACAACGAATCATCCCAAATTGAGGAGGTGGTCTCTGAGAGCAAGATTTATGATTTTTTCCCCTTTACCTCTTTTTGTGAGGGTGTATGTGTATGCTTCTGTGTAAGATTTTGTCTGTATAGCTTTGCTTCCAACATTTGTCCTAAGGTTTTACCCGTCTCTTTTTTTTTTCTAAATAATTATTTTTTAATTCAATAACTTTATTAAACTTTATTTTATTTTACTGTATCTTCTTTCTGTCTGTCTTTTTTCCTTCCTTCCCTCCTTCCTTCCTTCCTCCCTCCCTCCCTCCTTTCTTTCCTTCTTGCTTTCTTTCCTTCTTTGCTTCTTTCTTTCTTCCTTTCTTTCTTTCTTTCTTTCTTTCTTTCTTTCTTTCTTCCTTCCTTCCTTCCTTCCTTCCTTCCTTCCTTCCTTCCTTCCCTCCCTCCTTTCTTTCTTTCTTTCTTTCTTCATACTTCTACTAATTCTCTCTGCTTTTTCTCCCTTTTATTCTGAGCCGTGTAGATGAAAGGCTCTTGGTGCTCCAGCCAGGAGTCGGGGCTCTGCCTCTGAGGTAGGAGAGCCAACTTCAGGACACTGGTCAACAAGAGACCTCCCAGCTCCACATAATATCAAATGGCAAAAATCTCCCAGAGACCTCGATCTTAACACCAGCACCCAGCTTCACTCAATGACCAGCAAGCTACAGTGCTGGACAACCTCTGCCAAACAACTAGCAAAACAGGAACACAACCCCACCCATTAGCAGAGAGGCTGTCTAAAATCATAATAAGGCCACAGACACCCCAAAACACACCACCAGACGTGAACCTGCCCACTAGAGAGACAAGATCCAGCCTCATCCACCACAACACAGGCACTAGTCCCCTCAACCAGAAAGCCTACACAACCCACTGAACCAACATTAGCCACTGGAGACAGACATCAAAAACAGCAAGAACTATGAACCTGCAGCCTGCAAAAAGGAAACCCCAAACACAGTAAGATAAGCAAAATGAGAAGACAGAAAAACACACAGCAGATAAAGGAGCAAGATAAAAACCCACCAGACCTAACAAATGAAGAGGAAATAGGCAGTCTACCTGAAAAAGAATTCAGAATAATGATAGTAAGGATGATCCAAAATCCTGGAAATAGAATGGACAAAATGCAAGAAACAGTTAACAAGGAGCTAGAAGAACTAAAGATGAAACAAGCAACAATAACCAACACAATAAATGAAATTAAAAGTACTCTAGATGGGATCAATAGCAGAATAACTGAGGCAGAAGAACGGATAACTGACCTGGAAGATAAAATAGTGGAAATAATTACTGCAGAGCAGAATAAAGAAAAAAGAATGGAAAGAACTGAGGACAGTCTCAGAGACCTCTGGGACAACATTAAATGCACCAACATTCGAATTATAGGGGTTCCAGAAGAAGAAGAGAAAAAGAAAGGGACTGAGAAAATATTTGAAGAGATTATAGTTGAAAACTTCCCTAATATGGGAAAGGAAATAGTTAATCAAGTCCAGGAAGCACAGAGAGTCCCACACAGGATAAATCCAAGGAGAAATATGCCAAGACATATATTAATCAAACTGTCAAAAATTAAATACAAAGAAAGCATATTAAAAGCAGCAAGGGAAAAACAACAAATAACACACAAGGGAATCCCCATAAGGTTAACAGCTGATCTCTCAGCAGAAACCCTACAAGCCAGAAGGGAGTGGCAGGACATACTGAAAGTGATGAAGGAGAAAAACCTGCAACCAAGACTACTCTACCCAGCAAGGATCTCATTCAGATTTGATGGAGAAATTAAAACCTTTACAGACAAGCAAAAGCTGAGAGAGTTCAACACCACCAAACCAGCTTTACAACAAATGCTAAAGGAATTTCTCTAGTCAAGAAACACAAGAGAAGGAAAAGACCTATAATAATGAACCCAAAACAATTTAGAAAATGGGAATAGGGACATACATATTGATAATTACCTTAAATGTAAATGGACTAAATGCTCCCACCAAAGGACACAGATTGGCTGAATGGATACAAAAACAAGACCCTTATATATGCTGTCTACAAGAGACCCACTTCAGACCTAGAGACACATACAGACTGAAAGTAAGGGGATGGAAACAGATATTCCATGTAAATGGAAACCAAAAGAAAGCTGGATTAGCAATTCTCATATCAGACAAAATAGACTTTAAAATAAGGACTATTAGAAGAGACAAAGAAGGACACTACATAATGATCAAGGGATCGATCCAAGAAGAAGATATAACAATTGTAAATATTTATGCACCCAACATAGGAGCACCTCAATACATAAGGCAAATACTAACAGCCATAAAAGGGGAAATCGACAGTAACACATTCATTGTAGGGGACTTTAACACCCCACTTTCACCCATGGACAGATCATCCAAAATGAAAATAAATAAGGAAACGCAAGCTTTAAATGATACATTAAACAAGATGGACTTAATTGATATTTTAGGACACTCCATCCAAAAACAACAGAATACACATTTTTCTCAAGTGCTCATGGAACATTCTCCAGGATAGATCATATCTTGGGTCACAAATCAAGCCTTGGTAAATTTAAGAAAATTGAAATTGTATCAAGTATCTTTTCTGACCACAACGCCATGAGACTAGATATCAATTACAGGAAAAGATCTGTAAAAAATACAAACACATGGAGGCTAAACAATACACTATTTAATAATGAAGTGATCACTGAAGAAATCAAAGAGGCAATCAAAAATACCTAGAAACAAATGACAATGGAGACACAATGACCCAAAACCTATGGGATGCAGCAAATGCAGTTCTAAGAGGGAAGTTTATAGCAATACAAGCCCACCTTAAGAAGCAGAAAACATCCCGAATAAACAACCTAACCTTGCACCTAAAACAATTAGAGAAAGAAGAACAAAAAAACCCCAAAGCTAGTAGAAGGAAAGAAATCATAAAAATCAGATCAGAAATAAATGAAAAAGAAATGAAGGAAACAATAGCAAAGATCAATAAAACTAAAAGCTGGTTCTTTGAGAAGATAAACAAAATAGATAAACCACTAGCCAGACTCATCAAGAGAAAAAGGGAGAAGACTCAAATCAATAGAATTAGAAATGAAAAAGGAGAAGTAACAACTGACACTGCAGAAATAAAAAAGATCATGAGAGATTACTACAGGTAACTCTATGCCAATAAAATGGACAATCTGGAAGAAATGGACAAATTCTTAGAAATGCACAACGTGCCAAGACTGAATCAGGAAAAAATAGAAAATATGAACAGACCAATCACAAGCACTGAAATTGAAACTGTGATTAAAAATCTTCCAACAAACAAAAGCCCAGGACCAGATGGCTTCACAGGTGAATTTTATCAAACATTTCGTGAAGAGCTAACACCTATCCTTCTCAAACTCTTCCAAAATATAGCAGAGGGAGGAACACTCCCAAATTCCTTCTACAAGGCCACAATCACCTTGATACCAAAACCAGACAAGGATGTCACAAAGAAAGAAAACTACAGGCCAATATCACTGATGAACATAGATGCAAAAATCCTCAACAAAATACTAGCAAACAGAATCCAACAGCACATTGAAAGGATCATACACCATGATCAAGTGGGGTTTATTCCAGGAATGCAAGGATTCTTCAATATATGCAAATCTATCAATGTGATAAACCATATTAAGAAATTGAAGGAGAAAAACCATATGATCATCTCAATAAATGCAGAGAAAGCTTGTGACAAAATTCAACACCCATTTATGATATAAACCCTGCAGAAAGTAGGCATAGAGGGAAATTTCCTCAACATAATAAAGGCCATATATGATAAGACCACAGCCAACATCATCCTCAATGGTGAAAAACTGAGAGCATTTCCACTAAGATCAGGAAAAAGACAAGGTTACCCACTCTCACCACTCTTATTCAACATAGTTTTGGAAGTTTTAGCCACAGCAATCAGAGAAGAAAAGGAAATAAAAGGAATACAAATTGGAAAAGAAGTAAAGCTGTCACTGTTTGCAGATGACATAATACTGTACACAGAGAATCCTAAAGATGCTACCAGAAAACTACTAGAGCTAATCAATGAATTTGGGAAAGCAGTAGGATACAAAATTAATGCACAGAAATCTCTGGTATTCCTATACACTAATGATGAAAAATCTGAAAGTGAAATCAAGAAAACACTCCCATTCACCATTGCAACAAAAAGAATAAAATATCTAGGAATAAATCTACCTAAGGAGACAAAAGACCTGTATGCAGAAAATTATAAGACACTGATGAAGAAATTAAAGATGATAAAAATAGATGGAGAGATATACCATGTTCTTGGATTGGAAGAATCAACTTTGTGAAAATGACTCTACTACCCAAAGCAATCTATAGATTCAGTGCAATCCCTATCAAACTACCACTGGCATTTTTCACAGAACTAGAACAAAAAATTTTGCAATTTGTATGGAAACACAAAAGACCCCGAATAGCCAAAGCAATCTTGAGAACGAAAAAAGGAGCTGGAGGAATCGGGCTCCCTGATTTCAGACTATACTACAACGCTAGAGTATTCAAGACAGTATGGTACTGGCACAAAAACAGAAAGATAGATCAATGGAACAGGATAGAAATCCTAGAGATAAACCCATGCACATATGGACACCTTATCTTAGATAAAGGTGGCAGGAATGTACAGTGGACAAAGGACAGTCTCTTCAATAAGTGGTGCTGAGAAAACTAGACAGATACATGTAAAAGTATGAGATTAGATCACTCCCTAACACCATACACAAAAATAAGCTCAAAATGGATTAAAGACCTAAATGTAAGGCCAGAAACTGTCAAACTCTTAGAGGAAAACATAGGCAGAACACTCTATGACATAAATCAGAGCAAGATCCTTTCTGACCCACCTCCTAGAGTAATGGAAATATAAACAAATATAAACAAATGGGACCTAATGAAACTTCAAAGCTTTTGCACAGCAAAGGAAACCATAAACCAGACCAAAAGACAACCGTCAGAATGGGAGAAAATATTTGCAAATGAAGCAACTGACAAAGGATTAATCTCCAAAATTTACAAGCAGCTCATGCAGCTCAATAACAAAAAAACAAACAACCCAATCCAAAAATGGGCAGAAGCCCTAAATAGACATTTCTCCAAAGAAGATATACAGACTGCCAACAAACACATGAAAGAATGCTCAACATCATTAATCATTAGAGAAATGCAAATCAAAACTACAATGAGATATCATCTCACACCAGTCAGAATGGCCATCATCAAAAAATCTAGAAACAATAAATGCTGGAGAGGGTGTGGAGAAAAGGGAACACTCTTGCACTGCTGGTGGGAATGTGAGTTGGTTCAGCCACTATGGAGAACAGTATGGAGGTTCCTTAAAAATCTACAAATAGAAGTACCATATGACCCAGCAATCCCACTACTGGGCATATACCCTGAGAAAACCAAAATTCAAAAATAGTCATGTACCAAAATGTGCATTGCAGCTCTATTTACAATAGCCCAGAGATGGAAACAATCTAAGTGTCCATCATCGGATGAATGGATAAAGAAGATGTGGCACATATATACAATGGAATATTACTCAGCCATAAAAAGAAACGAAATTGAGCTATTTGTAATGAGGTGGATAGACCTAGAGTCTGTCATACAGCGTGAATTAAGTCAGAAAGAAAAAGACAAATACCATATGCTAACACATATATATGGAATTTAAGAAAAAAAAATGTCATGAAGAACCTAGGGGTAAGACAGGAATAAAGACACAGACCTACTGGAGAACGGACTTGAGGATATGGGGAGGGGGAAGGGTGAGCTGTGACAGGGCAAGAGAGAGTCATGGACATATACACACTACCAAACGTAAGGTAGATAGCTAGTGGGAAGCAGCCGCATGGCACAGGGATATCGGCTCGGTGCTTTGTGACCGCCTGGAAGGGTGGGATAGGGAGGGTGGGAGGGAGGGCGACGCAAGAGGGAAGAGATATGGGAACATATGTATATGTATAACTGATTCACTTTGTTATAAAGCAGAAACTAACACACCATTGTAAAGCAATTATACCCCAATAAAGATGTTAAAAAAAAAAAACAAAAAAAAACAAATGTTGGAAAGGACGTGAAGAAAAGGAAATCCTAGTACACTGTTGGTGGGAATGAAAATTGGTGCAGTCACTATGGAAAATAACATAGAGGTTCCTCAAAAAACTAAAATACAACTACCATATGATACAGCAATTCCACTCCTGGATATATATCCAAAGAAAATGAAAGCATTAGTTCAAAAAGACACATGCACCCTAACGTTAATAGCAGCATTATTTACAATAGCCAAGATAGGAAAGCAACCTAAATGTCCATCAACATACAAATGGATAAAGAAGATATTCATACAATGGAATACTACTTAGGCATAAAAATAATGAAATTTTGCCATTGTAACAATATGAATGGACCTGGAGGGTATTATGCTTAGTGAAATAAGTCAGAAAGAGAAAGATATATACTGTATGTTATCACTTATATGTGGAATCTAAAAAATAAAATTTATGAATGTATGAGAAAACAGAAACAGACTCACAGATACAGAGGACAAACTAGTGGTTACCAGTGGAGAAAGTGAAGGGTGGATGGGCAAGATAGGGGTAAGTGATCATGCTATACAAACTACTAGGTATAAAACAAATAAACAACAATGATATATTGTACAGCACATGAAAATAAAGCCATTATTTTTAATAAATTTGAATGAAATATAAAAATATTGAATCATTATTTTATACACCTGAACCTAATACAATATTGTAAATCAACTATAGTTATAAAAAAAGAGTTTATGTGCATCCTTGCCAAAATGGGTATATTTAGGTGTTTCAATTTTAACCATCGTAGTGTGTGGTGGTAACACACTGTTGTTTTAATTTTCAATTCTTTGATACATATGATATTAAGCACTTTTTCATATGCTAACTTGCCATCAGTATATGTTCTTTGATTGGGTGTCTGTGGAGATATTTTTACCTATTTTTTAGTTCAATTATTAGTTTTCTTATCGTTGAGTTTTAAGAATTCTTTGTATATTTTGGGTATATATTGTTTATGAGATGTGTGTTTCTCAAACATTTTCTCCCAGTTTATCTCTTGTCCTTTTATCCTCTTAAACATGTATTTTGCATATCAGAAATTTTTAATTTTAATAAAATAAATTTTTGTTTTATTAATCATGTTTGGTGTTTCATCTAAAACTCATCACCAAACCCAAGTTCATTTTTTCTTCTATGATTTAGAAGAATTATAATTTTGCATGTTACTTTTAGGCCTATGATCTATATTTAGTTAACTTCTGTAAAAAGTGTAAGATCAGCTTCTAGGTTTGGTTTTGTTTTGGGTTTTTTTGCATATAAACACTGAATTTTTCCAGCACAATTTGTTTGTCAAAGATCAACTGATTATATTTGTGTGGGTCTACTTCTGTGCTATTTTGTTACATGATTCTGTTCTATGTGTCTATTATTTGTCAGTATGACCCTGTCTTAAAAATTATAGCTTTACAGTAAGCCTTGAAATTGGGTAGCACATATTGTACAACTTTATTCTTCTTCAGTATTATGTTGTATATTCTAGGTTTTCTGAATTTCTAAATAAACTTAGAAACTGTTTGCCAATATCTACAAAACAGTTTATTTAGATTTTGATGGGATTGCATTAAATCTATGTATCAGAGTGGGAAGAATTAAAATCTTAACAAAATCTCTCCTTTTATTTAGATCCTCTTTGATTTCTTTCACTAGTGTTTAATAGTTTTCCATAAGTATATCCTGTATAAATTATACAAATTTATACCTAAATACATCATTTGTATGTGTTTGTGCATGCTAATGTAAATGGTATTGTTTTTATTTTCATATTTTATTTGTTCATTGCTGGCATATAAGAAAGAAATTGAGTTTTGTACATTAACATTGTATCCTGTAAACTTGCTGTATTTGCTTATTAGCTCTGGAATATTTTGTCAATTCTTTGAGATCATCTACATAGCAACCATATTATCTGAGAATAAAGAGAGTTATAGTTCTTCCTTCTAATCTGTACACTTTGAATTTCCTTTTTTTTGTTGTTGTTGTACTATCTAGGTCTTTCAGTACCATGTTGAATAGAAATGGTGAGAAAGTACATCTTGGCTTGTTCTTGATCTTAAAGGATAACATTTTTCACTTTAGTTAGTGGATTATAAAACTTAAATGCTAAACAAACACTCAAATTGGGTCAGAAACAAAGCACAAATCTGTAGTTTAAGAGTCAAAGCTAAAAATAAAATCTTAGAAAGATTAAATATAAAATAATGACTTTTAGAGAGCAATGTTAGGTAATTAGGAGATGCTCCTACCTTCTAATCAGAGAAAAAAATCAGTGCTAATGTCACATCCTGCAGAGAGTAGCTGATCCCTCTACTGCCTCTTCTGGAATCACATGTTTACTCTGAAAGGAGAAGAAAAAAAGTCTAACTCCAAAATGATTGGAAACTTTCTCTAACTCTCAAAAACATCTGAGTTTTCTCTGTGACCTGGTTCTATGAGAAAAATTTTAGAAAATTTAATGAGAACTTCTGTTGGAATAAGTGAGTCACAGTGAAATAATACATATGATTAAAATATTTAAAAAATAAAAGCAAGCCAAATACACAATTCAAAAGTAAATTTCCAATAATTTTATTTCTGTCACTATTCATGAGGCCATCATTCATGTACCAGAAAAGCCTAAAAAAAGAATAATTTTTTATGTTTAGGCTAAAATACTTATACTGTAAAGTTACCCCTCTCTTCCCCAATTTTTCTTTTCTTGCTGAAGATAAGAATGTACAAGATTTTTAAAATTATTAATTAAAGCACATTTTGTTTAAATGATTATGTAAAGCATTTTATGATTAACACTAAATGTGAGAGCTTCTTATTAACTAACTTGTTTTGAAAGATTTATGTACTAATATTACAATGGGTAAAACAGATATAATCTGTGTTCTTAATTTAATTTTAGGTTTCTTCTTGTATTGAAAAAATTCTGCACTGTTTCTTGTTTTTAAGAACTGTTTAAAAAGATATTAACAATAATATTGGAAAAGATTAAGTAAACCAAAACAATTGTAATGAGAGCAAACTATGTCTCTGTCTATAAGGTGTTTATACATTTGAAGAAAGAAGGAAGGGAGGAAGAAAGGAAGGAAGGAAGAAAGGCAGGCAGGAAGGGAAGACTTAGAAGGTTGGAATAAAACTATCTTTTGTTATAAAAGTCCCAGACTTGGAAAGGGCCAGACCAGTTTAAAATGGTATCTAACGCAAACTTCTACTGTTCACTCCCCTGACTTCTCATTAAATTACCTATAGAGATGGGAGAAGGGACCACAACATGAGCAAGAACTAAGACTAGCAGGAATACCAATTTCAACTTCTGAGAAAAAAGTAGCAGAAATCATAAAACTGATTACTTTATATAGGGATTGCACTTATCAAAATAACATGTACTGAAACTTTTCATGAAACAACATAGCAGGCATTTGTCTATTCTCCATCATCTGCTGTCAGTGTCAGAGATACATAGTTTCTATCATCCAAAGAAACAGGCAACTCTCTGTTACTGTCATTTTCGTTGTTGCTATCATTCTTTTTGTTTTAATAGATCTTTATTGGAGTATAACTGCTTCACAATACTGTGTTAGTTTCTGTTGTACACCAAAGTGAATCAGCCATATGCATACATATGTCCCCATATCCCCTCCCTCTTGAGCCTCCCTTCCATCCTCCCTATCCCACCCCTCTTGGTCATTGCAAAGCACCGAGTTGATATCCCTGTGCTATGCTGCTGTGTCCCACTAGCAAATTATTTTACATACGGAAGTGTATATATGTCGACGCTACTCTCACTTTGCACCAGCTTCCCCCTCCCACCACGTGTCCTCAAGTCCATTCTCTATGTCTACATCTTTATTCCTATCCTGCAGCTAAGTTCATCAGTACCACTTTTATTTTTTTTTAGATTCCATATATATACATTAGCATATGGTATTTGTTTTTCTCTTTCTGACTTACTTCACTTGTATGACAGACTCTAGGTCCATCCACCTCACTACAAATGACTCAATTTTGTTTCTTTTTATGGCGAGTAATATTCCATTGTATATATCTCCCACTTCTTCTTTATCCATTCATCTGTTGATGGACATTTAGCTTGCTTCCATGTCCTGGCTATTGTAACTAGTGCTGCAATGAACATTACGGTACATGACTCTTTTTGAATTATGATTTTCTCAGGGTATATGCCCAGTAGTGGGATTGCTGAGGCATATAGTAGTTCTATTTTTAATTTTTTAGGGAACCTCCAGACTGTTCTCCATAGTGGCTGTATCAATTTACATTCCCACCAACAGTGCTGAAGGGTTATATTTTCACCACACCCTTTCCAGCATTTATTGTTTCTAGATTTATTGATAATGGCCATTCTGACTGGTGTGAGGTGATACGCCAATCAGAATGCATTTTTCTAATAATTAGTGATGTTGAGCATCTTTTCATGTGCCTCTTGGCCATCTGTATGTCTTCCTTGGTGAAATGTCTATTTAGGTCTTCCACCCATTTTTTAATTGGATTCTTTGTTTTTTTGATATTGAGCTGCGTGAGCTACTTATATATTTCAGAGATTAATCCTTTGTCAGTTGCTTCATTTGCAAATATTTTCTCTCATTCTGAGGGTTGTCTTTTCATCTTGTTTATGGTTTCCTTTGCTGTGCAAAAGCTTTTAAGCCCCATTTGTTTTTATCTCCATTACTCTAGGAGGTGGCTCTAAATTATCTTGCTGTGGTTTATGTCAAAGAGTGTTTTTCCTATGTTTTCCTCTAAGAGTTTTAGTGTCTGGTCTTACATTTAGGTCTTTAATCCATTTTGAGTTTATTTTTGTGTATGGTGTTAGGGAGTGTTCTAATTTCATTCTTTTACATGTAGCTGTCCAGTTTTCCCAGCACCACTTATTGAAGAGGCTGTCTTTTCTCCATTGTATGTTCTTGCCTCGTTTGTAGTAAAGTAGGTGACAATATGTGTGTGGGTTTATCTCTGCATTCTATCCTGTACCTTTGATCTATATGTCTGTTTCTGAGTTCTTTTTCCCAGATGTTTTGTGATGCAGAGGTAAGAATATTATTTCTACACATAGGGCCTTAATCCTGCTTTCTTTTATCTACCAATAAATCAGTAGGATCACCAAATTCCAGAAAACACTGGATAGGATATGACTAGGGCAGAGTTGGAAAGAGGACTGTGGGAAGACAAGTTATCCATAGCCCAACCAATGTTTAGTCTAAAAGATAAAAATACTAAAGACTGGATAGAATAAAAGTATCTGCTTTAACAACACATCCTAATATTACAATTGTTAATATCCAAAATTTGTTTAGGGTATTAGACAATTAGGTAGTGTATAGAAGGAACATTTGATATGTGTGCAGTGAGTATATACAGTGAGGTGAAAATTTGTTCAGAAACCAGAATTTGAACACAGAATGGTGGATGGCTTATTATAAATCCAGTCAGTGAGACAAAGAAACAAAAACTGATTTTATCTGTAGAATTCAGAAGAAAATTTCATGAAAGTAATGTCTTCAAAAGAATATAAGAAGAATTAATGTGCTTTGAATTAAACAAATATGACTAGCTTTTCTTAAATCATGGTAAAGAGAAAGCTTATTTTGAAGAATAAATATCTTAGGCCAGTGGTCCTCAAAGTGTGATGCCCAGATCAGAATTATTAGCATCAATAGGAACTTGTTCGAGTTGTGAATTCTCAGGCTCCCTACCAGACTCCCTGAATCAGAAACT
Source organism: Monodon monoceros (assembly GCF_005190385.1). Taxonomy (NCBI): domain Eukaryota; kingdom Metazoa; phylum Chordata; class Mammalia; order Artiodactyla; family Monodontidae; genus Monodon; species Monodon monoceros. The sequence continues at coordinate 22,931,436 of NW_021703775.1, read as the reverse complement.
CTGGGGCTGAAGCCCAATATTCACTGTATTAAAAAGCCCTTCAGGGTATTCTGATACATATTCACTCTGTTTTGATATATATTCAGTTTGATTTAGATTATTTACTTTAGGAGTAAAGAAGTATAATGTAAGAGACATCACATATCCATATATTTACACATGTGCCTGTATGTGGTCAGCCATACTAATTAAAACAGCATGGAAATAGCACTGAAATGGAAAGACATTCACAGAATGAGAAGTATGTCCAAGAAAATATTCAAGAATATTGACAAAATGAAGCTGAATCTTTGTCTAAAACCATATACAAAAATTATTCAAAATGTATCAAAACCTAAACATAAGAACTAACACTATAAAACTCTTAGAAGAAACCATTGGGGAAAATCTTCATGTTATAGGATTTGGCAATGATTTCTTGGATATGACACCGAAAGCACAGTGTGATGGTTAATTTTGTGTCCACTTGACTGGCTTAAATGATGCCCAGATAGCTGGTAAAACATTATTTCTGGGTGTGTCTTTGAGGGTGTTTCTGGAAAAGACTAGCATTTGATTCAGTAGACTGAGTGAAGAGAATTACCTTCACAAATGAGGGTAGGAGTCATCCAATCTGTTGCTCCCAAGTGGAGCAAAAAGATGAAGGAAAGGCAAATTCCCTCTCTCTTTTTGAGCTGGGACATCCATCTTCTTCTGCTTTCTGACATCAGAGCTCCTGGTTCTTGGACCTTTGGATTCCAGGACTTATACCATGGGCCCCATTCTCAGGCTTTTGTACTAAAACTGAATCATACCATCAGCTCTCCCGGTTCTCCAGGTGGCAGAGAGCAGACTGTGGGACTTTCTGGCCTCTGTAACTGTGTAAGCCAGTTCCTATTTTGTATATTTATATCTATCTATCTATCTATCTATCTATTTATCTATCTATCTATCTATCTATATCATCTATCTATTATATCTCCTATTGATTCTGTTTCTCTATAGATAGAATCCTAAGGCAGGAAACAACAACAAAATTGATAAATTGGACTAAATGAAAGTTCAAAACTGCATCAAAGGACATAATCAACAGTGTAAGGTGAAAAGGCAACGTATAGAATAGGATAAAAATTTTCAAACCATATATCTGATAATGGACTGTTATCCAGAGTATATAAGTAACTCCTACCACCTAATGACCACAACAAAATCTGATTAAAAAGTGGCCAAAAAACTGTAGTAGGCATTTCTTCAAAGAAGATATACAAATGGTCAATCATCACATGAGAAGATGCTCAACTTCAGGAATTATTAGAGAAATGCAAATCAAAACAATATGAAATATCATGTCATTCCTATTAGGATGGCTATTAAAAAATAGCCAGTGTTGGTGAGGATGTGGAGAAACTGGAACATTTATACACAGTTGGTGCAAATGTAAAATGGTAAATCCACTATAGAAGGCAGTATGGTGGTTCCTCAAAAAAATTAAAAGTAAAATTGCAATATAATCCAGCAACTCCACTTCTGGGTATATGTCCAAAAGAACTGAAAGCAGAGTCTCAAAGAGATATTTGTTCAACCATGTTTATAGCAGCATTATTTGAAGTAGCCAAAAAGTAGAAGCAACCTGTGTCCATTGATAGATGAGGGGATAATCAAAACATTGTGTGTACATACAATGGAATATTATTCAGCCTTAAAAAGGAAGGAAATACTGACAAATGTGACAAGATGGATGAACCTTTAAGATATGTTACATAAAATAAGCTAGTCACAAAAAGAAACAAACACTATAATTCCACTTACATGAGGTAGTGAGAATAGTCAAAATTATAGAGACAGAAAACAAAGTGGTGATTTCCAGGGGCTGGGCAAAGGGGAAATGGGGAGCCATTGCTTAGTGAGTACTGAATTTCAATTTGACAAGATGAAAAGTGTTATATATAAGGGTGTGATGGCTGTACAACTTATGAATGTACATAATACCACTGATGCACACTTAAAAATGGTTGAGATGGTAAATGTTATGTTATGCATATTTTACCACAATTCAAATAAGATAGACAAAATTAAAATGTAATAAAGTGGCAGTTTGAATCAGTAAATATTATTTATCAGCTGGTATTAAAAATTGAGTGCCTATTTGTGAAAACATAGTTGTACCTCTAATTCAATCTAATCCCCACTATAAATTCTAGATATGTTAAAGAGTGAAAGGTGAAAGAAATTGAAACTATAAAAATGTTAACAGAATATCTTATGAACATTTGTATAAGCTTTGAGTGAGGTAGGTTATTTAAAATCACAACAGAAGAAACTACAAAGGAAAAAAAGAAATATGTCTGAGAAGACAAATAACATTTAAAAAATTAGGAAAAGAGAAGTGCCCTCCCCATGGAGGTCTGGGTAGCTCAGTATAAACTCTCCTCCAAAATGCTGAGGTACCAGCTGTTGATCTGCAATGACCCTCCTAAAGGATCAGAGTCCCGATTCCATGGAATACTTCTCTCAGCTTCTAGAATCTGATAATCTCAGTCTTTTCCTTTTGTCCCCCCAACCCTATGGGTAGAAGCTACTTCCTGCAATTATTAGCTCTGCAAATTCACTATCCCTTTTTCCTTTTTTTATTTCTTCAAACTCTGCTTTTGTAATTCCTTGTATTATCTGTTAAAATATCTGATAAGTTTTGTTTTCTTCATGGACACACATTTTAAATAATTTTCTTATATTAATAAAGCACTTCATAATATTTTATATTATAAATTAAATAAGAAAGATTATGTTAATTAAGTCTCAAAACTGTATAAAGGGAAGAGGTAAGGATTTGTTGTGCAAGAAAAGTCCCTTTGTAGTTGCCATCTGTCATGCTCTAAGGCTTGGGATAAGCCATATTACATGAGTTAAGAAGTTAGTATTGTTTGGAAATCTTATAAACCTGGGGTCAACAAGAAGAGAAAGCAATTGTTCCACAGAGCCTTCATTTTCTACAGACATAGGCATGCCAGGGCTTTCTGCAGCACATGGAGTATGGGTTTATAATCCAGCACAGATTCCCATATCCCTTTTTCTCTCCTTTTTTAGGACAAATATGAAAACAACTGAGTCACATGGCAGGGTGTGGTGGGGGATATGCATGTTATTGGGAGGTCAGGTAGACATGTCTTGAAGCCTGCTCTACAGGAGTTGTCTGAGAAAGCCAGATTCCCACTGGTGACTTTGGGACCTTTGGGAATTGTAGACCCTCCTTATCAGGTAAAGAAAGATCTGATGATATATTGGATTCAGATATAGTCACTCTGCAAGGAGAGTAGGAAGAGTCTATTCCAAGCTTCACTGTTGTCTAGGAAACCCAGAATGAATATATTTGTTGCTCTACATGCCTGACTCTTCTACATTTCTTTTATAAAATATATATATTGCCTGTTAACATACTATATAATTTGCTTACTATGTCTATTGTCTTCTGTCTCTTTGCACTAGAATGTATAGTACATGTGGGCATAGTTTTTGGTTTGTTCACCGATATTTCCAAGTGTCTAGATACAGTCTTCATATTATTAGGTAGTCAAAAACCACTTGTTTAATAAACCAATAAAGGCTGGGGTTGCTTTCTTCCAAGTGTAGCTGCCTTTCATTTTCCTTTTCTGCTCACTTTCTTATCTAGACTACCAGTCCCTTAGCTCTATGAAATATTTTCACGTTCTACTCTAAAACAGGGTTCAACTTTTTTTTCAGACACCATCATCTTTTCCATACTTATACATGTTTTCTCCCTCTTCACTACTTTCCCTCTCAAATTTCTTTAAGGAAAAAGATTAAATTGAAAGAAAATAAGATGACATGTAGTAGTATGAAGAAATGGGAAAAATTTGAATGTATAATTAGAATGGTCCAAGTTTATGAAAACAATAAAAGGAAAGAAAAATAAAGGGACCAAAAAAGAATGGTGTTTTCCATGAGTCTCAAAGCACAGGATTGGTAAGAGCTAGGGAGTTAGAAATGTGGTAAGGTGGGTAAGAGTAGTCAGAATTTTATGTTAAAATTGAAGATTTTTGAAATGGAGAGAAAACCAAAAGATGGCAAAATTTATGCTGCTGCTACAGGTGTGGGTGCTATAGGGAGGAGAGGATTAAAGTTTCTGAGGGAAGGGTAAAGGATCTCTGAGGCCAGCATGTTGGATGGGCCACAAATACATAGGTTTAAGTCATAGATACGGTCTCAAAGGAGATTTTAAATGTGGAATTTTGCAGGTAACAGCTGCAGGGATAATAACTGAATAGTGTCAAGGGGGAGAAGTTATTTTCCCTCTTTCTTCTTTTTTTAATGAAAGATTATTAAACAATTGTAGAGAAGCTGCAGAGAGGGTCCAAGAGTGTGCTTTCTCCTTTCTCATGTCCCTGAGATAGAGGGCAAAGGAAGTTTTAGCTGGAGAAGTTAGTGAGACCATACCAACTGAACTCCATTGATAGAAATGTCAGGAAAGACCTGAGGTAAAGGAAATGTCTGTGCTTCTGCTCATTATGGCCAAACCTTGGTTAATTTTAGAATGCACTATCTGCCACAGGTGAATCAGTTTGTTTTCTCTAGCCCAGGATTTGGCTCAAAGCCAGATTTCAGTGAATGCTTTTTTAACATAATGTTGAGTTATAGATATTTCATTTGTGTAATGAGAAGCATATTCTCACACTGAAATAGATACTACCTGTAAACACATCAGCACAGTGTTCAGTCCTTAGGGTGTCTTTGGCAATTTAGGCAAAATTTGAAGTTGAATGTCACAGTGCTTCCCATTTTGATTTTCTTATTGAATCTTGATACACTTGTTTTCAAAATTCAAAATCAAACTAAATTTATTATTTGACTACCTACTATATCATCATAGTTATGGTTTATATGCAGCTTATTAAAATATTTTCTACATTTGTCTTGTCTTTTAATTGGCCATAATTTTTGAACTTAGGAAACATCAAGGTTAAGCCCCTTACCTAGATATAGAAAAAGAATGAAAAATTATGACAGCAGGAATTGTATACTATATGCCCTTCAATTCAATCATGCGCAACATGTCACTTCTCATCCAGCTTATCATAAGAGCCATTGAATGTATATGACAGGACATATATTTGACTGCGGGAATGATAGATAATGTGGACCTGGCTTGATGAGAGAAGATTATGAATGTGTGGCATCGAGGGCAGGTTCCCAGCAGAGGAAACAGAATTTCTACCTGATGCTGCATGGAGGTTCAGGGACATTTGCCTTAATATGATAGCTGACAGTTTGCATGTGTTTTAACTCTGGCAGTCAGTCAACCTGCTCTTGTTGGGTAATTGCCAGAAGGAACCTAATTTTTTCACATCAGTTGTCACTCATGTCTCTAATATTCTTATTCACCATTAACTAGATTGACGATCTTGTTTCAGACAAAAAGGAAGGAAAGGTTTCACTTTCTTCCTAGAAAGACACATTAGTTCAGCTATATTATATAAGTAAAAAGCTAACAAATCTTTGGAGTAGCCACTGTAGATTAAAATAAATGATAATGTCCAATGTCACATTCATGCATTGATCAGTATAAAATTGCTACATATTTTGTTGATGTACACGAAGTCAAGTTATTTTAGCTTGTGGAACAGAGATCCATGGATGCATTTTGAAAATAAGATCTTTTGAAAATACATCCACTTGATGTGGATATATTCTCTTTCTTTAAGTTTTAAATGCATTTGAAGCTAAAGCAGATTACTTATTTTTCTAATTAAATTATTATTAAGATAATAAATACCTCTATTAAAAAGAATATATGTCATGTAAGAAAGTCTGGAAACAAGATGAGAATTGATATAATGAAGAAAATACAAATTATTAATAATTTTATCACAGGATAACTTTTGATATATGAATTTTCAGATATAAATACACACATGTATATATATTATCATTATACATTATCACGCTAATGGGTGTTTCATTTCACCAATTTTCTCATTGCACATTGAGTTTTTGTTAATTTTAAACTTTTATAAATTACATTTTAACAGATAACCTTGAGATTACTTGTATGAAGACACCTTTATTACTTATTTATGCTAAATGACAATAAAAGGAATTTCTGGGATTAAATATATGCAATTTTAGACTTTTTACATCTGATGTTTAATTTCTCAGAATTTAAACTTCTAGTAGTAGAGTGTAAGAATTTCCACTTTCTCACATCAAAAGCTATTGTTTTCTTTGAAAACTTAATAAATTAAGATAAAAAAAAGGTTACCATTGTTGTTTCCGTTAGACTTGATTACTGAAGGATAAAACATGATTATTGAGCATTTTTATTTCTTGTGTGTGTACTTCTATACAAATGTGTGTATGAAGTGGCTGTTTTCAAAATCTTGACCATTTTCTTCATATTTTTCTTTGTAATTTACTTTTTAAAGTTTTTGTTTTGAGATAATTATAGATTCCTGAGAAGCTGCAGAAATAATGCAGAGTTCTCATGTAAACTTCACCTTGTTTTCCGAATATTTACATCTTACATAATTATAACACAATATCAAAACCAGGAAATTGACATTAGCACAATATGTGTTTACAGTTATATACCATTTTTATCATTTTGGGTAAACATCATTACAATCAAGGTACAGAGATATTTCATCACAACAAAGATTTCTCTTTTATCTCTTTATAGTCACACCCACCCCTCTCCCTCCTACATTCCTGAACCCTATACACCACTAATCTGTTCTACATTTCTATAGTTTTGTCATTTCAATAATGTTATATAAATAGAGTCACTAACTTATCTTTTTTGGACTCTGTATATTAAAGATATTACATAATTGTAATTATTTCTTTATGTTGCAAATTCTTCTAAAGGACTATTTTACTTTGTGGGGTTTTTTAGAGACATTCCTTTTACAGAGTTTCATATTTTATTTACTAAAATATCATTTTTATGGTTCCTGCCTTTAGTGTTTTCCTAATATCATCTATTTACTCTATATTATTCTTGTGGACTTAATGTATATACATTTAATTTCTTAAATTATTTAAAATTTCATATTTAAATATTTCCACTTTGGTTTTATTTTGACGCATGTTGTAAAGTAGAAATTCTAACTTTATTTTGTTGCTGAAGCAATTTTTCCAATATAAGTAGTTGAATTATATATATATATATATATCTGAAATATGAAGGAAATATATATATAATCTCTAATTTGAAAAAGCTAACATTATAGAATATTTAATTATATATGCACACACATGCATATACACTTCTTTTATTCTGTTGGGTCTGTCTCTAAGCTTTATGTGAACTATTTTTCTATTCTAGCAACAGCGTAGTCGTCTCTTAATTATTTTGGTTTAATTATATTTTAACTTCTAAAGTTGTAACCTTACCATTATTATGCTTCTTTTCTGAGATTGTTCTTCTCATGTTTTTTTTTTTTTTTTTTGTGGTACGCCGTCCTCTCACTGTTGTGGCCTCTCCCGTTGCAGAGCACAGGCTCCGGACGCGCAGGCTCAGCGGCCATGGCTCATGGGTCCAGGTGCTCCGCGGCATGTGGGATCTTCCTGAGCCGGGGCACGAACCCCGTGTCCCCTGCATCGGCAGGCTGACTCTCAACCACTGCGGCACCAGGGAAGCCCTATCCTTCCTTTTTATAGCTTATTTCTCAACCTGGGCTATGGCTTCCTTGGAGACCTTGCTCTATTGATTTCCCTTCTTGTATTTCCTCAATACAGTTCTATATACTGTTCTCTTTCCTTCAAATTTAGAAAATTTCAAGTGTCTTTCATCTTAAAAAATAATCCAATTTTCACATCATCTCAAAGTACAGGTCTCTGTGGTTATATGACATTTGTAATTATTCTTTCTATATAGTGTGTTCTAGCTAGCCTTGTCAGAAGACTGTCTACTGTACTGATCTTTGCAAATAACCAGTGCCAATATTTCTTCATCAATTCTTAAATGTTTGTATTTTCCAATTTGTTAATTTTGTTTTTACTCTTCCTCCTATTTTTAAAGCATTCTTCCCCCACCTATATTTTTAGTTATGGTCTTTAGAAGTAGGGATCTTGTTGTTTTTCTTCTCACTTATTTAATTAAATGTAGAATTCATTAGTAATTGTTTCTTGTTTTATAATGAAAATATTTATTGCTCCTCTTTTTCATCTGACTTTACATTTAGTTGCATCTCATATTCTTTGAAATATAGTCTTGTTATTTTTATTGTCTTTCTTTAAAGCCTTTAATTGCAGTTTTGATCTCTCTTTGACCCAAAAGTTATTAGGATAGTGCTTTTGGTTTCCAAGTAGTTTGATTATTTTGGTTTATTTCATTATTACTTTCTAGAATCATCTAGTGGAAGTCAGATAATATGATCTCCATAAGATATTCATTGTTATCTCAAATTTTAAAAACATTCGCAGACATTTAAAAACAGTATATATTCTCTGTAGGGTACAATATTTTATATAAAATTATTAAAGCAACATTATTATTAAAGATAATATTCCATCACTCATTTTTTTCTTTTTTTAGTTTGTCAAGTCTAACAGAAGTAAGTCAAAGTTTTCCAGTAAAATTGGGGTTTGGGCTATATTTACATGCATTTGGATGCTACATATTCAGTTGTATAAACTTCTATGACAAAACTGTCTAGAGAAGTTTTAATCAAAAGAACATAATCCTTTTTATCTAATTTGTCTACCTGGATTACTAACTTGCCCATTAATATTGATATTGTTAATATGGTTTGCCTGATACGGTTTTGCTAATCCGTTTATGGTTATTTTTGATAGATGGTCTCATAATTACCATACAGATGCATTTTGTATTTTGACTCATTTTGAACTATATTTTAATAAAAATTTACTTACACATGTATTTATTAAATAGCCAACCTTTTTGGAAAGTTGAAAAATTCAAAAGATATACATTGGTGTAAGTGAAAAAAAATAATGTGTCCCTCCCCTGTACCCAAGTACCCTTTTACTTTTCTCAGAAGTCACACCATTAACTCATAACCATCTGTTGTATCTGAGATAGCCCATGCATTTACATACATTTGTGCATGTGCTTCATTTATCAAATTGTAGCATATTCTTCACGCTGATTTTTTTTAACTGATATATTTTACCTAGCTATAAGACTGTACACAATTCCTATCTTTTCATATATAACTACTCTATTCTTTTCAGTAACTACAAAATATGTCATTGGTTTCTTGTGTCATTTCTGCCAGTCTTCTTTCTTTCCCTTCACACATCTAGCTTCCATTAAGATTCTTTTTTTTTTTAGTGTAGATGAATTTGGTATGATTAATAAATCTGAAAATAATAATTAAAATTAGTCTAAAATCAACACATGCACAGGAATAATCCAAATACATTTTAAAATTGGCACTCTGTCATTCTGAGCTACATAATTGTGTAATCAAATTACTCTTGTACGAGAAACATTGACTGCATTGACTAATTGATGAAGAGGCATAGAAATTTCTCACAGTAACATTTGTTTCTTCAGGCTATTTTGCCACACAGGTAGAATCCTAGCATTCCTCAGGTCAAGATTCAGCAGAGGTGAAATCTAACACCATTTGCATAAAACACATGTATCTTAACACTCAAACACACTCACTATTTGTGTTACTGCTGCATAATTTTGCTCTCTCTATAAAATAATTACAATTTATGTTACTTTGGTTAATTTCACTATGAAAGAAATAAAAATATGTCTATAATTACAGATACTTCATTTTCAAGTATATTTCGACGGAAGCAAATTTCTATTTTAATTAGGCTCCAAGACACCTGAATCCTGGACATACAGTTTTATAAATCTCAGATTAGAAGAATTTTTCACAGATTAGCATCTGCCTCCATACTTTTCAAAACTTATTTCTTCTCCACTATTCACAAGTTTCTAAGGGCAGGTACTATGAGGCATCTTCATCTTGTGATTTAACCACTTGCCCTACACCTTCAACTATGAATGAGTCAGCAGAACAGGTGGCTGGAGTATTCTTGGAAGCCATTCCTGCTCCAAGGCAAGATACTATAACTTAATTGTACATAGAAGCTACTGTGAAACACATAAATATATCCCTCTAAACCCAATCTACATGTATTCACTACAAAATTTCCTCTTTGCCTAAGTATTTTAAATCTTTTTGGTACCACTGACCTCTTTGGCAATCTGAAGCCTGTGGACTTTTCAGAATAAGTGCATAAAATAATATACTAATATTAAAAACTAAATCAATTATATTGAAAGCCATAATAAAGTTGTAATATATTAATATGTGTGTCTTTATTATTACATTACAATTAAAGGATTTAATCCCTATGACTTCAAATAGTGATAAGCAAAGGATATGCTGAGTTAGCTATCATGATTCTATGATGATACAATATATATGTAATGTCAATGAAACAAAAATTGTCACAGATATTGCTAATTTACTGTGGTTTAATGCTTTCATTCATAAGTAAAGGAAATACTAAGTCATTGTACATAAAGATGTACTTTTTTTCACCCAAATTCACACATAAATTCTGAGTTCTACTCATTCATTTATATGTTAAGACCAAACAGAACCAAATTGTCCATGGCCACTCTAACATAATTAGAAGAATGGAGAGAAAGTCAAAATGGAACAATGTAGTGACTTAACAAATTCCAGTTAATGATTATTACTTTTTAATTTTTTTCAGATTCTTTTCCATTATAGGTTATTATAAGATATTGAATGTAGTTCCCTGTGCTGTACAGTAGGACCTTTTTGTTATCTATTTTATGTACAGTTGTTTGTATCTGCTAATCCCAAACTCCTAATTTATCCCTCCCCACCTTTCCCCTTTGGTAAATGTAAGTTTGCTTTCTATGTCTGTGAGTCTGTTTTGTAAATAATCTCATTTGTTTGTTACCAGTTTTTTTGAATTCCACATATTAGTGATATTATATATTTATCTTTCTCTTTCTGACATACTTCACTTAGTATGATAATCTCTAGGTCCATCCATGTTGTGGCAAATGGCGTTATTTCATTATTTTTCTATAGCTGAGTAATATTCCATTGTATATATACACTGCATCTTCTTTATCCATTCATCTGTCGATGGACATTTTGGATGTTTCCTTACCTTAGCTATTGTAAATAGTGCTGCTATAACCATTGGGGTGCATGTATTTTTCCCAGTTAGAGTTTCTCCAGATATATATGCCTAGGAATGGGATTGCTGGATCATATGGTAGCTCTATTTTTAGCTTTTTTAAGGAACTTCCATACAGTTCTCCATAGTGCCTGCACTAATTTACATTTCCACCAACAGTGTACAGGGTTCCAACTTCTCCATACCTTCTCCAGAATTTATTATTTGTAGACTTTATAATGATGGCTATTCTGACCAATGTAAGGTGATACTTCATTGTATTTTGCTTTGCATTTCTTTGATAATTAGCAGTGTTGAGCATCTTTTCATATGCCTATTGGCCATCTACATGTCTTTGCAGAAATTTCTATTTAGGTCTTCTGCCCATTTTTTGATTGAGCTATTTGTTTTCTGTTATTGAGCTGCATTAGCTGTTTATATATTTTGGAAATTAATCCCTGTTGGTCATATCTTCGGCAACTATTTTCTCCCAGTCCACAGGTTGTCTTTTTGTTCTGTTTATGGTTTCCTTTGCTGTGCAAATGCTTATGTTTGATTAGGACATATTTGTTTATTTTTGCTTTTATTTCTGTTGCCTTGGGAGACTGACTTAAGAAAACATTGCCATAATTTACGTCAGAGAATGTTTTGCCTATGTTCTCTTCCAGGAGTTTTATGGCATCATTTCATATTTAAATCTTTAAACCATTTTTTGTGTTTATTTTTATGTGCTGTGAGGGAGTGTTCTAACTTCATTGATTTACATGAGGCTGTCCAGCTTGCCCAACACCACTTGTTGAAGAGACTGTCTTTTCTCCATTGTATATTCTTGGTTCCTTTGTTGAAGATTAATTAGCTGTGGGTGTGTGGGTTTATTTCTGTGCTCTCTATTCTCTCCCATTGATCCATATGTCTGTTTTTGTGCCTATATGATACTATTTTGATTACTGTAGATTTGTAGTATTATCTGAAGTATGGGAGGTTATGCCTACAGATTTATTCTTTTTCCTCAGGATTGTTATTGCAATTCTGAGTCTTTTCTGCTTCCATATAAATTTTAGGATTATTTGCTCTAGTTCTGTGAAAAATGTCATGGATAATTTGGTAGGGATAGCATTGAATCTGTAGATTGCTTTGAGTAATATGGTCATTTTAACAATATTAGTTCTTCCAATCCAAGATGGGATAGCTTTCCATTTCTTTGAATCATCTTCAATTTCCTTTATCAATGCTTTATAGTTCTCAGCATATAACTCTTTCATCTCGTTGGTTTGGTTTATTCCCAGGTATTTATATTTTGATGCAATTTTAAAAGGGATTTTTTTTCTTTTTACTTTCTTTTTCTGATATTTCATTGTTAATGTAGATATGCAACTGATTTCTGTACATTAATATTGTATCTTGCTACCTTGCTGAATTTGTTTATTAATTCTACTATTTATTGTGTGGAGTCTTTTGTGTTTTCTATGTAGAGTATTATGTCACCTACATATAATGACAATTTTACCTTTTCCTTTCCAATTTGGATACCTTTTATTTAATTTTTTCTTGTCTGACTGCTGTGGTTACGACTTACAATACTATGTTGAATAAAAGTGGTGAGAGCTGGCATCCTTGTCCTGTTCCAGATTTTAGTGGGAAGGCTTTCAGCTTTTCACCATTGAGTATTATGTTGGCTGTGAGTTTGTTATAAATAGCTTTTATTATGTTGGGATATGTTCCCTCTATACCCATTTTGGTAGAGATTTTCTTTCATGAATTGATGTTGAATTTTATCAAATCCTTTTTCTACATCTATTGAGATTATCATGTGATTTTTGTCTTTTCTTTCCTTAATGTTCTGTATCACATTGATTGATTTGTACATGTTGCATCATTCTTGTGACCCTGGGATGACTCCAACTCGATCAAGATGTATGATCCTTTTTATGTGTTGGATTTGTGTTGCTAATATTTTGTTGGGGATCTTTACAGTATATTGGTCAAGGATATTGGACTGTAATTTTCTTTTATGGTAGTCCTGTTGTCTGGTTTTGGGATCAGGGTGACGGTGGCTTCATAGAATGACTTTGGAAGTGTTCCCTTCTCTTCAATCTTTTGGAAGAGCTTGAGAAGGATGGGTATAAATTCTTCTTTGTATGTTTGGTAGAATTCCCCCTTGAAACCATTTGGTCCTGGACTTTTGTTTGCAGGCAGTTTCTTTTTTTTTTTTTCTTTAATTACAGATTCTATTTCACTTCTAGTGATGGGTCATTCACATTATCTATTTCTTTTTGACTCCATTTTGTGGACTGTATGTTTCTAGAAACTTGTCCATTTATTCTAGGTTGTCCAATTTGTTGGCATATAATTGTTCATACTATTCTCTTATGGTTGTTTGTATTTCTGCAGTATTGGTCTCCTCTTTCATTTCTTATTTTGTTTATTTGGGCCCTCTCTCTTTTCTCTTGGTGAGCCTGGCCAGAGATCTGTCAATTTTGTTTATCCTTTCAAGAAAACAGTTCTTGGTTTTATTGATTTTTTTCTATTGTCTTTTAATCTTTATTTTATTTATTTCCTCTTTGATATTTATTTTTTCCTTCCTTCTGCTGACTTTAGGTTTTGTTTGTTCTTCTTTTTCTGATTCTTTTAGGTGGTAAGTTAGGTTGTTTATTTGATACTTTTCTTATTTTTCTTATTTGTATTGCTATGAACTTCCCTCTTAGGACTGCTTTTGCTGTATTCCATATAATTTGTATGGTTGTTTTCATTGTCATTTGTCTTAAGGTATTTTTAAATTTTCTCTTTGATTTCATTGTTTACCCACTGTTTGTTTGTTTGTTTGTTTCTTTAATAGCATGTTGTTTGGTCTTCATGTAATTGTGTTATTCTCATTTCTTTTTCTGTGGCTCATTTTTATTTTCATGTCATTGTGGTCAGAAGAGATGCTCGAAACTATTTCTATTCTCTTAAATTTATTGAGGCTTGTTTTGTGAATGATTATGTGGTCTATCTTAAAAAATATTCCATATGAAATTGAAAAGAATGTGTATTCTGGGGGTTTTGTTGGATTTAATGTCCTGAAAATATCAAATAAGTCTAACTGTTCTATTGTGTTAGTTAGGATCTCTATTGATTACCTTATTGATTTTCTATCTGAACGTTCTGTCCATTGATGTCAATGGGGTGTTAAAGTCTCCTATTATTATTGTATTCTTGTCAGTTTTTCCCTTCATGTCTGTTACTATTTCTTTTATATATTTAGGTGCTTCTGTTTGAGACCATATATGTTAACAAGTGTAATATCCTCTTCTTGTATTGATTCTTTTATCATGATAGAGTGTCCCTCTTCATCTTTATTTATGACCTTTATTCTAAAGCCTCTTTTGTCTGATATGAGTATGCTATCCCTGCTTTCTTGTCATTTCCACTTGAATGAAATAGCTTTTTTCATCCCCTCATTTTCAATCTATGTGTGTCCTTCACCCTAAAGTGAGTTTTGTGTAGGCAGCATATTGTAGGCTCTTTTTTTTTTATCCAGTCTGCCACTGTATGTCTTTTGATCAGAACAGTTAGACCATTGACATTTAAGGTAATTATTGATAGATATGTATTTATTGCCATTTTCAACTTTGTTTTCTAATTGATTTTGTATTTCTTCTTTTTTCCTTTTTGTTTTTCCTTCTGTGGTTTGATGGTTTTCTTTTTGTCATGCTTGAGTTCTCTCCTTTTTGTTTTTTGTAAATCTATTTTATGTTTTTGATTTTTGGTTACCCTGTTTTTCAAGTATGTAAACCCATTACTATATCTACATGCTTTAGAGTGGTAGTCATATAAGCTCAAACACATTATTAAAAAAAAAATCTACATTTTCTTACTCCCCTTCCCCATGTTTTATGATTTTGGTGTCCTTTTTTACATCATCATGTTTATCCTTTTTCCTGTTCATTGTAGTTATAATTGCTTTCCCAAAAGTATTTTGATTTTTGAAAAATATCTGTGTACAGACTTATTTAAGTGATTTACTTTTCTGTTGTAATTTTCTCTTTCCTGTAGATTCTTTTTTTATTTTCTTTTCTATTTAGAGATGATCTTTCAGTAATTCTTTTAGGATAGGTTTAGTATTGCTCTATTCTTTTAATTTTTGCTTGTTTAAGAAATTCTTTAATTCTCCTTCTTTTCTAAATGATAATCTTGCTAGATAGAGTATCTTAGGTTGCAGGTTTTTCCCTTTCAGGACTTTGAATATATCTTACTATTCCCTTCAGGCCTGCAATATTTCTGTGGAGAAATCAGCTGGTAACCTTATGTGGGTTCCCTTTTAAGTAACTCTTTGTTTTTCTTTTGCTGTCTTTAGAATCTTCTCTTTTTTGCCATTTTAATTGTAATATGTCTTGGTGTAGGTCTGTTTGGGTTCATTTTGTTTGGGGCCCTCTCTGCTTAGTCTACCTGGATAGCTGTTTCCTTCTTTAGGTTTGGGAAGTTTTCAGCCATAATTTCTCAAAAATATTTTGACCCCTTTCCCTCTCTCTTCTCCTTCTGGGAGAATGCTGGTACTTTTGATGTTGTCCTAGAAGTCTCTTAAACTGTTCCATCCACCTTTGCTTTAATTTGTTTTTCTTGTTTATTTTGTTTTGATTGCATGATTTCCACTATTCTATCTTCCTGACCTCTTATGTGTTCTTCTGTATCACTTTGCAGTTCATTCCTTCTAGTGGGTTTTTCATTTGAGTTATTGTATCCTTCATTGCTGACTGGTTCTGTTTTCTGTTTCTTTGTTAAAATTCTCACTGTCTTCATCTATTCTTTTCCCTAATTCACTTAGCATTTTTATTAATAGTGCTTTGAACTGTTTATCTAAACTCTTTATCTAAATTACATTTTTTCTGTTTCATTAGCTGTTTTTTAGGGGGTTTTTTGCTCTTTCACTTGAAATAAATTCCTCTGTTCTCTCATTTTGCTTAACTTTCTCTGTCTTCATGAAATTAGGTGAAACTGTTAACTATTCTAGTCTTGAAGTTGTCTCCTTATATGGGCACATCCCTGTATCTTCTGAGTGTGCTCAGTGTCTTAGGAGGGAGAGCTGGAGTCACACTTTTTCCCAGGGTGCACTAGAAGCTGTCAACTTGGTAGGAGGTGCAGCTGGAGTTAGAGGGGCTTGAACCAGATGCAGGTGTGAGCTGAGGCTTCTCCTCTCCTCAGTGGCCAATATCACCCTATTGGGGGTGGGGCCGGGTCCCAAGCTGCTAGAGCAGAAGCCCTGTGCATCAGGTTCATTCTGGCTGTTCGCTATAAGTGAGTGCTCTACCCCTCCCAACACTGGCACCATTGGAGCAAGGGAAGCTATATTGGAGCAAGAGGGGCCAGAACACACACAGGGCATGGGTCAGGGTATGGGCTGTTATGGCCCCAGCACCAGAGTCTCAGACTACTCCTGACTCTCTGCCTCCTTAGGCTCCAGCAAGGCTGCCCATACCCCCTTTGTATGCTGTTCTGAGACCAAGCTGGCTCTGTCCCTCACAACTGTTCATTCCCCTCAGTGTGACACCCCTCACCCTACGGTGGAGCTGCATCCTAGAGCAAGAGGGGATGGAGCATGTGTTTGGCTCAGGCTGGGGTACATGCCATGACAGTCTCAGGAATCTGACCAGGGTCCTGGGAAGTTTAAATCTGCCCCCTCCACCTTGTTTTGGGAATAAGCAAGTGTATGTATGCTCTTCACAAGCAGAGTCTAAGTTTCTTTCAGCCCTGCTGTCAGTCCTACTAGTTTTCAAATCAGCTAAAGAGGACTCATCCTCTTGGTGTTGCACCTTAGAGCTGGGGCAACCAATATGTGGTTTGTACTACTTACTTCCCAAGGAGGATCTCAAAACACATGTAATTCTCCTCCTCTTCTGTGTCTCCTCCCAGTGGGTGCTTGTTCTAACCTGATGGTTTATTTTCTCTTCCTACTCAATTCCGTGTGGATCTTTCTTATAGCTTTGATTGTATGAGTCTTTCTGCCAGTCTCCAGTTTGTTTTCAGTGATAAGTGCTCCACATGCATATGTATTTTTGATGTGTTTGTGGGGGCTGGGAGCTCTGCATCCTCCTACTCTGCCATCTTGGTCTCCCTACAATGTGTACAATCTTGATGGGAACTCCAGGTGGAAGTTGTTGTGGCAAGGCATGTATTCTTCCCATTAAGTAAAAGCTTTTCTGTATTTATTGGGTTAGCTAAAACTAGATAGGGCCAAGCATCCTCTACTAACTCATACAGTTGATAATGTAAGTGGTCTCCTGTGGTAAATTGAATTAGTGTTCATCCATAATTAGTGCTTCTCAATTCAATGCCCTTCCCAAGGAGATTATATATTCTCAAACTGCTGAAATTTGGTCTTGCCATGTGTCTTGCTTTAGGCCAGTGGTTTCAATTTTGTCACCATAGGGACCATTTGTCAATATCTGAAGACATTTTTTTGTTGCCACAATTAAGGGAAGGTTTATTACTGATTCTGAATAGATAGAAGCCAGGGGTGTTGTTTAAAATTCTGAAATGCACAGGACAACTCTTTACAACAAATAATTATCCAGCTCAAAATATCAGTAGTGCCAATGTTGAGAAACCCTGATTTAAAGAATAAAATGTGAAAATAAATGATGTTTTTCCTTCCAGGAAGAAGATTTGAGAGCAATTTCATTAGTTATTATATCCCCTGGTAATATTTCAGAGAGAAACTGCTCCATCAGCCTGGCTCCTAGAGTAAAAACAACATGGAACCATAATCAATTATGAAGGGTCTGAGATTTTACTCTACTTGCAAACAAACAATTTCATCCTCCCACTGTTTTAGAATAGAAGGTATGAGACACTTGAGTCAGAGAAAAAAGTTATTATTACTCACAGTACAGGTAAGCAGCATGAGCATCATATTTCATGTCAGTTTACCTTGTCCCCAGGTTCCCCTTGGGAGTGACATGGAGGTGGTCAGGTTGAAGAGCACATTCATGGTAACCTCGAGTTAGGAAAACCAAACCTTTTATAATTGATTGAAACAAACATGCAGGGCATTTTCCCTGGGGGGATAAATTAACTTTATCATACTAGACATTAAACAAGCACTCCTTTTGCTTCAGAGGGAGATACCTTCTCTATCTTCCAAGGCTGTTCAATATACAAACTACTCTGAAAAGTTAGTCCAGAGTGATGTCCAGCAATGTCTCTGCTCAAAGACAGTGTTGTGAGAGCACCATGGACGACTGTCTTCCCAAAGGAGTAGAACCTCAGCAAAGCTGCACTGAACCTATAGCATGATCTAGAAATAAACTTGTAATGTAAGCAACTGTGATCTCAGCCACTCACTACGTTTACTGGAAATCGTATGACTTCTTACTCTTGATCCATTTACCAAATTGTCACCAGCTAACTAATTCCAACAAATAAATGATCCTTCTACAGCCCAAACTTATAATAGTTGCAGTCAGTCTTCAACAGGAAAATGAAGGAAGAAGATTTACAAAGAGGATCCCCTAACACTCCCTTGAGATATATTTGTGTCAAGCTGTAAAGTCTCAATCACCTGGATGACAACTAACTTGTAAATTACTTACAAATTACTTGAATTAATGAGTATACTAATTAATATTTGAGCAATTGATACATTGTAAATATTTTACAAGGGATTTATTTGCTATTCATCATAATTGTATGTATTCTGTTACATGATAAATCGTTTCAGAAGACTAGTGTGTCTTGTGAATGATTCATAAATGTTTGCAAAAATTTGTCTCATACATTGGCCCATAAATAATTTGTCTTTTACATATTACCACATACTTATAATCTTCTGTTTACCATAAATATTTGAATTCCTGAAAATGCATTTAATGCTAATGAGCTCCAAAATGATCTTTTGTAGCTTGCTGTGACTGAGAAGAATAGAAATAGCTTTGGGAGGGTTTGTTTGTTTGTTTTAATTTTAACAATTACATATATATTTATGCCTCTGTTTAGAGGATGTGATTATTAACGATGAGATTGCTAATTTTTAACAGTAACACACAGTTTATAAAATTAATAAACATCGGGCTTCCCTGGTGGCGCAGTGGTTGAGAGTCTGCCTGCCGCTGCAGGGGACGCAGGTTCGTGCCCCGGCCCGGGAAGATCCCACATGCCGCGGAGCGGCTGGGCCCGGGAGCCATGGCTGCTGAGCCTGTGTGTCTGGAGCCTGTGCTCCGCAACGGGAGAGGTCACAACAGTGAGAGGCCCGTGTACTGCAAAAAAAGAATTAATAAACATCAATTTTCAAACTAACGTTTTTGGAGACTTACATTCTTTATCAAGAAATGTTCCTATTTCAAAATTCACTTCTGAAATCCTCTTTAGAGTAGTCTTCTTCAAAAACTTGAACTTTTTCTGTGTTTAGTTTATAAACCTACCAAATTTATTTAAAAAGAAAATTCCCAAATTTCTCTAGTTTCCTCTCCATGTGCTATTTTTTGTCACTTACAAATAACTTATTTCCTTATTGCAACATTCACTCTTGAACACACTAAACCTGTGTTTCCCCATCAGTCTTCCATCAGAAACAGTTTTCTTAAATGATAGCAAAATTTCTCATATATATATATATATATATATATATATATACACATGTATATACACATGTATATATATATACATATATATGGATATATATACACATATATATATACATATACATATATATGTGTGTATATATGTATATATATAAATATGTGTGTATATATATGTATATATACATATATATGTGTGTGTACATATATATATGTATGTATGTATATATATATATGTATTTTCTGACTGGAAAAGTAACATAGATTCACCATATAATTTTGGACAGTACAGAAAAATAAAAATAAGCAAATCTTTACCATTAGAAATGTATTCCATTGTTACTCTGATGAATATCCTACATTCTGTAGTCTTTCTGTTTTTTTTTTTAAGTATAAATGTATATATTCTTACACAAATTTGCAGATGACACCAAATTTTATATTTATTTGCAGGCTATGAAGATGGTCTTTGAGGACATATACTGATTCAGAAATGGAATCTAGCAAATCTAGCTGAGGAAACTAGCAAATCTTAGACAGCATATTTTGAACATTTTTAGCTGTGATCTATATTAAGAAATATGTTTTTCATTGTGGCCAATTATATACACATTTATACACACATTTTTAAAAAGTGTCATAAAAACTTTCCCATTATAATGGCATCACTTTTAATATTTTCTACTCTATTTTCTATTTTAAAGTGACAAATGGTTTCATTAGTGGGTCGTAGACAGTGGGTCACAAATCAGTAGTTTAGAAAACAATAATCTATGAGATGATTTATTTCCAGATCTGATAATAGACTCCTAAGTACTAATTCTGTTATCTTTGGGAGCTCATGGCTTCATTCAGTTTATCTGTTATAGCAATCTCCAGACCTCTGTGGCCACCTGGAGTGAATTACCACTGATTCAATCTCTGTTCCAGAGCAGAGCTTCCCAGTATTTGTTTCAGTTTTAATCAGTTTATGTCCTGACCTTACTAATCCATAGGTGTTTCAACAAATCAAAACACTATATCTCAACAGTAGTACTACTGTTATTTGGGGTTGAATAATTTTGTTATGGAGGGCTGTCTTCTACATAGGATGTTTAGCAACATTCCTTTTTTTTAAAATTTTATTGGAGTATAGTTGATTTAAAATGTTGTATTCATTTCTATGGTATAGCAATATGAATCAGTTATACATATACTGACTCTTTTTTTAGATTATTTTCCCATATAGGTCATTTCAGAGTATTGAGTAGAGTTCCCTATGCTATACAGTAGGTCCTTATTAGTTATCTATTTTATATATATTAGTGTGTATATGTCAACCCTAACCTTCTAATTTATCCCTACTCCCCTGCTTT
Organism: Monodon monoceros; assembly: GCF_005190385.1. Lineage (NCBI taxonomy): Eukaryota > Metazoa > Chordata > Mammalia > Artiodactyla > Monodontidae > Monodon > Monodon monoceros. The sequence goes on along the minus strand of NW_021703775.1, from coordinate 22,910,387 downwards.
CCCCCCTGGTAACCATAAGTTTGTTTTTTACATCTGTGACTCTATTTCTGTTTTGAAAATAAGTTCATTTGTACCGTTTTTTTGTTTTTTAGATTCTACATATAAGCTATATCATATGATATATGTGTTTCTCTGTCTGACTTACTTCAGTCAATATGACAATCTCTAGGTCTATCCATGTTGATGCAAATGGCAATATTTCATTCTTTTTTATGTCTGAGTAATATTCCATTGTATATATGTATCACATCTTATTTATCCATTCCTCCGTTGTTGGATATTTAGGTTGTTTCCATGTCCTGGCTGCCCTAAATAGTGTTGCAATGAATATTGGGGTTCCTGTATCTTTTCGAATTGTGGTTTTCTCTGGATATATGCCCAGGAGTGGGATTGCTGCATCATACAGTAGCTCTATTTTTAGTTTTTTAAGGAACCTCCATACTGTTCTCCATACTGGTTGTACCAATTTACTTTTCCACCAACAGTGTATGAGGGTTCCCTTTTCTCCACACCATTTACAGCATTTATGCTTGTAGATTTTTTGATGATGGCCATTCTGACCAGTGTGAGGTGGTACAGGTTCTGCCTGTTCCCTCTAAGAGCCTTAAAGTGCCTTTCATTTAGGTCTTTAATTCATTATGAGTTTATTTTTGTATATGGTGTAAGAAAATATCCTACCTTCATTCTTATACATGTAGCTGTCCAGTTTTCCCAGCACTACTTATTGAAGAGACTGTATTTTCTCCATTGTATATTCTTGCCTACTTTGTCATAGAATAGGTGACCATAGGTGCATGGATTTATCTCTGGACCTTCTATCCCATTCCATTGATCTATATTTCTGTTATTGTACTAGTACCATACTGTTTGGATGACTGAAGCTTCATAGTATAGTCTGAAGTCAGGGAGCCTGATTCCTCCAGCCCCATTTTGCTTTCTCGAGATGGGTTTGGCTATTCAGGGTCTTTTCTTTTTCCATACAAATTGTATATTGTTTTGCTCTAATTCTATGAAAAATTCTATTGAGGGACTTCCCTGGTGGCACAGTCATTAAGAATCTGCATGCCAATGCAGGGGACATGGGTTTGAGCCTTGGTCTGGGAAGATCCCACATGCCACAAAGCAACAAAGCCCATGTGCCACAACTACTGAGCCTGCATGCCTAGAGCAGATGCTCCACAACAGGAGAAGCCACCACAATGTGAAGCCCATGCACAGCAACACAACTAGAGAAAGTCTGCATGCAGCAATGAAGACTGAACATAGCCAAAAATAAATAAATAAATATTTTAAAAATGCTATTTATAATTTGATAGGGATTGCATTGAATCTATAGATTGCTTTGGGTAGTATAGTCATTTTGGCAATATTGATTCTTACAATACAAGAACATGATGTATCTCTCCAACTGTTTGTGTCATATTTGATTTCTTTCATCAGTATCATATTGTTTTTGAGTACAGTTTTTTGACTCCTTAGGTAGGTTTATTCCCAGATATTTTATTCTTTTTGATGAGATGGTAAATGGGATTTATTCCTTGATTACTCTTTCTGATCTTCCTTTGTTAGTGTATAGGAATGCAAGTGATTTCTGTGTATTAATTTTGTATCTTGCAACTTTTCCAAATTAACTGATGAGCTCTAGTAGTTTTCTGGTAGCATCTTTAGGATTTTCTATGTATAGTATCATGTCATCTGCAAATAGTGACAGGTATACTTCCTCTTTTCCAATTTGGATTCCTTTTATTTCTTTTTCTTCTCTGAGTGCCATACCTAGGACTTCCAAAACTATGTTGAATAAAAGTGGGAGACTGGACATCCTTGTCTTGTTTCTGATCTTAGAGGAAATCCTTTCAGTGTTTCACCATTGAGAATGATGCTAGGTTTGTCCTATATGGCCTTTATTATGTTGAGGTAGGTTCCCTCTATCCCCACTTTCTGGAGAGTTTTCCCCATAAATTGGTGTTGAATTTTGTCAGAAGCTTTTTCTGCACCTATTGAGATGATCGTATGGCTTTTATTCTTCAATTTGTTAATGTGGAGCATCACAGTGATTGATTTAAGTATATTGAAGAATCCTTGCATCCCTGGGTTAAATCCCACTTCATCATGGTGTATGATCCTTTTAGTGTGCTGTTGGATTCTGTTTTCTAGTATTTTGTTGAGGATTTTTGCATCTATGTTATCAGTAATATTGGCCTATAATTTTCTTTTTTTTTTTTGTCGTATTGTTGTCTGGTTTTGGTATCAGGGTGATACAGTCAACCTTCATCTCCCCAGGAGACACTTCAAGACCCCTAGATAGGTTTAGACCAGGTTCCTATGGAGGTACTGTCTTGTGCTGGTTCCCAGTGCATGTGAGACCTTGTGTACACCCTCAAACAGTGGAGTCTCTGTTTCTCCCATCCCTGTGGAACTCATGCACTTAAGCCCCACTGGCCTTCAAGGGTAAATGCTCTGGGTGTTCTTCCTCCTGATGCCAGACCCCCAGACTGTCTTGTAGGGCTATTTTTATTTGGGAACATCCCTGTGTAGCCTGAGTGGGTTTAATGTTTTTTGGTGTGAGTGCTCTTTTTGTTATAGATATCTGCCACCTCTTTCCTCAGTGTATGCTGGCCACTATCCCCTTGTTAGGAGGTATGACTGATGCTGTGGTGACTAGAACCTTCCCTGGATCTTGAGCAGGGTCTCCCGTTTGCTCTGCTGGTGTCACTGCCCTGTCAGGTGCAGGGTCTAGTCCTTAGTTGTTGGAGTAGAGGTCTCCAGACCTGTTTCTTAGCTGTGTTTCTGATCTGCAGTGTGAGGTAGGTGGAATTGGAGTATTCCTACTGGGAGAGAAGCCACTGAGTGTCCCTCCTTTGGAGCTGTTTACCTGTGGGTGTGCTCTGTTGTGTCACATTTTACCCATTTTGTGAGCTCTCAGATTACACTGTTGTTGGCACTGCTCTCAGCCTCACCTTAATCATGGAGATGCTGGCAGTTGGCCCTGGTGGCTCTCAGGCATTTTTTTCACCAGGCCACCAGCTCAGATTCACTGAAGTCAGGTCCTGGAATTGAAGTAATCATGGATCTTGGATCTGGACCTGCTATGGGCTCTATGGGGGCAACACAGACTCTGGCCTGGCCCTACCCCTCTGTGTATGTACCCACAGTCTACAGCTGCTTAAGTTAGATCCATCTTGGCTGCAGGAGAACTTGTTGTCTTTTCAGATGTACTGTAGGTGCTGAGTTTACAAAACCAGTTGTGGATGTGGCAGTCCACAGTTTGTGCAACTGTGAGGAGAGATTTCAGCTTTTCTTCTTTAGTTGCATGGCCCCTGGGACTCAGCTTACCTCTGCATGTGGACCATCCACAGGCATCTGCTCCCAAGGCTGCCCCAGAGCACATAGCCCACCACGGCAAGGAGGGGGAACTGGCATCCAGGGCACAAGAGAACCTGCCCCAGTAGGGACGGGGCTCAGAAAAAGAGGCGACTGCTGCCAGGGTTGCAAGAGCACCTGCCCTGATGGGAGCCCTTTCTAGTGTTCAGGGAGGCAGGGTCTGGTGCATGGGAAAAGAAGCTGCAATGGCAGCCCCACCCTTTGTTCATCACTCAACAATGGCACTCCACTTTTATGGTAGTCCCGGTTTCCTCCACAAGCATTCCCGGTTGTGGATTTCCTCACTCCCATCTCCTCAGGCCATGCCCTCACAGCCAACAGCAGTCCTCTCCCTGGGCCTGCTCTCCAATCCCCACGTTCCAGCAACCAGCCCCTGTCCACACTGGTGGACACACCTCTCAGGATGGACTGTGCAAGGCTGTGGTAAGGACCATCTGTATAAGTCTCACACTGTCCTGCCTGCCACAGATAAGTTGCTGCGCCCTCCTCCAATAGTCCCTGAAGCTCCCCTTCTGTCCCAGCTGATCTCCCCACTGGTGAGGAGCCTTCCCAGGATACAGGAACCTTTAATCTCCTTCAGCTCCCCTCCCAGGGGTACAGGTCCTGTCCTGCTTCCTCTCCTCTTCTTTTTCATTCTTCTTTCCTTCACCCTACGTGGGGATCTTTCTTATCCTTTTGGGTGTCCGAGGTCCTCTGCTAGCGTTCAGCAGGTGCTCTGTGAGAATCGTTCCATTTGTATATATATATTCTTGATGCATTTGTGAGGAGAGATGAACTCCATGTCCTCCTACTCCTCTGACATCTTGACTCTTCTCCTAGCAACATTCTTGTCCTCTACCTACTATATACCTATAATAATCCTTGACATATGCTATTTATGATAATTAAAAATATTCACACACTTTATCAAATGTGTCCTGGAAGGGTGAGAGCAGAGCCATTCCAGGTTGAGAACCATAGCTCTATATGGTCAGGCATTTAATCAGGAAAAACTTATAGGGAGACAAAAAATGAAATTCAAAGTCAGCCCCACAGTAGGTCATTGTCATAGCCCCTACCATAACCCCAGCCCTTACCACCTTTTTTTTGGCTCACAAGTACCAAGAGACACTATGTTCACCATGGGCCTATATCATATAATTCTGGTGTGAAAGAGAATAATATTAATAATATGCATTTATTATGCACCAGACACTGCTCTACATACTTTAGATAACAACCCCATCCATGACTTGGAAAAGAACAGGGCACTTAAATGTCTTGTTTATTATGACCACAGAAGTCTATTAAGGATGGAGCCAATATTTGATCCCAGGCCGTATGGCTTCAGAGTTTACACATTTAGCTACCCTAACATAATTGTCTCAAGAATTCTGCACCTATAACTTGATTTTTAACAGACTGGTTTCTAGACATCTGTGCTCTCAAATTATCAGATGTCTGCAGAAGAGGGCTCCTGCAAAAGGGAGACACAATTCTTCCACTATCATCTGGCTATAGATTGTCCCTTTAGCACAATTCTTAACTAAGGCCATAGGGAGTAATTATTTCAGTACACTCTACCCATATTTTACTTAAAACTTTGCCCTCAGTGGATCTCGTTCTCTAAAGAATGTGTGCAATATTAAATTAGCTCCAGGTATGGTAGAATCCACTTTACTTGTCAGCCTCATTCAGCCAACCTTTCACCCCAACATGTATAATCTGACAGCTCACATGCAAACCACTGACTATCTGTGGTCTTAAGAGAAATGTCTGATGGATTCTTGGCTAATTAGTGGACTGGTTGATCTTGAATGACAGTATTTCATGTTTTATTAATTAAGCCTGGGGTGGAGGATGAGTTGGTGTAAGACGGTTCAACTGATACATCTCTTCCAGTGTCTGAGCAAGGCAGTTATATTGAACTAACTGTATTTGATTGGAAAATTGATTGTCATGTGCAATTCAGACATCCATCCCTTTTCCCCCAGTCTGTATTTCCCATGCTTCCTTCCGAATTACATTAAGATCCAATCGCTTAGATCTAAGTTAATTTTTCTAGCCTTAGAGAAAAATACAGTCACAGTTTGGCTAGAAGGCAAGAAACATGTTTGAGTGTCTGTGCTATGATACATGTCATTTCCCTTGGCCGTGTTCAAACTGCCTTCACCTTCTCAGGTGGACTGAAGATTTTTTTGTTTTTGTTTTTCTGACTGTGATAAGTATATAACTCTATTTTAGAATCTTCTGTTTTATGAGTCTTCCAAAAGCAGGAACACTCTCAAGCATTGAAAATTTCATGTTTTAGATTCATATACATTGTTACAGTATATTTTTCAAAAGATAAATTGTGATTCCAAGGTAAATATCAAATGAATACATGAAAATATTTTACTTAACTCATTAATTAATGAGGAAGCCAGTAAGATGTTATGGCCAGTTCAAAAATCATTTAAGGAGAAACTTATTTATAGTCAATTTGACAAAGAAGTATCAAATTAACCTGCAAGTTAGATAACTTTGTTAAGTCTGAGACCTTTAATAAAAAATAAACAATGAGGTGAACTACATACATAACCCCAGTCACTTCTTGAGTGGCCTTTTCTGCCATATAATGTTACAAGATTGTGTCACTTAACCTTTTCTGCTTTATTTCCAATACATGTGTAATTTTTGTATAGTATTAAAGTCTTCTCTATAATGAAATTTCCTATTAAATTCTAAACTTTTGGAAATAAAGTGCACACAACTCAAGATTCAATTCCAAGATATAGAATCAAAGATCTAATTACATTTCCTTTCATGCCTTCCTTTTAATTTGTCCTTTGTAACACTTATAAGTATGCTTCCATGAAGTATGTATTTTCCCTTAAGCATAGATCTTGCCTTTGAGTGTGTTTCCTGTCTCATCATTATTTGCCCTTATCAACTCAGTCTCTAAAATGCCATTTTTATTTAATATTTTATCCAAGCAAGAGACCCAAAAGATAAGTGAGTATGGTATTTGATGAACTTGGACCAGATTGTACAATAGAATATTTGGAGTATTTGTGAATATGTATGTGTGTATACATATTTGTATTACTTAATAACTGGAAGGAAGTATCAGATAAATTGTTATATATAATACTTACTACATTTTTTTATCCTGGATCAGAAGTTTTACATCATACTAGAAGCTGATGCCAAATGGATCTGAGGTTGCTAAAGATTCAATGGATGGTTGAGTCTTGACCATTTAATCTATATTGACAGAGGTGATCTAAAGCCCCCTCATAACTTATTCTTCTGTAGTAGCATGTCTATAAATGTAAATGCTGCAAAATTGGAAATATTTTTAAATGTTTACTTCAAGGCCAAAAGAAGTAAATCTGCCATAGCACTTCTTTTTGGGAGTCATTATGTCACACCAATGAATCTGTGAAAAACAAGACTTGGAAGCATATTATTATATTCTGTAGACACTCATACATGACACTCATACATGTTGAACAGAAAGTTGCTTTGAGCTGTACTCCAAGTAGAAGGGCAAGCACATTATTTGTTCTGAGAGATCTACCCACGTGAAGAGCTGCTGCTTCATACTTGTGACTCTCTTGATCTCCTTCAATTCTAGGGAGTTACTGAAGTTTTTGGTTTTAGCTCTAAGACAACCAACAATACCAGAGATGGTGGCTGGTCCATCATTCTGTGTCTCTTAGTACTTAATGATTAGCAGAGCCCCCTGCCGGCATGCAATGGGCATACAAAATGAACAAGAAATAAACCTGTGCTGTTTTAAGCCACTGAGATTTGAAGATTTTGTTATTGCAGTATACCCTAGCCACTCCTGAGGTAATACAAAAATGGTTTTATCATTAACTTAAAAGTGAATGAATAAACAGGTAGAAATAGATAAAACAAGCAGAAAATAGTCTGTAACAGTTATTCGTTTCCTTAACGTGTATCAGAATCACCTGGAAGGCTTGTCAAAGCTCAGATGGCTAGGTCTCACTTCCAGAATTTCTGATTCAGCAGGTTTGGGGATGGGGTCCAGGAATTTGCCTTTTCAACACACTCTCAGGTGATGCTGATGCCGCTGATATGGAAATCGCACTTTGATGACCTCTAACCAGAAATACTTTCAAAAGAATATTAATGATGGTGAGAATGCACATATATTATCATACAATAAAATTCCAATGATTCAAGCAGGCTGGTTCTCTGATACCAAGGAATACATAAGTTAATGAATTGACTAAAAGGAGCAGAACCATATGTAATAATATATGTATATGTTTTATTATTGGGCTCTAAATACAAAATGATTTTAATTTTCTAAAACTAGTAATAATTGAAAGCATGTTTCCTCTTGAGCAGCTGACCTTTTTAATGATACCTTTATCCGATATATCTATTAAAAGAAAGTCAATTGAATTTAAAAAATAAGTTGTATATATAATTGAAAGTTTGTTCTCTTCTCCACAACTTTCTCATTCTCAGCTTCAGGCTGAAATTGTGGAGGGAAGGTCATCTCCCCATCAGCAGTCACAAACTTGCTTCCTGGTATCTGCTTCTCAAGTTAGAGTTAGATGGAGTACATTCATTGTGACTGTCTGGTGTGTCAGCCGACCTCTTTTTGTTTGTTTGTAATTGTTGTGATGTGAGCAATTGCATATCTGTGTAGTGGCAATGATCTTAAGATGGTTATCTGTAAGGTATTAGGCTTTGAGTGTTGGTGAAAACCCTATGAAAGATGATTATTAATATGATGGGAAATTTAAACCCAAGCTGCTCAGCTGGTATTTGTGGTTCTTGGTGGTACTCAGCTATCTTCAGGCTCACCCATTCATTTCTTTGAAGTGAGTTTCTCTTCATGTGTCCCACTCTATCAGTCCAGCACACCAGCAGAGCCAGTTTCCACTGTTCTGTGCTTTCTTATATGATACCAGGGTAAATTTTGGGGTCTGCTTTGACTTTTTTCTTAGGTTCTAAGTGAAGAGATGATCCTTTTCTTCAAAAGTGTTACTTAAACTTTTCCAGAACTCTTAAAAAGTAATGTAGGAAGGCAGCAATTTTGTCCTGACAAGGGCTGCTACTCCAGGGAGACAGTCCACAGAGCTTCATGCCTTCAGAAGCATTTAGACCAGAGAAAAGCACTCACTTCTATGTTTAAGAAGAGTCAACATTCAGCGGACACACATTCAGCATAAATGTTCATCACTCTGACCTGGAGAGGGAGTAGGGCTGCTGTAGAGTTTTAAAAAAGCAACACTCAATATGAAACTTCTATGCTCAAAGAATGTCCTTCCTGATTCTGCCCTTCTCTCTCAATGTCTCCTTTTTGACTTTCCCTAAGGTCCCTTATATTGCTCTTGAGGTGTATTGGGAGTCATTTTGCCAAGAACCAGACATACATTGAACTTGGCCTTGGAAAACTTGATAGTTTTATTTTCAATAGGCCAATTTTCTCCAAGATAACTCCTATTATACTTTGTAAACTCCCAGAGCAAAAAGAATCTTAGTACTTCACACCATCATGTTATATAGTACAGTTATAGTGCATTGCTTGATAAATGTGGTGTTTTTACTTAGTGAGGAAATAAATATTTCATGTTGGGTCCTGAAATAATTGATTAACACTTTGAAGAAAAATATATATTGAGGGTAGCTAATATTTACTAAATGTTTACAAAGCTCTATGCTAAAGCCAATGCTTTTAATGCCTTATTTGTTCCTCACAGTAAAAACAAGAAGTGAGTCATATAATCAAGGCTACATTGCAAATGAAGAAACTGAAGTTTGTAGAGGCTAAGAAAAATCATTAAACTCTTGGTTCTGAATTCATGTCCAAAGTGCTTAACCAGGTGGTTATAAGTCAAAGTAAGTTCTAGATGAATTTTAGACATAAAAAATGAAGCCCTAATAAACACAAATGCGCTTACATGTGAAGATATTCATACTGCTTAGATAGACAGTAAATCAGATCAAATTAACTACATAAAAATTTAATATTAATAAAAAAATACATCTGAATTTCTGCATTGGCCTAGATCTGTATATACCTGAAATAGATTTCAAAAAAATTAAAAAAAACATAAACAAAACATCTTTATCCCAGATTTGTCATCATCATCTGTGGAACTCATGAAATGATCATTCTTGACATAAGGTCTTTGAAATAGTGATCAGAATGTTGAGATATGGAACCTCCCTGTGATGACCTGTGACTATAAAAGAATATTATGGATAACTATTTTTGACATAGAAAAATATTAGTAATATGCTAGAAACAAACCAAAGTGAGTATGAAAACCATTTTGAAAAATTTGAAAAATATTTGTACCAAAAGTAAAAGCAACAAAATCAAAAATTTAAAAAGGGACTACATCAAAACTAAAAAGTTTCTGTACAGCAAAGGAAACCATCAATGAAATAAAAAGGCAAACTACTGAATGGGAGAACATATTTGCAAATCAAAAATATTTGTTAATATCCAAAAATATATAAAGAACTTATATAACTCAAAAGCAAAAAAACAAACAAAGTTAAAAATGGGCAGAAGATCTGAATAGACATTTTTTTTCCCAAAAAAGACATACAGATGGCCAACAGGTACATGAATGGAAGTTCAATACCATTAATCATCAGGAAAATGCAAATCAAAACCACAGTGAGATATCACCTTGAACTTGTTAGAATGGCTATTATCAAAATGATAAGAAATAACATGTGTTGGTGAGGGTGTAGAGAAAAGGGAGCCCTTGTACACTGTGGGTGGAAATGTAAATTGGTGAAGCCACTATGGCAAACAGTATAGAGGTTCCTCAAAAAATTAAAATGGAAATATCATATGATCCAGCAATTTCACTTCTGGGTATTTAACCAAAAATTATGAAAACTCTAACTCAAAAAGGTATAAGCACCCCCATATTTACTGCAGCACTATTTACAATAGCCAAGATATGGAAACAACTTAAGTGCCCATCAATGAATGAATTGATACATAATATACATATATATATACACACACACACACATTATTCAGCCATAAAAAACAATAAATTCTTCCTATTTGCAACAACATGGATGGACTTTGAGGGCATTATGCTAACTAAAATAAGTCTGAGAGAGAAAGGTAAACACCCTATGATCTAGCTTACATGTGGAATCAAAAAAACAAAAACAAAAATAACAACAACAAATCAAACAAACAGAAAAACTTACAAATACAGAGAACATATTGGTGTTTGCCAGAGGCAGGGGGTGGGGGGTGTGAGAAATGTGTGAATGGGGTTAAAGTTAAAATAAATAAATACACACACACACACACACAAAATCACACAAATCTTAGATGTATTTAATAGTTTTTTCTTTTCTGGACTATAGAGACTATAAAGAATTATTTCTTCCTATTTTCCTTTTTTACACAGGAGTTCTACATTTCAGTAATAATACTCTTATAATTAGAAAAAAAAAATTTTAATTCTTACTATATTTGCTCTCCAATGTGTTATTTAACCTCTTTTAGAAATCTTAAAAGAGAATGTTGATTAAAATGGCAATTATGGTACATGTAGTAGAGAAAATGTGAGGAAGATAGGCCATGCACGTCTGACTTACTATACCTCTGCTTTTCCAACACCGATTCTCAGACACCAGTTGAGTGTCCTACCATTCAATTTAATTCAAGTCTGGTGTTAACTGCCCAGAGTTAGCACAGACCCCATGGGTCAAGGATTCAGTCCTACAAGACTGCCTCTACTTTAGAGTCTAGCCACAATTGGGGTTCCCAGGCTACCCACACTTCTTTCTGACTCATCTGCAATTTTAGGGATGCCCACAAATCCCCTTAAAGTTCAATAATTTGTTAGAGTGACTCACAGAACTCAGGAAAGCACCATACTTACCATTACAGCTTTATTCTAAAGGATACAACTCAGGAATACCCTAAAGGGAAGAGGTGCACAAGACAAGGTAGGGAGGATGGTGCAGAGTCAGGTGCTCTATTCCCACAAAGCATCAATGTGTTCTCCAAACAAGAAACTTCCTGAAGCTCATTGTTAAGAGTTTTTATAGAGGCTTTATTACAGAGACATGATTGGTTAAGTAATTGGCCATTGCTTACTAAACTCAATCTCCAGCTCCTCTCCCCTCCAAAGAGGTTATTAGGGAGCAGGACTGAAAGTGATTTGTTGTTATGGCAACCAGACCCTATTCTGAAGCTACCTAGCCTCCCGACTCCCCACTGCACAGGAGTTACTCAAGGATTCCAAGGATTTGTGCCAGCAACTGGGAAGCAAGGAGCAAATATATATTTTTTGTTATACCACAGCCACAGTTAAAATATATTAATTATTTGGTGAAAGACATATTTATAATGATTTCTAGAGAGAAAACAAGGAAGAGCTTAGTAAGTGAAAACAAACAAAATGGGACTTCCCTGGTGGCACAGTGGTTAAGAATCCACCTACCAATGCAGGGGACACAGGTTTGATCCCTGCTGGGAAGATCCCACATGCCACAAAGCAAATAAGCCCATGCACCACAACTACTGAGTTTGTGCTCTAGAGCCTGTGAGCCACAACTACTGAAGCCTGCGTGCCTACAGACCATGCTCCACAACAAGAGAAGCCACCGCAATGAGAAGCTTGAGCACCGCAACAAAGAGTAGACCCCATTTGCCACAACTAGAGAAAGCCCGTGTGCAGCTACGAAGACCCAACACAGCCAAAAATAAATAAAGTAAGTAAATTTATTAAAAAACAAACAAAAAACAGAAAACAGGATTTCAAGCCTTCTCTGTAATGTGGAAGAAAATCAGTAAAATTTATTTTAATCTCCAATGTAAAACTTAGTAAAGCTGTCCTTCATAGTCAGCCAAATCACGATAAACTTTGTAGCACAGAAAACACAACTTTGATATGGGTAACATGGAAAATCATTTTTCTCTCATTAAGAGGTTTAATCACTTCACCAGCCAACTAACATCTGATGGACTATTGTGTGTTATTGAATCTCCTCTTTTTAGACTTTGTGAACCAAACGACGTAGGATAGATGGCCTGTTCCTCACTGTGGCCACATCCTCCTTGAACAATTCCTATCTCTTAGCCTTTTTGTCCTGTCTCCTTTATTTAAAAATTTCTTAAAACCCATTCAATAAATTGATGATTAAATATCAATACTTAGATATTCTTTGCATCTTTAAAGCAAGGAGCAGTTAAAATATTACCATCATTGACTATGTTTGTCCAACAAGTTCTAAGATTGTAAATAATCTTGGCATCACAACTTAATTGTGATCAACCTGTACATGGCCATGTGGGCATATACCTTCTGGGTGCTTCATCCATTCTGGGTACAAGCATCTACACAGATTTGTAAAACTATATAAAATTAGGAGGTTGTTATTAGCTATACATTTTATGAGACTTTTAAAAATTACATTTTACTATGCAACAGGCTTTATGTGTTATAGAGATTCTGTTCTGTAAGAGTTTAAACGTTAGGTAGGGAATCAAGAGCTACAAATAAATTATGTTAAATAACAATATAGAATTAATAAATGTCTAAGACAATAATAAAAGAGGCTTATAAATTGGTGCCTGATTAAGTACAAAATGAACAGTACAAAAAATAGCAGGAATTTAGAAGGAGAAAAGAGCATTTAATGTGAATCTATTTTGCACTCAGAATCTTAAAGTATAACCTTGATCAACAAAAGACTATCACTGATTTGTAATTCAATTTTAAAAGGAATATAAGTTATATTTTTAAAAATTATTTCCAGATTTGCAGCACCCAAATGTATCTGTCTCATCAACAAACACTACAGTTTATAAACCAACCATAATTCTTGCTTCAAAAGGTAACTGGTTATTACCAAATTAAAAACAATTTAAGCAGGTGCCACATATAATTTAACAGTTCATTATATTTCATTATTTTCTTATCTACACCTTGAAGAAATCACATTAATATTTGGGTTGATGTTTCAAATTTTTGTTGTAGTTGTACTGTTCTCCGTTAAAAAAGAGATTGAAATTGAAAGGTTATAAAGTCTTGACAATATATTTTCATAAAGGACAATATTTGGAAAGGAAAATTACTTCATTCATGCAGCAGCAAGTCAATAATTCCCAAATTTCTACGCTGAGAGTAGGATAGAGTTACATTATCCAGTAACAGTACTTCAAATCCTGAAGGATCTAACAAAGCTGATTGTAAAGAAGTAATGATTTCAAATATAGCTAGTTCATCAGCATACATGCAGGCAATTTACTTTGATCTTTGACATAAGTAATAAGATCTTGAGAATAGACATACACATATTAAAGCCATATTCTAAGCAAAGTAATTTATCTTACTTCTGAGGATACATTATTTTAAGTTCTGTGATTGATCTGGAGATAATTTCTAATGCCATGGCAAGGGAACCTGTGTCTCACCCCTTTTGATAGACTCATATTAAGAAGGCAGATTCCAAAAGGTGAAGTATTCTTTGAAAAACATTGAACATAGATAAAAAAGACAAAGAGCTTAAAAATAAATGCAAAATTGAGAAAGTAAGTGTACCTTTGGGATGAGTGAGAGCAATCAAGGGATTTTGGGGGAAGAAAGTCAGAAAGGATTGTTATTAAAAAGAACATTTAAAAACACTACATCAGTGGATGAAAGGGGACTTTCAAGATGGTGGAGGAGTAAGACATGGAGTTCACCTTCCTCTTCACAAATATATCAAAAATACATCTACATGTGACCACATGTTCCTTGCAGCTCTACTTACAATAGCCAGGACATGGAAGCAGCCTAAGTGTCCATTAACAGATGAATGGATAAAGAACATGTGGTGGCACATATATACAATGGAATATTACTCAGCCATAAAAAGAAATGAAATTGAGTTATTTGTAGTGAGCTGGATGGACCTAGAGACTGTCATACAGAGTGAAGTAAGTCAGAAAGAGAAAAACAAATACTGTATGCTAACACATATATATGGAATCTAAAAAAATAAAGGTTCTGAAGTGCCTAGTGGCAGGACAGGAATAAAGATGCAGATGTAGAGAATGGACTTGAGGACATGGGGAGGGGAAAGGGTAAGCTGGGTAACAGGTAAGAGAGTAACAATTGACATGTATACACTACCAAATGTAAAATAGATAGCTAGTGGGAAACAATGGCATAGCACAGGGAGGTCAGTTTGGAGTTTTGTGATCACCTAGAGTGGTGGGATAGGGAGGGTGGGAGGGAGATGCAAGAGGGAGGAGATATGGGGATATATGTACATGTATAGCTGATTCACTTTATTATAAGCACAACGTAACACACCATTGAAAAGCAATTAAACTCCAATATAGATGTTAACAAAAAAATACACCTACATGTGGAACAACTCTTACAGAACGACTACTGAATGCTGGCAGAAGAACTCAGACTTCCTAAAAAGCAAGACAATCCCCACATACCTGAATAGGGCATAATAAAAAAAGAAAAAAAAGAAAAAAAAGACAAAGGAATCAGGATGTGTCTTTGTGAGGGAGCTGTGAAAGAGGAAAGGTTTCCACACACTAGGAAGCATGCTCACTGGCGGGGACAGTCAGGCGGAGCTTCAGAGCCTCAGAAGAGAGTGCAGCAACAAGGGCATGGAGGGCAAAGTGGAGATATTCCCACACAGAGGATTGGTGCCGATCAGCACTCACCAGCCTGAGAAGCCTGTCTGCTCATCTGCTGGGGTGGGTGGGGCTGGGAGCTGAGGCTCAGTCTTCATAGATCAGACTCCAGGTAGAGGACGGCAGCTGGCTGTGTGAAGACAGCCTGAAACTGGTCAGTGCACCACAGCTAGCCGGGACTTCTACTGCTGCCACCACTGCCACCAAGGATCCTGGGCACAAGCTCAGGTCACTACCCACACCCTCCTGGGAGCCTGTGCAGCACGCCACTGCCAGAGTCCGTGATCCAGGGCCAAATTCCCTGGGAGAACACACAGCGTGCCAGAGGCTGTTGCAACTTCGTGCTGACCTCTGCCGCAACAGGCATTCCCCGCATCAAAATTGTGACTACCGTACCTCTCCCTCACCCCATCCTGAGTGAATAAGAGAGCCCTAATCAGCCGCTGTGTGGAGCACAGATGCTAGAGGGTGGCCTACATGCAGAGGTGGGGCCAAAACCAAAGCTGAACCCCAGGAGCTGTGCAAACAATGAAGAGAAAGGGAAATTTCTCTGTGCAGCCTCAGGAGCAGAGGACTAAATCCTCTCAATCAGCTTGGTAAACCGTGTATCTGTGGAAGACCTGAATAGACAACAAGTGTTCCCAAAATTGAGGCTGTGGATTTTGGGGGCAACTGTGGACTTGGGGTTTGCTTTCTGAATTTGATTTCTTTTTGGCTTTATGTTTTTCTTAGTTTCATTTTAGTGTTTGTTTTCATCTGTGGGTTTGTCTATTGGTTTGGCTGCACTCTTGCTTTTCTATTTTTTCCCTTTTTGGGAGTGTGTGTGTGTATGTTCTTTGTGTTTTGTCTGTTTAGTTTTGTTTTACCATTTGCCTTGGGGTTCTGCCTGTTCATTTTTTTTTTTCTACATTTTCTTCCATGCCATGTGGCTGGCGGGGTCTTGGTGCTCCAGCCGGTTATTGGACCTGAGCCGCCAAAGTGGGAGAGCCAAGTCCAGAACACTGGACCACCAGAGACCTCCCAGCCCTATGTAATATTAATCAGCAAGAGCTCTCCCAGAGATCTCCATTTCAACACTAAGACCCAGCTCCACCAAATGGCCAGCAAGTTCCAGTGCTGGACACCCCATGCCAAACAACTAGCAAGACAGAAACACAACCCCACCCATCAGGAGACAGGCTGCCTAAGTCATAGTAAGTTCACAGACATCCCAAGACACACCACTAGACATGGCCCTGCCTACCAGAAGGACAGGATTCTGCCTTACCCACCAGATCACAGGAACCAGTCTCCTCCACCAGGAAGCCTACAGAAGCCAATGAAACAACCTCACCCACTGGGCACAGACACCAAAAACAATGGGAACTATGAACCTGCAGCCTGTGAAAAGGAGACCCCAAACACAGTAAGTTGAACAAAATGAGAAGACAGAGAAATATGCAGCAGATGAAGGAGCAAGGTAAAAACCCATGGACCAAACAAATGAAGACAAAACAGGTAGTCTGCCTGAAAAAGAATTCAGAGTAATGATAGTAAAGATGATCCAAAATCTCAGAAATAGAATAGAGAAAATACAAGAAACATTTAACAAGGACCTACAAGAACTAAAGCATACATACACACACACACAAAATGATGAATAGCACAATAAATGAAATTACAAATACTCCAGAAGGAATCAATAGCAGAATAACTGAGGCAGAAGAATGGAGAAGTGATCTGGAAGATAGAATAGTGGAAATAACTGCCACAGAGCAGCATAAAGAAAAAAGCATGAAAAGAATCAAGGAGACTATCAGAGACCACTGGAACAACATTAAATGCACCAACATTAAAATTACAGGGGTCCCAGAAGAGGAAGAGAAAGAAAGGGTTCAAGAAAATATTTGAAGAGATTATAGTTGAAAACTTCCCAAACATGGGAAAAGAAATAGTTAATCAAGTCCATAAAGTGCAGAGTCCCATACAGGACAAACCAAAAGAGAAACATGCCAAGACACATGTTAATCAAACTAACAAAAATAAAATACAAAGAAAAACTATTAAAAGCAGCAAGGGAAAAGCAACAAATACCATACAAGGGATTCCCCACAAGTTAACAGTTGATCTTTCAGAGAAACTCTGCAAGCCAGAAGGGAGTGACAGGACATATTTAAAGTGATGAAAGGGAAAAACCTACAACCAAGATTACTCTACTCAGCAAGGATCTCACTCAGATTTGACAGAGAAATTAAAACCTTACAGACAAGCAAAAGTTAAGAGAATTCAGCACAACCAAACCAGCATTACAACAAATGCTAAAGGAACTTCTCTAGGCAGGAATAACAAGAGAAAGAAAAGACCTATGAAAACTAACCAAAAACAATTAAGAAACTGGTAATGGGAAGATACATATTGATAATTATCTTAAATGTAAATGGATTAAATGCTCCAACCAAAAGAAATAAACTGGTTGAATGGATGCAAAAACAAGATCCGTATACATGCTGCCTACAAGAGACCCACTGTCTACAAGAGACCTAGTGACACATACAGACTGAAAGTGAGGGGATAGAAAAACATATTCCATGCAAATGGAAGCCAAAAGAAAGCTGCAGTAGCAATATTCATATCAGACAAAATACACTTTAAAACAAAAACAGTAACAAGAGAAAAAGAAGGACACTACATAGAGATCAAAGGATCAATCCAAGAGGAAGATACAACTGTAAATATTTATGCACACAGCATAGGAACACCTAAATACATAAGGCAAATGCTAACAGCCATAAAAGGGTAAATCAACAGTAACACAATCATAGTAGGAGACTTAAACAACCCAATGGACTTTCACCAATGGACAGATCATCAAAAATGTGTATAAATAAGGAAACACAAGCTTTAAATGACACATTAGACCAGATGGACTTAATTGATATTTATAGGACATTACATTCCAAAACAACAGGATGCACTTTCAAGTGCTCATGGAACATTCTCCATGATAGAGCTTATCTTAGGTCACAAATCAAGCCTTGGTAAATTTAAGAAAATTGACTACAATGCTATGAGACTAGATATAAATTACAGGAAAAAAACTGTGAAAAATACAACAGATGGAGGCTAAACAATACACTACTATATATCTAAGAGATCACTGAAGAAATCAAAGAGGAAATCAAAAAAATACCTTGAAACAACTGACAGTGAAAACACTACTACCCAAACCTATGGGATGCAGCAAAAGAAGCCCTAAGAGAGAAGTTTATAGTAGTACAATCCCAGGTCATGAAACAAGAAAAATCTCAAATAAAAAACCTGACCTTACACCTAAAGCAATTAGAGAAAGAACAACAAAAATAAATAAATAAAATAAATAAAACAACAAAAACAAAAGAGCAGAAGGAAAGAAATCATAAAGATCAGATCAGAAGTAAATGAAAAAGAAATGAAGGAAATGGTCACCTTATTTTTGATAAAGGAGGCAAGACTATACAATGGGGAAAAGACAGCCTCTTCAATAAGTGGTGCTGGGAAAACTGGACAGCTACATGGAAAAGAATGAAATTAGAACACTCCCTAGCACCATACACATAAATAAACTCAAAATGGATTAAAGACCTAAATGTAAGGCCAGACACTATAAATATCTTAGAGAAAAACATAGGCAGAACACTTTATGACATAAATCACAGCAAGAACCTTTTGACCCACACCCTAGAGAAATGGAAATAAAAAACAAAAATAAACAAATGGGACCTAATAAAACTTAAAAACTTTTGCATAGCAAAAGAAAACATGAACAAAACGAAAAGGCAACCTTCAGAATGGGAGAAAATATTTGAAAATGAAGCAATGGACAAAGGATTAATCTCCAAAATTTACAAGAAGCTCATGCAGCTGAATATCAAAAAAACAAACAACCCAATCCAAAAATGGGCATAAGACCTAAATAGACATTTCTCCAAAGAATATATACAGATTGCCAGCAAACACATGAAAGGATGCTCAACATCTCTAATCATTAGAGAAATGCAACTCAAAAGTACAATGAGGTATCACCTCACACCAGTCAGAATGGCCATCATCAAAAAATCTACAAGCAATAAATGCTGGAGAGGGTTTTGAGAAAAGAGAATGCTCTTGCACTGTTCACAGGAAAGTAAATTGATACAGCCACAATGGAGATCAGTCTGGAAATTCCTTAAAAAACTAAAAATATAACTACCATGTGACCCAGTAATCCCACTGCTGGACATATATCTTGAGAAAACCATAATTCAAAAGAATCATGTACCATAATGTTCATTGCAGCTCTATTTACAATAGCCAGGTCATGGAGGCAACCAAAATGTCCATCGACATATGAATGGATTAAGAAGATGTGGTACATATATACAATGGAATATTACTCAGCCATAAAAAGAAACAAAATTGAGTCATTTGTAGTGAAGTGGATGGACCTAGAGACTGTCATAGAGTGAAGTAAGTCAGAAAGGGAAAAACGGATATTGCATGTTAACACATATCTATGGAATCCAAATATAAGTGTTCTGAGGAACCTAGGGGTAGGAAAGGAATAAAGACACACACATAGAGAATGGAATTGAGGACACGGGGAGTGGGAAGTGTAAGCTGGGATGAAGTGAGAGAGTAACAATTGACATATATACACTACCAAATGTAAAATAGATAGCTAGTAGGAAGCAGCCACATAGCACAGGGAGATCAGCTTGGTGCTTTGTGACCACCTAGAGGGGTGGCATAGGGAGAGTGGAAGGGAGATGAAAGAGGGAGGAGATATGGGGATATATGTATATGTATAGCTGATTCACTTTGTTATAAAGCAGAAACTAACTTACCATTGTAAAGCAATTGTACTCCAATAAAGGTGTTTAAAAAAAAATTAAAAAGAAATGAAGGAAGCAATAGCAAAGACCAATAAAACAAAAAGCTGGTTCTTTGAGAGATAAACAAAACTGATAAACCATTAGTTAGACTCATTAGGAAAACAAAGGGAGAAGACTCAAATCAACGGAATTAGAAACGAAACAGGAGAAGTAACGACTGACACTGCAGAAATGCAAAGGCTCATGAGAGGCTACTACAAGCAACTATATGCCAATAAAATGAACAACTTGGAAGAAATGGACAAATTCTTAGAAAAGTACAACCTTCCAAGACTGAACCAGGAAGAAATAGAAAATATGAACTGACAAATCACAAGCACTGTAATTGAAACTGTGATTAAAACCCTTGCAACAAACAAAAGGCCAGGACCAGATGGCTTCACAGGTGAATTCTATCATACATTTAGAGAAGAGCTAACACATGTCCTTCTCAAATTCTTCCACAATATAGCAGAGGGAGGAAGACTCCCAACCTCATTCTACAAGGTCACCATCACACTGATATCAAAACCAGCCAAAGTTTTCTCAAAGAAAGAAAACTACAGGCCAATATCAATGATGATCATAGATGAAAAATCCTCACCACAATACTAGCAAACAGAATCCAACAGCACATTAAAAGGATCACACACGATGATGAAGTGGGGTTTATCCCAGGAATGCAAGGATTTTTTTGATACATGCAAATCAATCATTGTGATATACCATATTAACAAATTGAAGGAGAAAATCCTTGTGATAATCTCAATAGATGCAGAAAAAGCTGTTGACAAAATTCAACACCACTTATGATTAAAACCCCCCAGAAAGTGGAAATAGAGGGAATCTACCTCACCGTAATAAAGGCCATATATGAAAAACCCACAGCTACCATCATTTCAATGGTGAAAAACTGAAAACCTTTTCTCTAAGGTCAGGAAGAAGACAAGGGTACCCACTCTTACCACTGTTATTCAACATACCTTTTGAAGTTTTAGCCATGGAAATCAGAGGGAAAAAGAAATAAAAGGAATCCAAATTGGAAAAGAAGAAGTAAAACTGTCACTGTTTGCAGATGACATGACACTATACATAGAGAATCCTAAAGATGCCACCAGGAAACTACTAGAGCTAATCAATGAATTTGGAAAAGTAGCAGGATACAAAATTAATGCACGGAAATCTCTTACATTCCAATACACTAACAATGAAATATCAGAAAAAGAAATTAAGGAAACCCTCCCATTTACCACTGCAACAAAAAGAATAAAACACCTAGGAATAAACTACCTAAGGAGACAAAAGACCTGTATGCAGAAAACTATAAGACACTGATGAAAGAAATCAGAGATCTTAAAAACAGATGGAGAGACATACCATGTTCTTGGATGGGAAGAATCAACATTGTGATAATGACTATACTACACAAAGCAATCTACAGATTCAATGCAGTCCCTATCAAATGACCAATGGCATTTTTCACAGTACTAGAACAAAAAATTTTACAATTTGTATAGAAACAGAAAAGACCACAAATAGCAAAAGCAAACTTGAGAAAGAAAAATGGACCTGGAGGAATCAGGCTCCCTGACTTCAAGCTATACTACAAAGCTACAGTAATCAAGACAGTATGGGAGTGGCACAAAAACAGAAATATAGATCAATGTAACAGGAGAGAAAGCCCAGAGATAAACCCATGCATATATCATCACCTTATCTTTGATGAAGGAGGCAAGAATATGCAATGGAAAAAAGACAGCCTCTTCAATAAATAGTGCTTGGAATCTGGACAGCTACATGGAAAATAATGAAATTAGAACAATTCTTAATACCATACACAAAAATAAACTCAAAATTGATTAAAGTCCTAAATGTATAGGCCAGATAGTATAAAACTTTTAGAGGGCAACATAGGCAGAACACTCGATGACATAAATCACAGCAAGATCCTTTTTGACCCACCTCCTATACTAATGGAAATAAATACAAAAATAAATAAATGGGACCTAATGAAACTTAAAAGTTTTGCACAGCAAAGGAAACCATAAACAAGATGAAAAGACAAACCTCAGAATGGGAGAAAATATTTGCAAATGAAGCAACTGACAAAGGATTAATCTCCAAAATATACAAGCAGGTCATGCAGCTCAATATCAAAAAAACAAACAACCCAATCCAAAAATGGGCAGAAGACCTAAATAGACATTTCTCCAAAGAAGATATACAGATTGCCAAAAAACACATGAAAGGATACTCAACATCATTAATCATTAGAGAAATGCAAATCAAAACCACAATGAGGTTATCACCTCACACCAGTCAGAATGGCCATCATCAAAAAATCTAGAAACAATAAATGCTGGAGAGGGTGTGGAGAAAAGGGAACCCTCTGGTACTGTTGGTGGGAATGTAAATTGATACAGCCACTATGGAGAACAATATGGAGGTTCCTTAAAATTCTAAAAATAGAACTGCCGTATGACCCAACAATCCCACTACTAGGCATATACCCTGAGAAAACCATAATTCAAAAAGAGTCATGTACCATAATGTTCATTGCAGCACTATTTACAATAACCAGGACATGGAGGCAACCAAAATGTTCATCTACAGATGAATGGATAAAGAAGATGTGGCAAATATATACAATGGAATATAACTCAGCCATAAAAAGAAATGAAATAGAATTATTTGTAGTGAGGTTGATGGACCTATATTCTGTCATACAGAGTGAAGTAAGTCAGAAAGAGAAAAACAAATACCATATGCTAACACATATATAAGGAATCTAAAAAAAAAAAGAGGTTCTGATGAACCAAGTGGCAGGACAGGAATAAAGATGCAGACGTAGAAAATGGACTTGAGGACACAGGGAGGGTCAGGGAAGGGTAAGCTGGGATGATGTGAGAGTGTAGCGTTGACATGTATACAGTACCTAATGTAAAATAAATAGCTAGCGGGAGACAGCTACCTAGCACAGGGAGATCAGCTCAGTGCTTTGTGACCACCTAGAGGGGTGGGATAGGGAGAGTGAGAGGGAGGCTCAAGAGGGAAGAGGTATGGTGATATATATATATATACATATAGATGATTCACTTTGTTATACAGCAGAAAGTAACACAACACTCTAAAGCAACTGTACTCCAATAAAGATGTAAAAAAAAATAGTGTAAAAATAAATAAATAAATAAAAATACTACTTCTGTGGATGTTAATATTCAGAATTTGTCTAATTTAATACTAAAATAACTGGCTAAAGACATGTTAAGGTCATAGAGACCTCCTTGTATTTAACTGAGAAAGTAAGTGTTGTTTGTGAATATTCTGGTATTAGTATTAGTCATAATAAACTAAGCTTTGCAGCAGTAACAAAGCCCATTCATTCTTGGTGGCTTGGCACAAGATTCCAAATACCAGAGTTGTTGGTTGTGTTCAGCAACCTGCTACTTCCTTAATGGTAACTCAGGAAGCCAGGATGTTTCCACAAGCCATGGAGAGAGGATGAAGAATTCCAACCTGCTTTTAACTGTCTCAGGTCACAAATAACAGATGACTTTCACTCACTTTTATACTGAGCAGAATGCAATCATATGGTCCAAATTTAACCATTAGGTCTACTGAGAATTGTAGTTTTTCAGCTTTCCATAGGAAAGGAAAATGATGTGGTAAACACATAACATAGTCCCTACCACAGTACTCTGGGGAATATAGGAAGAACTAGGTGAGTTACCAAAGGCTTTAAAATATATAAACTTGAAAGGGAAAATTACTTCATCAATGAAGAAGCTAGTCAACATTTCACAAATTTCTACACAGAGAGTACAGTATTTTGTTTAATTAGTTGATACAGCATTACAAATTTCCAAAAGCAAGCTTCCTTGGGCCATATATATGTTCATTAATTTGTTTTACCTACCAGGAGAAAGAGGACTTAAATATATAAATTTAGACATACAAGTTTACCAGTGAGGAATAAAGGGGAGAGCCAGATGAGAATCATTCTTCTAAAAGGAGAAAAATATTGATTATGTAGTATTCTATAAAAAAGAGCATTGCTAAGTGCTGTTGTCATAGAAATTTGTGTTAAATATTAGTCATCTAGCTTATGGGACCCAGTAGGGGCCCAGAAGTCTTAGTAACCACAGACAATGCTTATTATGTTTGGGTTTTTGCTTTGGTTTGAATGTTGAGACTGATGACACCTCACACGCATCAAGAGGGTATGAAAAAGTTTATTACTGACATAATGAGACTTTCTGGAGAGAAAAGGGCAGGCTCCCATGCTGGTTCAAAAATGGTCTTGAGAAAGCAGGGAAAGGAGAGTGGCTTGAGATTTATGGTAGCTACAGGGTGGGGCTGGGCTTGGGTCCCTGCATACAGGATGGGGCTTGCATGGTTTTAACTTCCCACTTGCTCCAAGCATTCAGGCTTTCTTATCAGCTAACCCAGGTGTAGGGGAGAAGGGCAAAGGGGAATGGTAAGGACTCAAAACTATCATCTGTCAAACATAAAAATGGTGTCAGACTTTATGACAGTTTTTCCGGACCTCATCTAGTGTGTTTCAGTCATAAATAAACAACATCTAATCCTACTCTTACTCAACATTTCAAATTGTGTGTGTGTTGGGGGAAGGATTATAAATATTAATAAGATATTGGAAAATTTAATTTTTATGACCGGAAAAGATTCCTTAAGCAAGCTATAGAAATTGTTACAAACATATATATTTAATATTAAAGGTAAAAATTATGAGACTACTCAAGTAATCATTCTGTTTCTGGCAGGCAGCGTCCTTGATATTCTTTGGGGTAAAAACCCACAATGGAATAAATATTGGAAAGTATTATGCAGCTAGAAAATTTAAAAGATCTGTATTCATAAATAGTATCTTCACACTGATTTCAAACATGGAAATTATACCATGGATTTGTTTTATTCTTTCATTTTCTAACAAATGTTTATTGTATACCTACTCTATGCCAGGCTCCAGAATCTTGGCAAATTTGAAAACACTGAATAGTTCATATTCAGTTTGAAATAAGTACTGTAGAAGTTCCCTAGTCGTTCAATATTTAATTTTGAGACTGGAAAGTTTGACAAATAATACATGTTTTATTATACCTATCCCACCTGCCATAACTGCATACCAAATTAAAAATTAGTAGAAATTGATACTGACATAAATGAACTTCAGGATGTGTTTTCTCATCTCAAGTACTGAAAATAATCACACATTTTGGGAATCTGGGGATATATATCATTTTGCCTGTAATGGAAAAATGTACAGCATCATTAGAATTTAGAAGGAACCAAAATGTCATTTAGTTCAAACTCCTAACTATTGCAAACCACTTTGTACACTATCCTAGCAGTTGGACATCAGATACACACGTTAATACTACTAATAAGTTTTCACTACTTGCCAAGACAGGCATTTCTGTTATTTGTCAAAGCTGGTAAATTCTCTTCTTCAATGAAATCTATAATTCTTCTTATCCTGATGTTTTTCCAGGTAATCCTATTTTTTTTTTTACATCTTTATTGGAGTATAATTGCTTTACAATGGTGCGTTAGTTTCTGCTTTATAACAAAGTGAATCAGTTATACATATACGTATGTTCCCATATCTCTTCCCTCTTGCGTCTCCCTCCCTCCCATCCTCCCTATCCCACCCCTCTAGGTGGTCACAAAGCACCGAGCTGATCTCTCTGTGCTATGTGGCTGCTTTCCACTAGCTATCTATTTTATGTTTGGTAGTGTATATATCACCCCTACCATTCTTAATTTCAGATATATCTATTTTGCTAGTCCCTGAATTGCACTAGTTGAAAATTCTCAAGCTTTTTAAAGTCAACAAGTCCAAAAGAGAATTCATTATTTTCTACCACAAACCATGTCATCCCTTCTGTGGCTGCTGTCTTAGATCATAATATCATAATATGTAACAATATGTTCTTAGTTGTTCAAATCAGGAATATGGGCACTATCCTCAGTACTTCCCATTTCCTCAATTTTTGCCTGCTCCCAACTGCATGGTCCTGCTGCTTCTACTTCCCAGAAAGCTCTCATGTGAAGTCCTAACATGTCATAGAGCATAGGTGCTAACAGAGCCTCTCTCTTGAGGAGACTTTCTGGATTAGATTAATGCTTCTTTGACTTACTACCTTAACTTCTCCATTTCTTGCATTCTTATCTGTAAAATGAAGCTAACAATAGTGACTATATGTCAAAGAATGGTTGTGGGTCATTAAATACTATTATTGGAACAGTGCATGGTACACAGTAAGCACTTTATGAATCTTTACTATCCTCTCTATTGTTTTCTGCTCTTAACTCCCATTGCATTTTCATAAGTCATTCATCATCTCTCAAGTGTCATATTGCAGTAGACTCCTAACTGATCTCCAAGGTTCTGGTCTGTCTCACTTCATCCAGTCTTCATACCAAAACCAAAATATGTTTACTGTTCTTATTAAGATCCATTTATGACACCCTTGTTGCTGGAGTATAAATTCTAAACTCCTTAAGTTAAAGCCTAAACGCAGCATAGCTGCCTTCACATTGCATGATCTGGTCTCTGATTACTTTTCTAACTTCACTTTATACCACCTATTTCCTCACTTACTGCATTCTGTTTCCTTGAACTATTCATGTTCTTCTTTTTTTTTTTTTTATTCATGTTCTTCTTACCTCTGAGCACTGTTGCTCTCTTTTGAAAACACTTTCCATCTTGCCGACCCTCAATGCGGTATTTCCACTCTTGCCAATTGTGTCACTCTAGTATGTGTTCCAATTCTATCCCATTCTTTATTATAGCGCTTCTGACATGGACCTGAAAATTGCCATCCAGATTTTTTGCATCTGGGAAAAGGAGCAAGCAACTTCCACTTTTTATATTACTATCATCTCAATCCTTAAAGACAGGAATGTTTTACCCTACCTGAATCTCTTCTTTATTCTAAGTTATCCAGTTTATTCCACAATACTGTTATGATTTCCAACATCCCAAGAGTCTACTCATCATACTCTATGTGAATTTCAAAGTATAAGAAAACACAGTATATCAATTTTGTTCAAACCATGATAAAATATTGAGAACTGAGATACTCTGCTTGTGTAGAAATTGGTACCCCATACATTGTTTGTATAATATACTCTGACTAAAGCTCAAAATATTTACTTTTTTTTTTTTTCCTCTCTTTGCGGCACGCGGGCCTCTCACTGCTGCGGCCTCTCCCGCTGCAGAGCACAGGCTCCGGAGGCACAGGCCCAGCAGCCATGGCCCACGGGCCCAGCCGCTCCACTGCATGCAGGATCCTCCCGGACCGGGGCACGAACCCGCGTCTCCCGCATCGGCAGGTGGACTCCCAACCACTGCACCACCAGGGAAGCCCTCAAGATATTTACTTTTGATGACAAATTAGATAGCTCATTTTTAGAGTAGAATATCTTCCAGAAACTTAGAATTTTAATGTGAGAATTTTATACCCACACTAAATTCTCCTATTTCTCTTCCCTTCATTGGATAGCTCTTCATTAGGCACAAAAGTGTTCCTAAATGTACTCTGTGTAAAAGTAACTCTACAGGTCTCAATAACTGTTATTTCAATGAAGAATATTCCAAAATTCAATAACGTTTGGGAAATAATGGATTCAAGCACCTTCTTTACTATAGAAATTCTCAAAAATCTTAATATATCAATGAGCACTGAGAATGTCTGAGAGGGTGGATAAAACATGTGGCTTTCCCTTAAGGTTACTTGACCTTGGAACACTTTTGTGCAAAGCACATCATGGGACCAATGTAAAACCAATTTGGGAATTTTTTTTTTTTCTAAGTGATAGATCTCTTTAAGAACTCTAAGATGATATATAAAACTTTCTTAATTACCTCCTCTGATGACCTTATTAATATCTATATTAATACTTCATGTGGCCAAAACAAAGTAGACCTATATTATCCATAAATATATTTAGAGTTCCTACTCACTCAGAACCCCAAATAAACTGCATTCCCCTCAAGAATTCTTCTTCTAGAATAAACTGGCTCTTTCCCGTATATAAATAAATAAAGTGATTCAGTTGAATCATTCTAGTAGTTATCCTGAAGCTGATGTTTTGCTTGGTTTGGTTTGGTTTGGTTTCCTGTCTGCTATCAACTGAACTGCATTCCCACCAAATTTATATGTTGAAGTCCTAATCCCCCCAGTGAGACTGTATTTGGAGATGGGGTCTATAAGGAGGTAATTAGGTTTAAATGAGATAATGAGGGTGGAGCCCTGATCTGATAGGATTAATGTATTTGTAAGAGGAGACACTAAACAGTACATTCTCTCTGCTGTGTGTGCAATATCAAGAAGGTGGCTGTCTGCAAGCCAGGAAGACAGCTCTCACCCAAAAGCAAATCATGCTGGAGTCTTGATGTTGGGCTCTTCAGCCTTCAGAACCATGAGAAAATAAATTTTTGTTTAAGCCAAACAGTTTATGGTATTTTGTTATGGCAGCCTGAGCAGAGTAATCCATTGCCTGATTAATCCACACATTAGTCATCCTCCATCAGATTTCCTCCATTATCTAAAATCAAGTGAGTGTCCTGCTAAAGGGGTAGAGCAAAACTCAATAATTTTGATAATATGAATATTTTGGACTCCAGGGAATACTCATCATATAGTTCTTTCATCATGTCCATTAGGGTAGCTTTTATAATGTGTACAAAATCTGAACTCATGTCTGATCTCCTTTTAATGCATTTTTATTCTTATATTATTTTCAAAAGCAAACAATAATGAGCATAAGAAATCTAAAATCCTTTTTAACACTGCAATTAATTCCTTGGATCTGCTAAGGAAATGACTTAGATAAGATGAACAAAGGCCCATGTTTGGTCCTCTCACTTCCCCTTCTACCAGCAATCTTATTTCTTGTCTGAGGGTAAACTCTAGCCCAGAAAACACAGATGAATAAATGACATCACCTGAGGCTAGTGACTGATCAGGATCTTGTCAACTCAGATAATAAAGTCTTCCCAAATTACTGTGTGCTTTTCTTGATTTATTATGATTTTCCAATGCCTTACACAGCAGAAACAATGGGCCTAATCTCCAACAAGGGAAGAGGAATGTCATATATGGAGAGATCTATTAATATTTTCCATTCATGATACCAGGTTCTTATCATATTCATTCTCATTTAATCCAGATGAATTTGACATTTGCTCTGTTACTAGAGAGATTAAAATATATTGTGTTTTTAATTTAAATAAAAGCCTCACTGAATCTCAGAAGTAAAGAGTACATTATGTTATTTGTAAATGTGGAAATAGCTATTGCAAATGTACATGCTTTCCTTGATGAGCAAAGTAAGAGCATTCTTTAAATCAACATTTACAAACTCAGTTCTATAGAACATTAGTTTTGAAGGGTTTTGTTAGGTAGTAAATTAAAGAAGGATATTGTGTTGGGACACATCTATTGTAGAAAACCCAGGGTTAAACCAAGTTAAATGGGTTTCTTGACCACAATATTTCTGATATCTTTAAATGTTATAAGGCCTTGTGAATTTCCAAAGGGAGCATGTCATATGCAACATTTTATGAATTTAATTTGAACATAGGAACCTCTTTTGTTGTTGTGGTTGTTGCTGATGTTTATTTTTTGTTTCTTTGCTTTTATAGAAAGCATCTTCTGTTAGTGTTACACAGCACATTATAGAACATGCTCTGTACAGAAAGGTATAGGCCTCTCATGTTACGTGATTGCATAATGTTTCCACTTAAGTCAATTCTTATTTTAAAGATTCATTTAACATTAAATTCTAAGTAAATATGAAATATAAAGTTTGAGTCCTCACACAGTCATCAGCCTACAGGGATATAAATATCTATGCTGGTTTTCAAAATGTTGTCCTCATACCAGCAGCACTGGCATCACCTACTAGGAATGAATATTATCAGACCTCATCCCAGACTTAATGCATCAGACATGCTGAGGGTGAGGCCCACCAATCTGTTTTAAAAAGCCTTTCAGGTAATTGTCATACATACAACATTTGAGAACCTGAGAACCACTGATTTTGCATATTATAATCTAAACAGTGACTCAGACGTTAATCGAGTAGAATGGGCAGTTTTTTTGAAACTGGATTGTACCCCGGCTGTAGTACAAGCTCAACAATAGTAGACAGGGAATTGAGTAACTAGCTAGCAAGTCATCATTTCAAGAGGATAGAGCACCTGACCAAGAGGTACTACAAACAGAAGTAAAGGCTGTAGCAGGGCACATTGGATGTTTGAGCAACTGAGGTCATTTAGAAATCAGCAAAGCAGGTTTGGTAACAAATGACTGGGATTCATAGGCAGAAATCAGGTGCCTAGTAATATGGGCAAGAAAAAGACATTGTTCAACCTTGGAGGAACCTGGATCCTAGAGATGTATCAAGGCAGGAGGAACTCAGAACTCCAGGGAACAAAACAGAAGGCAGGAACAAAACAGAAGGCAGTTACAGAATTTTGTTATAGGAACAATGCCGAGGTCCTGACACTACATGCATGCACTTGGACTAAGTAAAATTAAAACTTACTTTCAATGATAGATAACTTGAGTTTCTGAACTTAGACTGGTGATGCTGGTTATGTTCTTCTGATTTAAAGGCAATTCAAGGTTATATAATATGCAGTATGGCAAATATGCCTTTATGAGATGCCATGAGGCTTTAGAAATTAGAGAGGTGCAGAGATGAGGAGCTTGACAAGGATCTAGGCTGGTCATTGCCGTGAAAGTCTTGGAAGCATCAGCTAAATAATCAATTACTAACACTGTGTGGCTGTCATGGGCCTGTAGAACAGAATGAATTTGCTTCTCTTTGCTTCTCTTCACTGTTTGATTATCTGTAATACTTTAATAGCTTCATCCAATGAATACTCCTGCTTTCAGTGCTTCATTAAGCAAGGATATATGCTATGGATTGCACAAATTTCAATATTCTGTTTATTATTCTTGTAGATGTCTCCTTGCTGATATAACACTGATACTGAATTCCAGGTGTGGTTTGACTAGTAAAGCTTAGATTCAAGCAATAACACTCTCTATTTTGGACATCTCTATGACTTGTTTTCTTTGGTGGTCTTGTTGCAATTCACATGTATTGATTGCTCAAAAAACACAAGGGTTTACAGATTGGGATACTACATTTTCTCTCTTTTCTCAGTTTCATGACATGGATCACTTTGTAGTGTAGATCTACCACAAGTTCACTCAAGCTACTGGCAAAAGTGTGGCATGAAGGCCAATGGCAGGTGACAGGGGCATCCTCCTAGAGGTCTCCTTCCCCTCACACTGTCTTATTATTGAGTGAAATTATTTGAAATATTATGACTTAGTCTACTTTTAATTTTCAAAGTACTTGGGTTTTTGGCATTCTGCAAATGATGACTCATCATTTACATCTTTAGTTTCAGAAGGTCATATATGAAATATTTTGAGAAGAGCTACAATAGAATGAAAATTTTAATTTGATGAAAAAAAAATATATATATACAATATTTATACTTTCTGATTTTAGATATTTCTTTATTGCATAATATAATAAATAAAAGCAAACTCAGCATTACTAAGAATATTTATGAAAAATGTAATCAGAATGTTTGAATACTTGACCATTCCAGTCTGTATGTATCACATTCATAATTCCATTTAGGCATGGTTTTCATGTCCTTGCTCTATAAATACTCCATGATACTCCTCAACCTGCATAGCTTTCAGAGGTTCAATAAATGTTATAGTATAAAATCAAATTACTAATCAGGATGGTATTGAAATAAAGCATAATTTATTTTAGGGCTCTTTAACATTTTAACCTGAAAAATAAGTAAAATCAAAATAATTCCTGACTTTTAGAAGACAGTAAAAAAACCCCTTATGTTAGCTATAAGTAGAGAAAAAAAATCAAAACGTCTCTAGAGGTGTGATATATTTCTTCCACTGTATGCTAGGAAAATACTAAGTGTGTCGTTTGACTCATTGAATGGCACCTTTTAGTGGGGCCACAATTCCAAATTTAAAACTCTCTTCCATGTTGAGGGAGAAGGGGGAATCTAGGGCAATCAGTTTGCATAGCACTTGAATGAACCAGAAATGGTGATGAAAGTGACCTGAGAGGACAAGTTTGCACGATATCATTATTGAGGATTCCAGAAAATAATTTAGTCTGAATGGTGACTAACAGAAACCTTGCATCCTCCTTGTTTACACCAGGCTTTCAGCACAGATATGACTGACTTTTGTGTTTAAAGGATGAATAATCTAATATTTGGTTCTTAAGTAATCTGCTGAAATATCACTAATTTTTTCAAGAAGCTGTTTTCTCTAAAATTCTACTTGATCTCTCATAGAATATCAAGCTTGAATTTTTCAATTAAGAACTTTTCTAAGCCTACTTAAGCAAAGATGATTTTTAGGTTTTTTTGGTTTGTTGGGTTGGTTGGCTGGTTTGTTCTTCTGTTTAATCATCAATAGAGTTCTAAAGCTCAGTATAACTTGTTCTGGCATATGTAAATGATAGTTAAAAAAATATTTGAAAGTTTTCCTATTCAGAGGGTATAGCATTGTCATAATGTTGTCTGTTTTGTTAGCAGTTCAGTATTCCACATTAGACTTGAGGAAACAGTTGGTCAAATATGGCAGTTTTAAATAACATGAAGAATATTATCAATTTAGAACTCTCTTTTGTTTACAAGAAACAGAAATAAATAAACAGAATAAATTGTTGATTTAAGCCAAATTTGGTCAAGATTTTTCAGGTATGACCTCTAGTAAATCACCTCAGGCAGGGGTGGGGTGGCAGATGGGATATATGGGTGATGTTGGATAAATGGAGAAGGTTGGAAGCGTTAAGAGAATCCTTGTAATTTGGGCAGGCGCTCCAAAATGTTCTGCTACAAATCTGTTAAATAATTATTAAATTAAAAAATCAAAATGCCAAAGAACTATCTTTAATTTTTAAGCTCATAGTCAATTCATTCTACTTGAATAGTTAGGAAACATGGCCAGATATAATATAATCCAAATTTATAAATGTAAACAGGAAGGTTACAAGAATCTGAGAAAAACAGCCTGTGTTCCAATGTGAAAAACTTCCTTTGATTTAATTTTCTTTAATATGACATAATTTTTTAATCAATTAAGATAGAATTTAACTTCATATCTAATTTAAAATCATAGTAAGAATGACTTTGAGAAAAAAAATTCTTATACTCTATGCTTGCTTACTTTGATGTGAAAGTAATTGACAAAGCTCTTTTATTATTATTTTAGAAGAATTTGGAATTAAATGGATGCCAGCTATCTATTTAGTTCTTCAGAAAACCCACTAGTACCACCACATACTAGCACCATTTAGAATGCAAAATCTCACTTAATAAAGGATGACAGAGACTATATAGTTTCAATTTGTTTTAAAAATATCAAATCAGCCCAGTGGTTAGATCAGGATAACATCCATAGTGAATCAGAGAATTGATGAGATATAGCATCACAGAACCAAGGAAATCAAGTAAAAATGGTTCAACTGATGTGTGCATAGATATTTCCTTTGTTAAAAAAAATGGGTGATCACTATGCTTTTTTCAGATTAGTAATCAATTTCCACACAGTTCTTGCTCTCCTAGAAGATCATTCAACCTCTAACCCTTTCAAGGACACTTACTTTTTTCTCATATTGTTATTTAATTCTATTTGAGTTACATCATGTCTCCAGAAGTAATTATGAATCCAGTTAGTGCATAAGATATCTCATACTTCTGTTTTTCAGGACTACCTTACCTGAGGGTGGAACATACAGAAGGCACTTAATAGATACCAACATATTCTTCTTAAATTACTCTGATATAGACTAGAAAGATTCTATAATATAGAGACAAAGCACTCAACATTAGGTGGGCTGTGGTGTACCAACTGCAAAATAATATGTTTACTTTTCCAACATTTTTTTCTTTTATTGATAAAAATTACACAAAAGTTAATTGATAATTTAAAAACCAAGGTTACACATTATCTTGTGTTTAGAAATTTGTAGCTTGGCAGTTTCATTCATTGACCACATGGCCTTTGTTCTTCCTATACCCCTAGTCCAGGTGAGAATATTTCGGATTGTCTTCTCATTTGGAGATCTTCACATGTCTTTTTATTCACTTCTCACATAGTGAAAGCTCACAGTGAGGACTGCCAGTAGGAAAAAAAAAAAAATCAAAACTCACTTTGTATACAATGTGCCTTGAAGGATCATTTGCCTAGATTTTGATTCCAGTGGCTTTGTCAAACTTTGTGGTCAACTTTATTTCTTTGTCGTCTGTGGTACACCAAATCTTCTTTTGGTACAACATAAGTTTGAACACTCATGTTGAGAATTGGAAACAGAATTGCTTGACCAGGAAAAAAATAAAATAAAACAAACCAAACATGAACAAATGACATTTTTAAAAGAAAAATGAAATGAAAGCAATTTTAATAATCTGTTACACACACCTAACAAGGAAAACTGTATTGTTTCCCCAACTTCCCACCCACACCTGGTTTGAAGCTCCCCCCCACCCCACCCCCCACCCCCTGTGGTTCTCCAGCCCAGGAACCATGCAGTGTAGAAAAAGCAAAATATACAAACAAACCTATAGGTAGCTAAGGTGAAATCTATTTTTATAAGAACTTGACACTTTTACTATTTACATCCAGGAACATTTCTGTTTGTATGTTTTAAAGCAAAGAGAATTCTGTAGTTCTCCTGGTTATGCTGCAGGTGCATCCACTGCCCTCCTTAAGCAGTTTTTCGTTTGTTTGTTTCCTTTCGTCTATGTCATAAATGTCTTAGGAACGATGAGCGAGCTGGGTTGCGTGATTTGGACACCCATTCTCCTTTAAAATGAAGTCCCTCCTTCCCCGCGTCGAGTTCCCCAGTGAGGAGTTAGTTGCCTTTAAAGTTAGTTTGTTATTCTCTCAAGGTAAATGGCTGGGGCTGCAGACCTGGCTATGGTGGCGATGAAGTTGTGGTCGGGCCCGAGCTCCAGGCTGGGAGGTTCGTCCGGCTCGAGAGACATTGCTTCGTAGCCCTTGTTGACATGGAGTGGCTGGTGAGCCTGGCAGTACCTGATCACTGGCTGGTCGTAGCTATAATATGGCAAGGGCTTCACGTGGTGTAGGATCTGGTTATGAGAAAGAAAGATACTTATTATAAAAATGCTTTGGATGAGAAGATGACACTCATAGGATTGTATTTTGTTCTCTTTCATGGTGTTTTAAGTCATCAATTGCTGATCCAACTATTAATAAACATTAAACAAAATAACGCTTGTTAGTATGTAACTCGGTATTGTTTTGTCCATTATATATCATTTTATGTACAAAGCGTATATATACCTTGTATATGAAATCATATATGAAGACTTTTCAGTGTGTGTCCTATCATCTGTCCATCCAACATTTATCATCTATCAACATAGCAGAAAGTTAGAAACAACCTAAATTCCCATCAAAATTTAACATAATTAGGTTATGTTAAACAATTTTAACATATATTATGTACATGTACATTTGAATGCAGATAATACAAAGATTGGGGAATATCAACCTGTGTAATACGGTAAGACATGATATTAAGTTAAAAACTTAAGTTGTAAAGAATGTAGAGTAGGATCCATTTTGTGTGAATAAAACTGTGAACATATAGATAGATTTTTTTACTTTCAAAAATATCTTTATAAATCATTGAAATCTTTATTGTGGGCATATATAAATTTTATTTAACTTTTTTTTAAATTACAGTTTCTCACAGATTATTACTAACAATTCTATAATTTCTGAACAAAAGTACTCTAGAATCATGAAAGTGGGCACATCTTTGCATTCATAATAGTAATGTTGTTGATTTTAAGCTAATAAGCTAAAATGTGTCTAATGTTAGAATAATAAACCTGAATAATGGTCTATAGAAATATCTTTAATAGGAAATGCTGAAAATGTTAAAATTATAGTAATTTTCATTCTCTGTACAGCTTTTAATTATACCACAAATTTCTGATAAAGAAAAATGTCTCAAAACTAGAAAAAGGAAAATGATGATTGCTTAATTCTTGCTTTCATGCTACAGCATTTCTCATAACTCACTAGATCCAATATGACTCTTGATAACAGTCCACAAATGATAAAATGGCAAACCCTTCACTGTCCTGTAAGGTTAGAGGTAGGGGTGACGTAAACCATTGTCTCTTGGCTCCAGCCCCAGTTCTGTAGTTGGCTTTATGATTCTGGGCAGGGGCTTTGCGTACCACATTTCTGTTTGACCTGCTGCTCCCTGTTAGATTTTGCCAGTGGGGTCCACTGGAGGGAGATGGCAGGACTAGAGAAGATAGAAGGACTGCTCCTATGGTGGGCTTCCTCCCTGCTTTTTCCTGCTCCAGATATTTACCCCAACAACACTTCTTCATTCTGGCTGCAGCAGTACCCTTCCATAACAGCAGGTGATTCTGGTTTGTAATCTTTTCAACATTTGCATTTCCAACATTTGATCTCATCATGTCCCCCACAGAGACTCTAGCACCAGGGAAATATGAGGTTCATTTCCACAAAGCTCTTCCTCCAAGTGTTTGATTTTTAATGATGAAGATTTAACATCTTCCTTTAGTTCCTTAATTCTATAGGTGGTAAGAGTGGCAGTATTTCCTGAAGTTGCTGTCTATGTTATACTATGACACTGTCTTTTAGCCTTTGCATGAACTTAGCAAAAATTCTGTATTTACTTAGCACTACTTTATAAAATTCTTTGTGAAAATCCCTGATAGGTTGTCTGTCTCCTGACTCGACTATATCTGGCTCTTTCTGTAGGTTAAACTGCAGAAATTGATAAGTTGTTAACTGTGGCTTAATTGTTCTGTAGGAAGTTAACTAGTCATATCTCACTTAGCAACCTTATTTTCAGAATTCATTCCTCCAATTACTATATAAATACCTTAAATGCTCTTTAAACTAGGTCTTGTGTTTTCATCCTGATATCCTCATTAATGTGTTGAATAAAATTTTGACACAAATTCACTGTATGTTTGTATGAGAAATATGTTTTTAACACCTCTATACTTATTAAGATAAAAGTCACCTCCTCACATTTTTAAAGATATAGATCAAAGCAATGTTTTCTATGGCAAATCACAACTCATTAGTGAGTTATTAAATCAATTCAGTGAATCCAGATAAACATTTAAAAAATAGAATTAGAATAGAAAGTATCAGAGTATGTCATATGAGTAAAGGTAAGTTGTTTCATAAAAGTTTTGTTTCACATTTGTGTGTACATATGAGTATGTGTCTACTGAATCATACTGTGATTTTTTTTAAAAATTGGGAATCACAATAAAAGATGATTTTTAAAAATAATCAGAAAACATATTCAGATTACAGATTATAGTATGATTAGCAATAGCCTGAATAAATTTCCATCCTGCTTTAAATTATTCTTTTTTTCCTAACTCATAATTCACTGTTTTTCTCAATGAATGAGAAAATTAAACTAATATATATTGCTTTGTTTCTATGATGGGGCACATTTACTTCTAATTAAAAGCAAACACTATTTTCAGCAAGTCTTTTAAGAAATATTGAGGAAGAGTTAACTTCTTTATATTTTGATATAACCTGAATATACAATTCCATTCTCAAAAAAATCTGAAAGAAATACATACTAGGTCAAAGTTGGGATTTATACAGATATTTTTTAGACATTAGACATTAATTTCTCTGCTCATAGTGGAAGCAAGGAACAAATTATAAGACAACATGGCCAAATTTCCAAAAATAAAGTTAGGTCTTCCCCAAATCAATAGATTTTTTTGTTTTTTTTTCTTCTTCTTACTCATATAGGCCTGTTTGTCAGCAACTTCTATTTTAGGAAACCTCATTGGATTTTGAAGTGTGTTGGATAGGTTGAGATATCTGTGATTGGTGTCATGGGTCACCAAAACTCTGAAAAAGAGTAGAAATCATATCATATTATTCTGACATTTCAGCAGGAAGAATTTTATGAAGAAGACCTCCTTGGGCTTCCCTGGTGGCGCAGTGGTTGAGGGCCCACCTGCCAATGCAGGGGTCGCAGTTTCAAGCCCTGATCCGGGATGATCCCACGTGTCGCAGAGCAGCTGGGCCCGTGTACCACAGCTGCTGAGCCTGCGCTCTGGAGCACATGAGCCTCAGCTGCTGAGCCCGCGTGCTACAACTGCTGAAGCCTGCACGCCTGGAGCCCGTGCTCTGCAACAAGGGAGACCACCGTGGTGAGAGGCCCACGCACCGCGGTGAGGAGTGGCCTCTGCTCGCCGCAGCTGGAGGGGGCCCATGAGCAGCAACGAAGACCCAACACAGCCAAAAATAAATAAATAAAATAAATAAACATTTAAAAAAAAAAAAAGAAGACCTCCTTACGAGTTACATAGTCCACTCTTACTTTTGCTGCTGTTGTTGATAGGTGAAATAGTATTACTTGAAAATATAAAAAAACTTTCACCAAATCATTTCCAATGACAGCAACATTCACTGGGTATAGAACATTTTTTGCACACTTTCATTTAGAGGAATGACTCATTATCTTCAAATTAACCAAATACCAAAAGACATCAAAATAAACATTAAGCATGGATTGTGATTTTGTTCACCATCTTGTATCCTCAGGTATAGTCTTTCTCCAGTCATTGCAGTGAGAAGACACTTGAATCTACAAACATGTATGATCAGAGAATGTGAGAATAAGACAGGGTCTTAAAGACCCTTCTGAAAACCAGGTTAATCTACGGATGAAAACCATTAGCTCATTTGTGAACATGGTTGAATTTCCAGTATAAAATAAAATCCCTAAAGTTGAACTATAATAGGAAAGAGCAATCCCATATCTAAGATACTGTGGTATTTGTCTTCAAACGTGTCAAGGGACTTCCATTAATTTCAGATGCTTAGGTTTACATATTGCATCACTTCTGAACTCAGAAAATTCATTTTGCTGTTACAGTTGTACCAGTTTATTTTTATGTCAATGAACAAGGGCTTCTGCCATATTCTTTATTGTTTTTGAGACAAGCTTAAAACCTCTAGCAGGGTGAAAAATATTGTAAAGCTATCCTGCACAGAAGCCCGATAGCAAGACTTCAAAAGCCAAGTGAATTGGCAAGCTCTGAAAGAGTATCTGCGATGTTTGCTCCTTTACATTTAAAGTCTATTCTGTAGGCACTGTGTAATCAGCTCACTTTGTGGTTTCTGAGGAACTGTGAGACTGAGGTTTTGTACTTCATAATAATAATGTACAGTACATTAACCACCCGGGTCCCTGTGTGTATCGTTGTTTCCAGCAGTCAAAACAAAGTATGCTTAAATTCCTCTTAATGTGTATTTGGTATTTTTGTAAATGTGTTCATAGAGCTTTTCCAAATGGTCCCTGTGTTCCATCAGCTCTCTGATGGACTTCACTCTGTAGCACAGCACAACAACGTTGCTTAAATACGGCCTCATTCACATGCTTGACTGCTCATTGACTGCCTTGGAAGGTGCACTTTATTTACGGATACTGGGTGTGGTATGTGGAATGAAGGGAACTCATTGGGGGAAATATTCTAAAATTCTGTTTGTTTCTCTCAAGAATATGAATATTTCAACTCAATTGCATTTAAACTTTTATAGAGAAATATAAACTTCTATAGAGACATATTTCATAACTAAATTTGAGGTAGGTTACAAAGGGGAGGAAACATCATTATCACTAAGTATAAGTCTCTTTAATTATCCCAAGTTTCCTGTGAATCCACTGAAAGAGGGGACAATAATGATACCTCCTTTACCTCTATAAATTTCAGATAACTCTGAAAGTACTCCCTGGTTCTCAAGAAAGAAGAATATACTGAAAAGGCATATTCTTACCCAAATTTTACTCAACTTTGATACTGTCTTTCCTGGAAACTGTGCCCTGTCTTTTGTTTCTATTCAGAGAGATGCAAGGACATGAAGGGTCACAGAGTAGCTCATTAACAGGGGCTTTCATTCCTACTTTGTGCATTCAGAAGCTTAACATCTTTAGTCTGTGTGACGGTTTTCTAAAAACATTATTTACCTTTTGCCTAGAATATGTTTTTCTTCAAACATACTGAAGGGAATATAAAAGGACACACTTGTCTCAATTACAGTGGCCCATAGTGTTAGATATTCAAAGAGGGAAGAGGAAAAGGGGATATTTTTAAATCTTTGGAGAAAGAGCAAAATTATAGAGGGATATGTGGCATTTCAAAAGTCTGAAAATTGCTTCAAATCCCAGAGTTTTACATCCATAATAATTATATTTAAAGTGAGAAATGAATGTCTCTAGATAGTGAATGTGAGAGCAATGTGGACTCTTGATATATGTGATCATGAAAGGCTTTTGAAGTTCAGTTTTGTTTTGAACATAAAATTCCAATATCATTACCCTCTTTTCTCAAAGGTATTAGCATTAGTTATAAGTAGTTTAATAGCCTGATCATTCTAAAATTACTATGCACTATCATTAGTTTTATTTATTAACTTTTCATGAACATTGTTCACATTTCAGTATGAGTTCTTTCAATTGAAGTCATAAAAAGTTGATTTTCAATTTCCTAAATGACATTTGGTCTCTAATTTTTAGAATGAAAGTGTAGTGCCTAACTACTCAGACCATCTAAAAAGTACTATCCTACAAATCTGAATGAGGAATTAAATATAGTTGAGTAGCCCAATGAAGATGGACACTTGGTTTATTAGAAAAAAATTGAAAAATGAAGGGCAATAGCTAAATGAATATATAACTTAGCCTTTATTCTTCTTACTATATTAGTATTAGACAAGAATGGACAAGGAATAAGAAAATGTAAATAAGTTTGGGTACAGGTGTTTTGCAGGATTTTGATACAAGCCAATAAAACCTCAACTCATTTAAGTTAGTTAGGTAAAATGGAGACAATTGACGCATAGACACAAGAAATGATTTAACAGCAACACTGAAGGAAGTTCAAGGTTACCACTAGGTCTCAGGAACAACTGAAACTAGGAACACAAATGTTACCAGGGTCCTCTCAGTCAACCATGCCTTATAATCTCTGCAAGTTATCTTCATGTCCTATCAGTTTCTCCTACATGACTACGACAGCTCCAAAGCTGTACATGTTCCAGACATAGTAGATTCCATAAATGACCACAGTTCTTAGTAGCTCCTTTCATCAAGAAATTAGAGCCTATTTCTCTTTGCCTTTAATACTGGCTGTCCTTGTAACTTTCTTTGGGAAATAGAAAAGTGGCAGCAACACTGTTTGGGTTGCAAGGCATTTAGGATCCTGGCCAGGCTCACCACCACCATGAGAACAAGCCCAGGTTAGACTACTGAAGGATGGAAGGCTTGTGGAGCAACTGGGGCATCTTAGACTAGCTAGCACCCCCTACAGCCCAGAGAAGCTCATCACAGGCACATAAGCCAAAGAGCAAAAATCCCAGAGGAGGTTATGAGCATCTGACTGAGCTGTAAAATTAATAGTTCCTACAAACCTGATTCCATCCTTCATGTCTCAATTGAGAGAATTAACAATTACCTTTTCATAAATTTTACCTTCTTGGGTTTTGAATATCTAAAGACATTTATAATATAAAAGAAAAGAGACACGATAAGTAATGAACCAAAATAGTTTTATCAAATGACGTTTTTAATCCCATTCTACAATGAAACATTCTTATTCATTTTTTTTAAATACAAGCTTGCTTCTTCATTAGAAAACACTGTTTATCTAAGCATTTAGTTTCTTCTAATTAAAAAGTAAAATTTTAATATCACATGACATTAAAAAAATAGAGATGTTTGTGTGTTTTTCTATCATCATATCAAAGACTCTTAGAAATTCCTGCAAGATAGGAGAATGGATCAAAAGAAAACTTTACTAGCATATAATTCAGTGCAACTGGAGGAAAGCTAGTTTGGGCTGGGGAAAGGTCCTTTGCAAAACTATGAGACACTCACCAGCTTTGAGTGTCCAGGACAGTAAGGAAGGAAGAAAACTCAGGATTTTGAACAATTCCTTGGCCAG
This sequence comes from Monodon monoceros, assembly GCF_005190385.1. Classification (NCBI taxonomy): domain Eukaryota; kingdom Metazoa; phylum Chordata; class Mammalia; order Artiodactyla; family Monodontidae; genus Monodon; species Monodon monoceros. Next base: position 22,868,404 of record NW_021703775.1, on the reverse strand, counting down.
GAGTAAAACCAGGGAGAGATGCAAAAAGAGAAAAAGCCGTCACTCCCAGATTCACAGTGTGGGATGTGAAGTCAAGCAAGGGTGTGCCTGAACCAGAAAATCCACCTTCTATTTTAGAAAATGGTGAGTTTTTCAAGTGACAAAAGTGAAACAAAACTCTGCCTGCTGTTTTATTTCTTGTTGTTTAGCTGCCTTCACCAATAGCTCCTCTCTCTCTCTGTGACCTACAAACTTCAACTAATTCACTAATTAATCAAAATCTATACACACACACAAAGACCTTCCTCCCTAAGCAGTAACTATAACAGTGAAGAATCTCCAGAAACAAGAAAGATTGAAGAACTCAAGAGAAGATGATAAATCAAAGGATTAAAGGGCAAGATTTGCTAAAAATGAATAAAAATAAAAATAATTTTAAATGCATTCTTACTGAACTTCATCATCTAGACACTGATTAGGTATGTAGTAAGTATTCACATATTGATTGAATGAAAGAACAATAAAAATCTTATCTTTCCGCTACTTTGTTTTAAAGATTAAAATAAGTCATAAATGTGAAAAATGTAAAATAATCTATTAATATTTGTTAACTACACTCAAATGTATGACCTTTGTTTTAGAAAAACTTTAAAGGAAAAAAATGATAATGTTGCAAATTAATAACTGCCGCACTTCCATTTTGTTTACAGGCTAAAGTGTGTACAGCAACTCTGGCACATAAACTGCACAATGCTAGACACACTGCATGTTGACTTTTTATATTGACTGGACTCTTTGGACCATTTCAAACTTAAGTTCTGACAAAATTTACATGGTAGCATTTGTTTATCTTGTTCTGGTCTTATTAAAGGTGGGAATGTGTACTATTTGTGCACTCATGGTTGTCCAAATTTTAACTTGTAAGTCAGTGCTGGGAAAACAGAACAGAACATCTACTTATATCTTTATTGCTCTCCTACCAGGATGCCATGTTTGTGAGGTGTCCAGAGAGTTGATTAAGTTAATGAATGAGTACTAGCCATTCTTTGAAGTTCACTTTGACTTCATTAACAGGGAAATTTATTACATTAGCAGCACTCCCAGCATTCAGTGAGGTTTTGGACTAATGAGCTGGGTTAATTAGCTAATATTAACATCTAAAGTCTTTCCTCCTGTAGCTCTGGCCCCTGAATTTGAAAAAGTAAGGTCTCCCCAATAGTGCAATGAAAATGAACATACTATTTAAGTGAAATCTATATAAATTTGCTTCCAAAACACTTAAGTAAAAAATAGAGACAATAAAATATCAAAACCCACATTTTCCCCCTAAAAAATATATGGAAGTTTCAACAATATACAATGATGTGCAAAAGACAAGTATTTTCTATAACACAACTTGAATCTGAATCTACTTCCCAAAATTTGAAAACAAAACTATACAAAAGAAAACAAACAAAAAGAAAAACAAAACTTATCAGCTCATGAAACACATTCAATTTAAGATTTACTTTGTAATCCTTTCTCAGAAATTTGGAAAAGGAAATAAATAAAAGGCAGCAGGAATGCCAATACTAGGAAGGTGCAAGCAACAGGCATTAGAGCCATTTTCCTTCCAAGTTCACTTTCAGTTTCTCCACACTGTTCAGAGTAGCTTATTTCTAGTTTCCATATGAAATTTTGTAGTATGTATTTTGTATAGTTTTTTTGTTAAATCATTAATAGTGTCTGTAACTTGCTTTATACAAGAGTGTATCTCATCCAAACATGACCTGTTCTGTATTTGAAGATATACTCACTTTGTGATCCTCCCAAATAACCAATACAAATAGTGCAGTGAGTATTCAGTAAAAGCTAGAATATGTTTAAAAATGTAAAGATAAAATAAAATGAAATTCACAAATAAGGAAGGTGATTGAATTTCTTGCAGTCATGTATCTTTTCAGACCAGAATTGCATATCACAGGGTAAAAGGTTAGAACCAAATGACAAAAGCAGAAGGAAGAAAACCCCAGAAGAACATACACATACTTGATAGAATGAGATGAGCAACCTGAGATGAGTAAGAGAGTTTAAATAGAACTTCTTGGGGGACTGGCTGATCCTCATGAAAAAGAAGCATGGTGATGTATGTTTACTTACAAAAATCGGAGAAGCCCATTTAGAAAACACAAAGTTTTTATTCTGGTTGAATTTTAGACTAGCACAGGAGAGTGATGCACAAGTCATACTGGTCTCATATTTTTTAATAAAATGTGTTAAGACCGAGATTAATGCCTGGATCTCTGCCATGGAGTACTTTTGAGGAATAATTACATAAAAAGTAAATTTGCTATTATAGTTCATTTATTTATGTATTCATTCATTTACATGAAAATTACTTGTCACAGAAGTTGGCAAACATTTTCTGTGAAAGGCCAGTAGTAAGTAAGGCTTGTAACCCATATAGTCTCTGTCGTAAATAGTCAACTCTGCCATGATAGCATGAGAGTACATAGGCTTTGACAAAATGTAAATGAGTGACCATGGCTCTATTTCAATAAAATTGATTTATGAACATTGAAATGTGAATTTGATATAGTTTTCAGGTGTCACAAAACATTTCTACTCTTCTGTTTTTTTCAACCATTAAAAAAGTAAAAGCTATTCAGGTAGTGATCAATTTACTGTATACTACGCATTGCAGTAAGTATCTGCAAGGTATCTGAAGAAGAATAAAATAAGGGTATTTTACTCAAGGAGCTTATTCAGAACTGATAGAATGAGGCAAACCCAATTCCACTTCCCTGTGTTTTATATTGAATAACCCAAATCAAGAAAGCAGAGGGAGAAAAGTGTCCCAGCCAGCGGGCATTGCAGGTTTCCTTGTGAAGATCCAGGTCTTCCACTTAACAGCAAAGCTCTCAGCTGATCCAGGCAAAGAGCTGGACTCACACAACCTTGGTACTTAGAAGTCAGACTTAAACCTCCAGGTGGGAGTTCTGAAGTCACCATTCAAGTCATTTAGAGCAAACATGCTCGGGAAGAATAAACGCCCAATAACCCTTTAGTGAAGACCTTAAGCAACACTCTTAAGGCAGTGAACATGCACCTAGGTGTATGATGGTTTATAATGCAAAGCCCAAAAGAACTTTGGTGATTTTGTAAAAGAGGTTAGGTTCACAAGTCATCTAATTATAAATAGGTTTTTGTTTTGTTTTGCTTTGTGAGAAAGTTAAAAAGCCTTTTTAATTTCTCAATCTCACCAAGCCTTTGTCCATATCTGGGTCTTTGTACTCACCATACCCTTTGCCTGGGATATTCTTCTTCCAACTCTTTTCAGTGAAATTATGCTAATCTCTTGAGGCACAGTTTAAACGTCATGTTTCTAGAGGGACCTTCTCCAATCACTTTGTCTAAAGTGCCATCCCATCCCTATTCACATACGTAAGCCATACCTTGTTTCAATTCCCTGTTGTTGTTGTTTTTTTCCCGTCACAGCATTTATCAAAATGTTAAATATCCATGATTATATTTTGTTTCTGTACTGTACTGTTTTCCCCCAATGCTGTCAGAGAGCTTTTCTGATTCGTTTGATGCTTTCTGCTAGAATATTCCAATAAATATATGGTAAAAGAATGTATGAATTTATGAGAAGTATTAGTTAGAGAATTGGGTTTTATTTGGAAGAGGTTTGTCTCAGAAACGGTGAACTCCTCCCTTTCCTTTCTCTTTTTCCACTGTCTGTCATCCATTCTCAGCTTTGAATATAAAAGAGATGTAGGATAACACACAAACATTTCTCTCTACAAAAATTTGTATGCCTGACATTGTGCTGAGACCTAAAGGTATGAGAATGACTACAGGTATCCATGATCTTAAGGAATCTATAGCCTAATATGGAAGACAAATGTGAGCAGATTTACAATGTAACATCACTTGTGGTAAAATGCAATACTGGAGGTGTATGAACAATGACAAGGAAGGAAAGAAGAAAGAATAAGATGCTTATCAAGTGGTTCCTGATTCAAAGAACAAATGTTTATGAAGTCACCAAGAGAAAGCCTGGTACCACATGTAGCTTCAATATAGAGTAAGCATATAACATGTTGCCATGGCACATGGCTTCCTAAGTGCCATTGAGAACCTACTTCCCAAGTGGTGTATAACAAAAAGCTACTCTTTTAAAAAATTTAGCAATCTACCCAACTTACCCACAGCTTGCCCTTGTACAGAATGGATTCCACACCCTTAGTCTCTTCAGACATTGTCCGCATCTCTCAGGCCAACACTGCAAATGAAGTGTTGCAAATGAAGCATCCCAAAGTTATGTTAAGCAGTGAGACTTACCATACCTCTGGAATATGGGGACAGCAGGGCATTGCTACAAGCTGCTTTCTCAGCTGTTGCTGAGAAACAAAACAATCAGCCCAATCCACCCTTAATGGAAGCCAAAAAGTACTGCACTTAAAGCAGTAGTTCTCAGGCCTGGCTGCAACTTAGACGTCTGTGATGATTTTTAAATACTTATGTCTCGGGCTTCCCTGGTGGCGCAGTGGTTGAGAGTCCGCCTGCCAATGATGGGGACATGGGTTCGTGCCCCGGTCTGAGAAGATCCCACATGCCACCGAGTGGCTGGGCCCATGAGCCGTGGCTGCTGAGCCTGCGCGTCCAGAGCCTGTGCTCTGCAACGGGAGAGGCCACAACAGTGAGAGGCCCGCGTATCGCCAAAAAAAACCCAAAAAACAACAACAAAAAATACTTATGTCTCATCCCTACCCCAGGTCAACTAAATCTGAATTTCTAGGGTATGGCCTATTAAAAAACAAACAAACAAAACAACAACAAAAAACAACAAAACACCTCAGGTGATTCAAATGTGCAACTACGGTTGACAACACTGCTTCTTTTTAAATTTAGAAGGCTTTCCTTTAAAGAAGTAGGCCCAACAGGGAGTACACAGTATGATTTAACTAATTTCCCACACCTGCCTGGCTCAAAACAAAGTTGATTACTTCCCAATCAGAAGTTGACATACATGTGCACATAGGTGTACCTTCTTTTTTCTACCTTTCCAATTAAGTTTTTCTTAAGTTCAATTCATTACTGCTAATTATTTTGTCTCACCAATTTAAGCTTCTTCACTTGGTCCTATTCATATTCTCATTGGTGATTATTCTGTCATCCTTTTAGTTATCATCAATTTGGCTATGTATATATTCTACTCTTTTGTCTAAAGTTAGGTGTAATTCTGTTAGGTAGGTTTAACAGCTATCATTATACACATGTTTTTTAAATAGCTGCTTGGAGGGTGAATTTACCTTGCCTTGATGGCGAAGTGCCCATAAATGTTCAGTCAGCTGGAGAACTCCTTTGGCTAAACATTTTCACAATCTATTTATTTTCCTTTTTTAAAGTAATTTAATTTGCTGGGATGGTAGTAATAGCCCATTCCACTTTGCACTATGGGGAAGAAAGGATAATTTTATCTACTTAAAAGATAATAAAGGCTCCCACTGTTGAAAAATATCCACACCTCCCAATTGTTTCCATCAAGTGATAAATTTAAAAGAAAAGAAAAAGAATTAAAACTCAAAAGTGTTAGCAAGTAAGCAATAATGACTAAGAAAAATCTTTGGGAAGCATCATTAAATTTATCTTTGCTTTAAAGCAACCTGATACTCAATTACATAGGGGGCTGTAAAAGGGGGTCTTCTGCTGCTGAAATTAGTAAGAGTTGACTTATAATTGATGAAATTCACTATCTGTGGTAGTAAATCAGAGGAGGAAATGATCTGCAGGTATGAGACTACAGACATCAGCTTGAAGAAGCTGTTCTTCCACCCTCCACCCACCACTCCCACTGCCAGCTGCCACCCACCCCAAAGATCACAGGACTATTTACTTGCCTCTTACTACCATGTTCCACCATGGGCCACCAGGTCAACATGCTTATAGTTTCCCAGCACTACAGAGTATTAACTTGTATAGACTACCTCCATAGGTCCCTATTTTATTTATTTTTAAATTTAATTTTTTAAATTGAAGTATAGTTGATTTACAATGTTGTGCCAATCTCTGCTGTACAGCAAAGTGACTCAGTTATACACATACATTCTCCTTTTTATATTCTTTTCCATTATGTTTTATCAGAGGATTTGAATATAGTTCCCTGTGCTATACAGTAAGACCATGTTGTTTATCCATCCTATATACAGTAGTTTACATCTGCTAATCCTACACTCCCAGTCCTTCCCTCCCCCATCCCCCTCCCCCTTGCCAACCACAAATCTGTTCTCTATGTCTGTGAGTATGTTTCTCTTTTGTAGATAGGTTCATTTGTGCCATATTTTAGATTCCACATTTAAGTGATATAATATGGTATGTCTTTCACTTTCTGACTTACTTCACTTAGTATGATAATCACTAGTACATTTTGGTTGTTTCCATGACTTGGCTATTGTGAAAAGTGCTGCTCTGAACATAGGGGTGCATGTATCTTTTTGAATTATAGTTTTGTCCAGGTATATGCCCAGGAGTGAGATTGCTGGATCATATGATAATTCTATTTTTAGTTTTCTGAGGAACTTCCACAGCATTTTCCATAGTGGCTGCACCAACGTACATTCCCACCAACAGTGTGGGAGGGTTCCCTTTACTCCACATCTTCTCCAGCATTTGTTATTTTTAGACTTTTCAATGATGGCCATTCTGATCATGGGAGGTGGTACCTCACTGTAGTTTTGATTTGCATTTCTCTAATAATTAGTGATGTTGAGCATCTTTTCATGTGCCTACTGGGCATCTGTATGTCTTCTTTGGAGAAATGTCTATTAAGGTCTTCTGCCCATTTTTTGATTGGATTTTTTTTTATTGTTGAGTTGTATGAGCTGTTTGTATACTTTGGAAATTAAGTTCTTGTCTGTCCCATCATTTGCAAATATTTTCTCCCATTCCATATGTTGTCTTTGTTTTTCTTTTCAATTTTTTTAAAAAAATTATTTATTTTATTTTATTTATTTTTGGCTGTGCTGGGTCTTTGTTGCTGTGGGCAGGCTTTCTCTAGTTGCGGTGAGTAGGGACTATGCTTCGTTGCAGTGCACCAAATTCTCATTGTGGTGGTTTTTCTTGTTACGGAGCACGGGCTCTAGGCACGTGGGCTTCAGTAGCTGTGGCTCACAGGCTCTAGAGCACAGGCTCAGTAATTGTGGAGCACGGGCTTAGTTGCTCCGTGGCAAGTGGGATCTTCCTGGACCAGGGCTGGAACCTGTGTCCCCTGCATTGGCAGGTGGATTTTTAACCACTGTGCCACCAGGGAAGCCCTGTATTTTTATGCCTGCCTTGCTGTGCAAAAACTTTTAAGTTTGATTAGGACCCATTTGTTTACTTTTGTTTTTATTTCTGTTGCCCTGGGAGACTGCATATGTCCCTATTTTAGAATGAAGCTAAATTGAGTAGCTTAATTGACACAATCCAGAGGAGTTGGGTGAATCCATCATACTGTGGTTCATTTTTTTTTTTTTTGCCAACACCTAAAATCTAACCTTTTCTGAGTGTCTAAACCCACTCTACACCATGACTATAATAGTATTTTCCCCAACCCAAATTTATTTTCTATATTTCCAAAAAAATTCCACCCTGGCTTCTTGAATTCTGATTCGATCATTAACTACCCTTTATCCCAAACCACTTCAGTGAATTGCATGTAGCTTCCTCAGCTGTTTATTATAATTCCCATACCTTTTACTTCTGACTATCTCTGCAGCAGATCACTTCTAATCTACCGTTGTGTTCTAGTTTTATCTGTTTCTCCTAGATCCTGACTTCTGGGTGCTTGAAACTAGTTAAGGTATTTAGCCTAGATTCCTAATTTCCCACTGCTTTTAATAGTTTGATTTGAAAGCTCTTATTTCTGAGCTGTATCTTAATACAGATAAATCATGACATTTAGCAAGGAAGATGACACTTAGTGAATATGACTAAGAATGCTCAATAGAATGACTAATATTTTAAGTGCCAACTTAATTGTGGTTTACTGGTTTACTGTTATCACTAATAATACTTATAATAGTGTTATAAATAAGCTTATATATCACATATTAATATAAGTTATAAATTATTATTTCATCATGAATTTAGACCCTCAGAGAAGCTCTAGATGCCTGGAATGGAGTCTAGCATTGGGAATTTGGGAGAAAAAGAAATCACAATATTGGAAACATTTAATTATTATCATTATTTTTAACATATTTATTGGAGTATAACTGCTTTACAATGGTGTGTTAGTTTCTGCTTTATAACAAAGCGAATCAGCTATACATATATATATATCCTCATATCTCCTCCCTCTTGTGTCTCCCTCCCACCCTCCCTATCCCACCCATCCAAGTGGTCAAAAAACACTGAGCTGATCTCCCTGTGCTATGTGGCTGTTTCCCACTAGCTATCTATTTTACATTTGGTAGTGTATATATGTCCATGCCACTCTATCACTTCATCCTAGCTTACAGTTCCCCCTCCCCACATCCTCAAGTCGATTCTCTAAAACTGTGTCTTTATTCCTGTCCTGCCACTAGGTTCTTCAGAACCATTTGTTTTTTGTTTTTTTTAGATTCCATATATATGTGTTAGCATACAGTATTTGTTATTCTCTTTCTGACTTAACTTCACTCTGTATGACAGGCTCTAGGTCCATCCACCTCACTACAAATAACTCAATTTCTTTTCATTTTATGGCTGAGTAATATTCCATTGTATATATGTGCCACATCTTCTTTATCTATTCATCTGTTGATGGATACTTAGGTTGCTTCCATGTCCTGGCTATTGTAAATAGAGCTGCAATGAACATTGTGGTACATGACTCTTTTTGAATTATGGTTTTCTCAGGGTATATGCCCACTAGTGGGATTGCTGGGTCATGTGGTAGTACTATTTTTAGATTTTAAGGAGCCTCCATGCTGTTCTCCATAGTGGCTGTATCAATTTACATTCCCACCAACAGTGCAAGAGGGCACCCTTTTCTCCACACCCTCTCCAGCATTTATTGTTTGCAGATTTATTTTGTTATTTATTTTTAATTTTATGTTTATTTTTATTTTTTTTGCGGTATGTGGGCCTCTCACTGTTGTAGTCTTTCCCATTGCGGAGCACAGGCTCTGGACGCAAAGGCTCAGCGACCATGGCTCACGGGCCCAGCCACTCCGTGGCATTTGGGGTCTTCTCGGACTGGGGCATGAACCCATGTCCCCTGCATTAGCAGGCACACCCTCAACCACTGTGCCACCAGGGAAGCCGCTGCAGATTTTTTGATGATGGCCATTCTGACTTGTGTGAGGTGATACCTCATTGTAGTTTTGATTTGCATTTCTCTAATGACTAGTGATGTGGAGCATCCTTTCATGTGTTTGTTGGCAATCTATATATCTTCTATGGAGAAATGTCTATTTACTTCTGCCCATTTTTGGATTGGGTTGTTGTTTTTTCGTTATTGAGTTGCTTGTATATTTTGGAGATTAATCTTTCTAAGTTGCTTCATTTGCAAATATTTTCTAGCATTCTGAGGGTTGTCTTTTTGTCTTGTTTATGTTTTCCTTTGCTGAGCAAAGCTTTTAGGTTCCATTGGGTCCCATTTGTTTCTTTTTGTTTTTAGTTCCGTTTCTCTAGGAGGTGGGTCAAAAAGGATCTTGCTGTGATTTATGTCATAGAGTGTTCTGCCTATGTTTTCCTCTAAGAGTTTGATAGTGTCTGGTCTTACATTTAGGTCTTTCATCCATTTTGAGTTTAATTTTGTGTACGGTGTTAGGGAGTGTTCTAATTTCATTATTTTCTATGTAGTTGTCCATTTTTCCCAACACCATTTATTGAAGAGGCTGTCATTTCTCCATTGTAGGTACTTGCCTCCTTTTTCAAAAATAAAGTAACCATATGTGCATGGGTTTATCTCTGGGCTTTCTATCCTGTTCCCGTGATCAATATTTCTGTTTGTGTGCCAGTACCATACTGTCTTGATTACTGTAGCTTTGTAGTATAGTTTGAAGTCAGGGAGCCTGATTCCTCCAGCTCCATTTTTCTTTCTCAAGATTGCTTTGGCTATTTGGGGTCTTTTGTGTTTCCATGCAAATTGGGGAATTTTTTCTTTTGGTTCTTTAAAAAATGCCATTGGTAGTTTGATAGGGATTGCATTGAATCTGTAGATTGCTTTGGGTAGTACAGTCATTTTCACAATGTTGATTCTTCCAATCCAAGAACATGGTACATCTCTCCATCTGTTTGTATCATTTTAATTTCTTACATCAGTGTCTTACAGTTTTCTGCATACAGGTGTTTTGTCCCCTTAGGTATATTTACTCCTATGTATTTTATTCTTTTTGTTCCAATGGTAGATGGGAGAGTTTTCTTAATTTCTATTTCAGATTTTCATCATTAGTGAATAGGCATGCAATAGATTTCTGTGCATTAATTTTGTATCCTGCTATTTTACCAAATTCATTGATTAGCTCTAGTAGTTTTCTGATAGCATCTTAGGGATTCTTTATGTATAGTATCAAGTCATCTGCAAACAGTGACAAATTTACTTCTTCTTTTCTAATTTGGATTCATTTTATTTCTTTTTCTTCTCTGATTGCTGTCGCTAAACCTTCCAAAACTGTTGATGATTAGTGGTGAGAGTGGGCAACTTTTTCTTGTTCCTGATCTTAGAGGAAATGGTTTCAGTTTTTCACCGTTGAGAATGATGTTGCCTCTTGGTGTTTTATATATGGCCTTTATTATATTGAGGTAACTTCCCTCTATGCCTACTTTCTGGAGGGCTTTATCATGACAGGGTGTTGAATTTTGTGAAAGCTTTTTCTGCATCTATTGACATGATCATATGTTTTTTCTCCTTCAATTGGTTAATGTGGTTTATCACATTGATTGATTTGTGTATATTGAATAATCCTTACATTCCTGTGATAAACCCTATTTGTTCACGGTGTATGTTCCTTTTAATGTGCTGTTGGATTCTGTTTTCTAGTACTGTGCTGAGGATTTTTGCATCTATGTTCATCAGTAATATTGGCCTATAGTTTTCTTTCTTTGTGATATCTTTGTCTGGTTTTGGTATCAGGTTGATGGTGGCCTCATAGAAGGAGTTTGGAAGTGTTCCTCCCTCTGCTATATTTTGGAAGAGTTTGAGAAGGATAGGTGTTAGCTCTTCTCTAAATGTTTGATAGAATTTGCCTGTGAAGCTGTCTGGTCCTGGGCTTTTTTTTTTTTTGTGGCATGTGAGCGTCTCACAGTTGTGGCCTCTCCCGTTGTGGAGCACAGGCTCTGGATGCACAGGCTCAGCAGCCATGGCTCACGGGCCCAGCTGCTCCACAGCATGTGGGATTCTCCCAGACTGGGGCACAAACACTTGTCCCCTGCATTGGCAGGTGGAGTCTCAACAACTGCGCCACCAGGGAAGCCCCTGGGCTCTTGTCTGTTGGAAGATTTTTAATCACAGTCTCAATTTCAGTGCTTGTGATTGGTTTGTTTATATTTACTATTTATTCCTGGTTCAGTCTCAGAAGGTTGTGCTTTTTTAAGAATTTGTCCATTTCTTCAAGATTGTCCAATTTATTGGCATATAGTTGCTTGTAGTGATCTCTCCTGATCCTTTGTATTTCTGCAGTGTCAGTTGTTACTTCTTTTTCATTTCTAATTCTATTGATTTGAGTCTTTTCCCTTTTTTCCTTGATGGGTCTGGCTAATGGTTTATCAATTTTGTTTATCTTCTCAAAGAACCAGCTTTTCGTTGTATTGATCTTTGTTATTGTTCCCTTAATTTCTTTTTCATTTATTTCTGATATGATCTTTATGATTTCTTTCCTTCTGCTAACTTTGGGTTTCTTTTGTTCTTCTTTCTCTAATTACTTTAGGTGTAAGTTTAGGTTGTTTATTTGAGATGCTTCTTGTTTCTTGAGTTAGGACTGTATTGCTCTAAACTTCCTTCTTAGAACTCCTTTTGCTGCAACCCATAGGTTTTGGGTCACCGTGTTTTCATTGTCATTTGTTTCTAGGTATTTTTTGATTTTCCCTTTGATTTCTTCAGTGATCTCTTGGTTATTTAGTAGTATATTATTTAACCTCCATGTGTTTTTATTTTTTACAGATATTTCCCTGTAATTGATATCTAGTCTCATAGTGTTGTGTTAGGAAATATACTTGATACGATTTCAATATTCTTAAATTTACCAAGGCTTGATTTGTGACCCAAGATATGATTTATCTTGGAGAATGTTCCATGAGCACTTGAGAAGAAAGTGCATTCTGTTGTTTTTGGATGGAATGTTCTATAAATATCAATTAAATCAATCTTGTTTAATGTGTCATTTAAAACTTGTGTTTACTTATTTTCATTTGGATGATCTGTGCATTGGTGAAAGTGGGGTGTTAAATTCCCTACTATGATTGTGTTACTGTCGATTTCCTTTTATGGCTGTTAGCATTTGCCTTATGTATTGAGGTGTTCCTATGTTGGATGCATAAATATTTACAATTGTTATATTTTCTTCTTGAATTGATTCCATTATCATTATGTAGTGTCCTTTGATTCTTGTCTTTATTTTAAAGTCTATTTTGTCTTATATGTGAATTGCTACCCCAGCTTTCTTTTGATTTCCATGCAAATGGAAATCTCTGCATTGTCCAAATCTGTCCATTCCCTCAGTTTCAGTCTGTATGTGTCCCTAGATCTGAACTGGGTCTCTTGTAGGCAGCATATATACAGGTCTTGTTTTTATATCATTTCAACCAGTCTATGTCTTTTGTTTGGATCATTTAATCCATTTACATTTAAAGTAGTTTTCGATATGTATGTTCCTATTCCCATTTTCTCAATTGTTTTGGGTTTGTTATTGTAGGTCTTTTCCTTCTCTTGTGTTTCCTGCCTAAAGAAGTTCCTTTAGCATTTGTTGTAAAGCTAATTTGGTGGTTCTGAATTCTCTTAGCTTTGCTTGTCTGTAAAGTTTTAATTTCTCCATTGAATCTGAATTAAATCCTTGCTGGGTAGAATAATCTTGGTTTTAGATTTTTCCCTTTCAGCGTTTTAATTATGTCCTGCCACTCCCTTCTGGCTTGCAGAGTTTCTGCTGAAAGATCAGCTGTTAACCTTATTGGGATTCCCTTGTATGTTATTTGCTGTTTTTCTCTTGCTGCTTTTTTTTTTTTTTTTTTTTTTTTTTTGCGGTACGCAGGCCTCTCACTGTTGTGGCCTCTCCTGTTGCGGAGCACAGGCTCCAGACGCGCAGGCTCAGTGGCCATGGCTCACGGTCCTAGCCACTCCGTGGTATGTGGGATCTTCCCGGACCGAGGCACGAACCCGTGTCCCCTGCATCGGCAGGAGGACTCTCAACCACTGCACCACCAGAGAAGCCCCCTTCTGCCTTATTTTTAATGTTCACTTGGAATACAAGCTGAACACATTTTTATACATCTAAGCTGTAGTTGTCATAGTGTCCAGCTGGGGACCTGACATTGATAAAGTTTCCTAGGAACCTACAAGTCAGGTGCTCCTTGTCTTTTCATGTTACACCAAAGGGTCATGACTACTGCAAAAGGGACCAGGTAACTCTAATCTAATGCATGCCTTTGGACTGTAAATTGATTTTTTTCCTTTTGTCCCCTCAGAATTCTTTCTTCTCTTCCATACCCTGCTATACCCAAAGAATCTCAATTTATAACTAGACTGCTTCACCAAGCTCTCTTGCTTTCCATCTTTGATTAGCTTCAGTAATGAGAGGTATCCAGTGGTGGTGGGAATGGTAGGTTGGAGTATTTAGTACTTGCCACACATTCTGGCCTTACTACAGTTTTGCAGTGTCTGGTTCTTCTACAGCAGTGGTTTTCAACCTGGAGGAATTTTATCCCCCACCCTCACCCCAGGAACATTTAGAGGTTAATATCTGGAGTTATTTCTATTGTCGAGACTGATGCAAAACAAGAAATTGTCAGGCCTGAAATATTACTGGAATCTAGTGTAGAGGCCAGGGATGCTACCAAGCATCCTACAATGCACAAGACATCCCCCAACAACAACAACAGAGGATCATCTGATTTAATGTTGAAGTACCACTGTTAAGGCACCCCGTGCTGTAGTTACAGCTCCTTTTAAATGGACCTTTTTCACATCTATAGTGCCTACTTAGATCTGATCACACTGTATCTTCCCTCTGCTCCTTCAGGCCTTGGGGGTAGGAGGTCAAGAGCAGCTTCCAGCTTTTTCTGTTTGAATTCTGCACCATGCTTTGCAGATCTCCCCTTATCACTGCTCTCTTTTCTATACAATTCCCTTCACTAAACTCTCTTTGATTAAAACTTTTAAGTGTGCAATGTTTCTTTGTGGGATTCTAAGTGACATGGAATTTTAGATTTACATGTAGCAATTGATATGAATATTTAACATCGTGTTCATTTTGCTTAAATTAGTAACTTCCACCAGTACTAATTGCTAACAGTTTTTGAGTGGTGTCTCTGGGCCACCCATCTTTATAAATACTTGATGTGATCAACTCAATGTTCACAAGAGTTCTATGATTTGGTTGCTAATGTGATTTTCATTTAAAAGATGGTAAAACTGAGGCACATGGGTGAACTGACTTGAACAAGGTCACATACTGAACATGGCTCTCAAACCTTGGTGTTTACTACCTCAAGCAGTGCACTCTGTCTTCAGGAAAAAAAAAAAAACTGTATAATATCTGTAACACAAGAAGCTAGAGTTGGTGCTAGTGAATAATTCAAATAATCACAAAGAAGTTTTCAGAGAAGCATCCAGGGCAACTCTTGGTGGCATTCTATACTCCACTCTGCATTGCCTTTGTTTCTCTTTCCTTTACTTCTCTGTCTTTACCTTCTTCTTGCCTCCTATCTTTCCTCTCATTTCCTTTTTGTTTCTCTTTTCCCTTTATTCTTGCATGCCTCTCCATTTCCACTCTTCCCTCCCATTGCCTTGCCTATTTTAACAAAACTTGGTCTTTCTCTGGCACCTAAATGTTAAAATAAACTAGGTTCATTTCTTAGTCAGAATGGCATTCAAATCATCAGGAACAGAAGGAATGTATGAAATATTAATTAAGGCTATTCGTGGGATTTAATGAAATGTTAAATACAAAATCAAACTTTATTTTTCCAAGTGCTAATGTCTTGAAGCAACAATATAGCCAATTTCATAAAGAATTTTTGTTATGTAATCAGTTGAATCTTAAAGCCTATACTTTAAAAACACAGAAAAAGCAGGTTTTAATTTATATTCATATTATATAGAGATATGAAGCTTTTTTAAAAGGAATAGTTTGTTTTTATAAGGGCTTTTGTTTGAAAATATGAAATGCTGATATTTAAAAGTAATAGTTTCTTTGAAAATACTTTTTAAAAGTGGACAAATTGATTCATTCTCTAAGGAATTATGACAGTAAGGGAAAATGTATACTCGTTGTTTTACATGCAACAATCCTAAATGTGTAACATATTCTATACATTTTTTACAAAAAATATGTACAGTACTTAACACAAAAAGCTGAGCTGGCCTGATACTTTCATAAATGGATGCATTGGTGGATGAGTGAAATAAGATTTTGTCTTAGAGGAAATACTGGCTTTTTATTAGGTCAACTGAGAATTTGTAGTATGCAAAGAATTGGTGTTATTCTAAAAGATGTTTAAATACTCTTTCTAGAGATATACAAGTTATTTTTTCCTAGGGAAATTATTTCCGATTTCTATGACTAATTGAGAGCAATGCACAACATGCTTGTCCTAAACTTACATATAGAGAGAGTTAAGACTGGAAGCTTATGCTTGTAAATTCAAAGTGCTCTTCTAACTCTGTCTTCTTTATGGACAAAAGTAAATCCTCAGAAATAAGAAAACAAAGGACTCTTTCTCATGGCAATTTTCTCTGTAAATAACCCTCTCACAAGTCAAAAACAAAGCATTCTCTTGGCATTTCAGAAATTTAGCTGAAATCAGGATGTGATTCTTCCTGCCTAAAACTATCCAGGATAACTGAAGAATTGGGAGAGATTAATTGCCTTCTTCATTCTTTGCAGGGAATAGAATGTGCTGGGGACAGACTATATTGAAATTCACATGAAACTGACACAGAGAAATGTCTTCTTTTGATGTGTACAGCACTCTAATTAATGTTATAAAGAGGTCTGAACAAAGATATCAAATGAAGCATCCTGTAGCACTGCTTAAGAAATGACTCATATTTCTTTGAGGGTTGCTCATAATCACCAACTAGTTTCAGGCACAGTGGGGCTATAAAGTATGTATTTCAATTAATTGCCATAAAAAGAGGCAGATGAAGGTCATTAACCTCTCCATAGGACTTGAAGGATCATTCTGCTACCTTGGTTTCATAAACCGTCATTGCTACTTAAGGAACTCCTCTTCATTAAAATGACTAAATGTACCCTGAAAAAAACAAAAATATTTTTCTCAAATGATTCTACCATGTTCTTCTTATTCCCAATCAGATGCAGAACCAGAGAAAAAAAATACTGATAAGTAAAATAAAGGGATTAATTTAGAAGATATTTAAGGTTCACTTTGACTTATTCTATGTTTTCTGTGAATACAATTTTTTTTTTCCTGTTTGGAGTAGTTGACAGTGATAATATAACTGAAGTGGTGAAATTAATTAGATGAATTTGGAATTTGAGATGTCCCTTAAAGGAAGTTCATTTGTTACTGAAAAAAACACTAATATTTTTGTTAAGGTGGTATATTCAATGTCCTTTAACACCTCGCTCCTAGTAGTCTAGTCCACACTACCTAGGAGCTTGTTGGAAATGCAAAATCTCAGGTCTCACCCCAGACTTAGTGAATCTGAGTCAGCATTTCAACAAGGCCTCTAGATGTTTCATATGCATGTTCAAGTTTGTGACACACTGCTTTAGCAGATCAATTGTTTCATAGCAATCATCTACCAGAATGGTGATGGTATTTATACTGGATGACCCCAATGTTTCCATCATGCCTAGATCAAAAAAAAAAGAAAAAGCAAAAAAGAAAAAAATATTTTTAGATTCCAGAGAAGTGGTCGTCTGGACCAGCAGCAGCAGCATGACCTGTTAACTTGTTAGAAACACAAATAATTGTACCCCTCTCCAGACCTACTGAATCAAAACTATGGGTTCAGGGCCCAGGAACCTGTGTTTGAACAGGCCCTACAGGGGATTCTGAGGCACAATGTGACTATGAATGGGAATGGGAGCTGAAGACTCATCAAATTTAGGTAATCAGGATGAAAAGCAGTTAACTGGAGTTACCAAATAAGAAGAAAACAAAAGTTCCAAAAAGAGGCTGAGAGTAAAAGGAAATATTTCCAAAAACAGTGCCATGTTTTAAAGGATTAGTAACATAATATATGTAGAATGGACTATGTTTGTTATATTTTCTTCAACTCCATAAATTGTCCTTCAAAACTCATAAAATACTAGCTCCTTTACAGAACCCATTTCTCCCAAACAGTATTGTTTTCTGTTCTGAACTCTCATCCCCATTATCTGTACAAAGGACCCTGTGGGATTGCTTCAAATATAAAATTTCTAGAGGGTAGATATTTGGTGTTATATCTCTGTAGCCCCCAGGCATCTAGCACTATACCTGGGATAGAGTTGGTGTATAATATGTGTTTTCTATTTATTTGTTAATGTTTTGTTTTAGGATTAAAAGGCCTATTTATTTTCCTGGTTTAGAAGTCATCCTATATTTTTTTTAAGATGAATAACTACCTGTAAAATACACTGAAGTCCACTGATTAAAAATAAGCTATGTTAAGAATTTCTCCTTTTATATATTAAGCATTAAAAAAACCCACCTATAGATGTATCACAAAAAAAGATGTATAGGTACCACTAGATTAATATTTCTGAAAAAGAATCCCAGTTTCTTCAGTTAAGATGTTATTCAGATAAATAACATATACTGCATTAATTTATGCATTGCAATCTATGCAGACTGAAGATTATAATGGAAACATATTTAAGGTCAGGAGAAAGCTTTCATATACATGTCAAATGAAAAATGGAGATCAGAAATTACTATATTTCCATTAAAATAAATCTAGCACATATGCCTATGCATAGATGTATGAGTGTTGTGTTTTTCACTGGGTGATGAATTTAAGCTGATTTTTTTGCTCTTCTTTTATAATCACATAATATGAATAAATGCCATCTTTTAGAAATTATTTATTTTATGTAATTTCATTTATTTATGTTGTATTTATTATTGGGCACCCCTCATTTTGAAATGATAAATGTAATGTTCTCTTCATTTCATGCTTGAAGAGCTTCCTATAATCTTATTAATATCGTAATTCCACATCTGAATAACTTCTTAAAATACCAGTAACTGTGTTGGCCAGTAATTTTGTGAAGACTGAATTTCTTTCCATGTAATTTTTTATTTACTCATTCACAAAAATAAAATACTAAGACAGTTAAGTAAATATGCCTTAAAGAAAACTGCTCAGCACAGCATGTAGTGAAATGCTTTAATTGTGAAATCAATTATTTTGCACAAAATTAATTCAATTCGCATAGAAGTTCACAATAACTTAGTGGCAGACTGCACTGTAGGATGCATTGTAGCAATTTGGGTCTTTGTATTCTATCCCCTCCTAATCCCTTATAGGCAGTGTTCTCTTGTTGTTTACAATATGACTATATCAACATTCAATTAATTCTGCAGTTGAAAATAAACTATCTAGATGTTAGTCCTCCAAAGATTTCTTGCTACATGCATTCTTGAAGAAGAATGTAAGAAAGTAAAAACAACTATTTGAAAATTCTGATCTTGTGTTTACATTGGCCTCTATATTTTGAATAGTCTGCATAAAATTTAAGAATAAGAACTTTTTAAATATTTGAATAGCTGTATTGTAATTAGAAGAATCTTTTCTCAAATGTCTGGCTACAGTTTTCTTTCTGAAGTTAAGCATGTGGTAAAATTAATAATTTGAAGGATTAAGCAAAATAGAGCATCAATTTCTAATTATGTGCTTTATAATATCAATAGTATTTTTTAAGTGGCTCAAGAAAACTTCTAATAAAGCCAAATTTCATGAGAGTGAATTTTGGTTGAAAACCAAATAGTCCATATCATATTTTAGAAGCAGATCATCACTACCACCTTTTGTATGGTAATCCAGGAAGGGTCTTTTTCTTTTTTTTTTTTTTTTTTGCGGTATGTGGGCCTCTCACTGTTGTGGCCTCTCCCGTTGCAGAGCACAGGCTCCGGATGCGCAGGCTCAAAGGCCATGGCTCACAGAACCAGATGCTCCGCGGCATGTGGGATCTGCCTGGGCCGGCACGAACTCGTGTCCCCTGCATCGGCAGGCGGACTCTCAACCACTGCGCCACCAGGGAAGCCCATGGATCCTTTTTTATTTAATTTAGAATGTGTTTCTATTTTCTACTAATAATTTTAATTATATCTATATAACATATATTATTAATAATCTTTTTTCATAAAAACATATAACTAGAGTAAATGGTTTATGGTATATATTAAAATATTAAAGTAAAAAATATTTTTTTTACCCTCTCAGATTTATATAATTGAGTTGCTGCAAATACCTGGTAGAAAATAAAATTGATTTTGATGTACGAGAAGTTTAACAATTCTATATTTAAACTGTTAGCAGGGCTTGAATCAATCATGTTCTTCAATTTATTTATAATGAAAGACATTAAAATGCAAAGACCAGCCATATAGAAATCTATAAATTTAGATGAGGAAGAAAAAATATTGTCTGTTGGTCAAGCAGAAACAAAATGAACCATGAGTAGAAATATCTTCAACAAGGGTTAATCAGTGACAGTGCACTTGACTGATTTCTGAGCAATATGCACTTTAGCTGAATGATACCTAGCTGCTCCTATCTCTTTAATAGTTTGTGAGTTCAGAAAACATAAGCTATATGAGTATCTTGGCAAGCTATATCTTCAACCCTCACCTCAAATTCAACTTCATCTGGGAAACCTGCCATGATTGATTGGAAAAGAAGTACAAAGTTTTTCCTATTCATAGAGCGATAAAGAAAGCTTCTAGCTTATTTTCCAAAATGAAACATGAACCATTAATAAGCTACACTTAACTTTTTCCAAGTGATCAATTTTCCTTAGATTATAAGTTTGAAAATGGCAGAGAGTATATTGATTGTGAATATTTATAACACGTGGGGAAAAAATCAAGAAAATACAAATTATAAATGAGTACATTGATTGTCTGGTTTCCAAACATCTCTAACCCTTTCTTAGCAGTATTTGTATAATATTTTCATTTCTATCATAGGTTTCATTGTCATAACATTCTAAGAATAAAAATTAGTCGCAATTAAATTTAATGAAAACTTTGAAAATTTCTCATGTAACTCTTTTAATCCTTACGGGAGTTGTCTGATTCAATTTTCCTTTACCTTTTCTCCACTCTATCCTACAGAGGAGCAAAATAACAAGAGACCTCAGAGCAGAGAGGTAATTTAGTTTTAAAAGTATCTACGGGAGGTACAGATGAATTCAGACAGTAAACACTTTGATTCCTGCTCTCTAAGTGGCCCCCTTTCAATTTCTTTATCTTGTGTCAACAGGCTGTATGATTTCTGCAAAGGAATACATTTTCTTTGTTGACAAAATAAAAATAGCTTGCTTAAAGAATGCAGAGGGAACAGGATTTTCATATTGTTTCCCTTGCTGTTTTTCTTCATGCTAATAGCATCACAGTGAAGCCATTCTAGTCAGCAAGTTCCTGACACTTTGATTGGCTGAACACAGTGAAAACTTGCTGGGGAGCAAATTTGACTGTCACTTCTTTTTTATTTCCTTCCATGGCCAGGTGACTTGGAGACCACAAAGGCATATGGAAGGGAAATACATATGAGTGCTCTGGGGAAAATTCCCATCTTGTTATCTACAGCAGGAGAAAGATAACATGTGGCCAGGGAAAGGAAAAACAGTATCCATGCTATAAAGAAAGCAGTGAGCTGTCAGGTGGCCAATGATATTTCTAATAGAAAAGAGAGAAGAGTGTGGAAAATAAAAATGATTTGGAAAACATGATGGTTGGGTAGAGAAAGATGGCTCCAGAGATAAAGAGTGAACAACTGGTATAAGGAGATTTGATTTGCACTAATAATATATAACTTTCCATTATTGGCAATTTTCAGCCCATGCTGATCTTTTATCTCTTTGGATTATTCCTGTGTTGACGTATGCAGCCTGCTCTGCATAATCTCACCAATGTCAACAATTCCAGCATTTAAGATCAACAGGCAGGAAGCCCATTATCTATTGAGTTCAACACAGAATATTTAATGATTAGGTGTTGAGTTGAAAATAGAGAGTGGGGGTTTAAAACATGGAACAGGAAAAAAGAAAGGAATCTTTTATGGAGTGAATAGGAAAATTTAGTACTTTGGTTAAATTTAACAAAGATGGCCTATTTTGTGAAAATTAAAAGAGTTACAGGGAAAAGTCTGTGTTTCAGTGGAAAATTATGCATTTCCCAGAGTATACTTTTCCAGGTTATCTATTCCTTATCCCACAGGAGTTATTTTACAACAATGTAAAATGATTCTTACCTATAGACAACAAAGACAGTCTTTCAGATGGAGGTTCAGTTGACTTCTTTTCCTCTCCATGGAAAAAAAAACACTTTCTCTTTGTAAAATCATTTCACAAGTTCTTTATATAAATTTTGTACTTGTTTAACTTCTTTGAACAAGTTGTAACATCTGTCTAGAATCTTCATTATGAGTTAAATAAAATCTTTAACACATGTTCATTTTGCCTGTATGAGGTTCATGATTTTACCATATAAAAATTATTTTTTAACAGAGTTCATATGTGTAAAAATAATCAGAACCTTGTCTGGTATAAGGAGAGGTGAATAAATGTTGCAGTTGTTGCTATTATTTTTTATGAGCTAGCATTCTTGATTCTATGTGATGGGCACAGTCATGATTAGAACTGAAGAAGGTCAGAGCGTAGTGAGATAATCAATTAAATAAATAGTTCCAGTACAGTGTGTTAAGAAATGTAATTAAGGTAAATGTAAGTTCCTGTAGAAATGTGGATAGAACAGCAATTGACTCTGCCTTAAGTTCAAGAGAAAAATGGGTTTGGGCTAGGGCAACATTTGAGAGTTAGTTTAGAAACGGAGTTAGCCAATCACATTATTGTACCTAGCTATCCTTGATAAATAACTATAATCAGACATTGTAATATTAAACACAGAATCAGGACAAAGGCAATGAGTGAAAAAGCTCTCTTTCACTCAATCAGAAATAAAATGAATTTGAACACTAGGTCACATTTACTAGAACTAGGAAGTGAGCAAAAATACTAAGTGTTCTCTATTTAACTGTGTAGATTTAGGAGTAGCTGAGATTAATCACAGCAAAGAAACATAAAAGACATAATTTAAAAATAAGTGCTAGGAAGCTTACAAATTGAGGTTAAGTTTAGATAAAAAGTTAAGGCCAACTTTTTTTAAGGGTAATTACATAAGAAGGAAATCACATAAGGAGGAAATCACATAAGAAAAAAGTAATAATACAAATTTGAAGCACTGTGTCTCTGTTCAATGTCCTCGTATACAATTATATCATTGTAACCTTTGAAAGAAGATCCTGTGAATTCATGTGAAGAAGAGAATATTAAATGTTTTATTATAGTTGAGGACTCTTAAACATAGGTTTTTATGCTAAGATCTGTGATAATAATGCTAAATGCTTTTATGTATATGGAGCTTATGGTCTCAAAAATATTTTCTGTATACAATATTTCCTTTAAATCCCTAACCACTATTAAAAAGGAAATTTTATTTTTCACATCTTCAAGATGAGAAAGCTAAGTCAGAGAAATAAATGCTGTTATACCAAGTTAAACAGCAAATACACCTTGCTTTTCTGGTTCTGCATTCTGTGCTTTTTCTACTGCAAGCTGCTTCTCAGTATAAATGGAAACTTTTGCTCTGGAGATGCTTTGGGGTCATAGAGTTCAGAGTTGAGGACCCATTAGGAGTAAGGATAGGAGCTTTGTCCCTAATTCCTAACTTCTTTAAATTCCAGAAGAAGGGTGGGACAGAGATGGCAGAGGAACCAATTAGGTTATCCTTCTGTCTTGTCCCACCCTCAGACCATGATACCTAGAGGCAATAAAGAAGAATTGCATGTTATAATCTTTTATCCCAACACTGTTATAGTTAGTTTACTTTTTGCCTTCTAAAAGAAATGCATTTTCGTTTTTAAAAAATGACACAGCATTTTGTTTTAGTTTACAGAAAACATGTAAAGATCAAGGCCAATCCTAACAACCACTACATAACCGTACTGGTTTCAATAATGTTACTGTTTAACAAAGAAAACTGTGTAGTATAAGCCTATAGCTTTCTTGTTTATCTTCCTTGTATAGGACAAAGAATGCCAACTTGTTCTCAAATTCAGTTTGGGACATTGTTAGATGATGCATGCCTGGGGTATTGACTAATTTATCAACTTGCAGAACCACCACCTAGGATTTGTCAGGCTGTGCCCTTCAGAAATTGCCCAGACCAACAAATGAGGGAAATCAATTCCAACACACGCTCCACTCACACTTTCTTCCCCATGGGGAGCACCTGCCTGGAGTTGGACTGCAATTATTTGGAGGAGATGCTCACTGTTATTTTATTCACACTGTGATTCTGTACGTGCTAGCCGATGTAGTGATGAAAGGGAATACAAATAGCAGGGAAGACACTGGAAAGGTGGTCAAGGAGGTGAGGTTTGCCTTTAGAAACCCCTGCTTCTGTTTCCCAAATCCCTTCTGTAGCTCAAAAGTCTCTTGTCCTCATCACTCACTTCCATTCTAGTGCCCTCTCCCTCTTCCAATAACACTCATCTTCAAAGAGTAACTCAAAAAGCATGAGCCGTCTAATAATCCTTCTTTGGAAGGGCTTCTCCATTGCTAAATAAATCACTAAAGAGGGAAATTCTAAAAGTTAATGGGATTTAGTTTTTAAGCTTCAGTGACATTCTAACTTTATACAATTTTTATTTATTTTTTTATTTATTTTAGTTTAGTGAGAACTTAAATTTCAGGAGGAGTTTATGATATCTCCTTTATGGTTTCCATGCACCATTCATGCTTGAATATGAGTCACAGTCATGAAGAAAGAGTGTTGATCTGGAATAACCAAATTCTAGGTTCCCAAGCCTATTGTTAAATGTTTCAATGTCATAGAGCTCAAGGGCATGATCTCTTTCCATTTTTTAATGTGCTTCTCTTCTTAGAAACCTGATTTGGGCAATTACACCTTCTGATTGGACCCCAGAGAGGATCATGGTAATCAATAAATACTGTGCTACTAAAATGGCAGGGCATGTTTCTTTATCTCACTCTAAATATGGGAAAAAACAAAAAACAAAACAAAAAAACTCTCCAAAGTTCTTTTCTCAGCTACTTGGTAAGCCCGTTTGATGTTACAACGACAAAGAGATAATTTACCAGGGGTATAATTTGTTGGCTATTACTCTGATGGCCTCAGAGGACACAGAATCAATATTCCCTTGCATCTGCTGAGTTCCCTGAAGTAATGCAGGGCTACCTCTTCTCAAGTCAAAATTGGAATCAGAGAATGATAGAACCAGAGTCCATTAGAGCTGCAAGTGATCAAGGGAAGGATCTTGCCAAAACCCTGTTACAGCTAAGATATGTGGAAAGGGCTTCACAAAACACCTTCTAAACCTCTATGGTAATCATTTCAACAATTCTAGAAGTCAGTGTTAGGAGGCATTATCTACTTGAGGAAACAAAGCTCCTTGCCCAAGTCTATCCATGCTCTTTAATAAGTTAGAAAATCAAGAGAAAGACTTCTGATTACAAAATTGGAATATAAGACTCTTAGCTGATTGTTAAATAATTTATCAGCAAATTTAGAAAAGAAGTAAATGAGAGTATCATATAGACACCAAGATACCATAAAGAAGACAAAGGGTTCAGGAACTTAGGGCCTCTACTTCAATATAAATATTCAATAGAGCAATAAATCCAATCCTACCAGACATGTAGGAAAATATAGTAAGACACAGTGGATACTTCTGAATTGTATACAAAGCTTTTTTAAATTGTGAGGATCAGCTAAAGACACAATTGCAGTGCCTTTTATGTTCTCATATGGAGAAATGCCATAATGCAAATTGGTGAGAGAATCAGCTACGCAGAGTTACACATTCTATGGATACACAACAGAAAGGAACTTCAGGTTTCAGAGCTGTATTTATTTATTTTGCCAAAAAATTTTGTCATAGAGAATCAAGTCAAAACATTGTAATAAGTTAGTTTCCAATATGAAACTTTAAAATCCCAGAGAATTCTTGGGGAAAAGCAAAAAAATTAAAACCAAACAAAAACTTCTTAACTAGCTTAGCTTATCACTCACTCATGTTTCTGTATCAGATCTGGGTCATAAATTTTATTACATTCCAGTTTTCTCTATTATAGTGTTCTATTTCAGAAAGAAAGTCAGCTCTTGTTTATCTAAGCATATAAACCTAGAGGCAGGCAGAATACATAAAATACAAATGTCCATATTTAATAAAAGGGTTTTTTTCTGGTCATAAAACAAAGAACTTGCAGGCGAAGAAAAGAAGATCAGATATGTGGTTTTTGATATTATACTCCACCTATATGTAGTATTAGTTTGCCTCAGCATTTTAAAAATGTATATTAAATCATCTCAGAAAGAAAAAAATATCCATAACAACACCCTCTTTCTGGGCAAGAAGGAAGTCACTTTATACATTAAATTAAATACTAAGCCCCAGAGATCAGGAATATATAGAAATTCTGCCAAGTGGCATAGAATGCTAATGTTCAACTCCAGGAAACATTTATTTGGCATATAGTCTGTACAAAACACTTGTTAGTAACCATGGCTGATTTAAAAGTAGAAAGACATATATCCATACTTTAAGAACTTAGAGTATAGTAAGAAAGACGTGTGTGTGTGTGTCTGTGTGTGCGTGTGTGTGTACATGTGTGTGTGTGTGATGGCACAAGGTAAGCTTTTCTATGTCTTCTAGTAGCTATCAGAGAACAGAGTATTCCAGGCAAGAAAAACTGCCTTATGAGTAGAAATATTGATGCCGTGAATGGTCACTCTTCTGCTGAATTCTTGATGGAGACACTCTACAGATCTCTGGAATTCTCTCTTTCTCCTTTTTAGTATTTTTTTTCCCGTAAGTGCCAGTAGTTACAGACACTCATCTCTGCTTCTCAATTCAGGGGGTCACCTGGGGTCTCCCTGGGTACCCCCTCGCTGAACTGTGCCCTGGAAACTCATTCAAGGCAGTAAGCCAGAGCAATCACAGGGTTCACCATGTTTGTCTCCATATCTCAGGGATCACTGTCTTGCATTGCTTGATGTTTACTATCTCGAAAACCATTGTTTTATATATCTTGTCTGAGTTTTTATTTGTTCTGAGTGGGAGGGTGAAACCTATCTCTGTCACTCCATCTTGATGGAAAGTAGAAGTCTTCATTGATTCTATACTCTCTTAGAAGAAATTACTCATTTGTCAGTGAAGAAACCAAAGCTTTATCAATATTAAATAACTTCCTGAATTTCACCCAGAACATGGAAATATGAGTTAGTATTCACACTCAAGTTTTTAAGAAAGTAGGGTGCAGGGTCCTATATAATGAAGTGAATGGCTTATGCCATTTAGTTTCAGGGAAATTGCTCTCCCCTTGTTATGCTTCATATTTGTTCATCTTTCCTCGACTCTTCCCACTATCAGAGTACTTAGATATAAACAATATGCTTTATTCTCAAAGCCTGCTTTCTTTCTGGGAGTCTAAAATCTTGATCATGGTGATTTTTTTCTGTATGTCATAGGCTTAGTTTTCCATTTTTTTTATAGTTTCTTACTTATTTGGGTATTTTATTCTTTATTTTTCTTAATCATCTATAATGCACACTCACTGATTTTTCATAATATTTTCTGTCTACATAACTAGTATATATGTACATTGTTTTTGAAAGAAACAATACATAAACTCATAAAGAAAAGAATCACCTAATATCCAATCGAGAGTTGTCCTTTTCTTTATCTCTTGATGCATACACATACTTTATGCTTTTTTAAAATTTGCAAAATTACTGTTGACATTATTTTGGCACACTTTTTTATTTTCCTGAAAAGTAAAAAACAGTATTTTGAAGGCCATTACCAAATTTCTAGAGTTGGTACAGAATGATTTTGGAATCTACCATTATGTTCATCAGTGATGTGGAATGTTGCGTGGCCAGGACTTTTCTTGCAACACATTTAGTCAGGAAACTCAAAAATGCTATGTATTACTGAGAATTTTCTGCTGGAAGTTTTTTTATGTTCAACACAGAAAATAGATGGTAATCTTCTTATTTTAAAGAATGTTTTCTTCCATTTCTTTCCCATTTTAGCAGAGACAGTAAAGAATTCAAATTACATAATATCTCTGTCCTCTAGACCAGCTGTGTTTTGTTTGTTAAATGTTTCAAGTGATTTTCAAACAGCTGGGCTTTCTCAGCCATATTTTACCCCAATTATATTCCTCCATGATCTCAGAGCTATTTGAAATGATTTTCCCCTTCATTCAATACACATGTTTACAGTAAAAAAATTGGAAAATGGAGAAAAAAGTGATGAAGAAAATCAGTCAACTGTAATTGTACTAACCAGTGATAAATAACGTAAACATCTTTTTATCACTAGTAATTTTTCTATACACATACACAGAAGTGCAATCCTATTGTACATATTGTTTTACACAATTTATCCGACATACTATAGCTCTAACAGTTTCCAATTTTGTTACATATTCTTCTAGAGTATGAACATTAATATTTGCAATTCATTGCTACTACTCTACAAACCACCTTCCTTTCCAAGGTCTCCCCCTGTCAGTTATGCCAACTTCATACCTCAATTTCTCAGGCCTAAACCATGGACTCTTCCATGACTCTTCCCTTTCACAACCCACATCCACTCATTTTTGTAACTTTACCTCAAAAAAATCCATAATCTACACACTTCCCACCCTTCTTAGTCAGGCAAATTTTTATTTTTCCTTTTCTAGTCGACAACAGAAGGCTCCCCTCTTCTGCTTTACCACTCCTACCATTGGTTAAATAGGTCAGACCATGTACTTGTCTGCTTAGAATCCACCAGTGCCCTTCATTGCACAGGTAGTAAAACCTCAAATACATGCTTTGGCCTACAAGAACCTGTATGACTGTCCTGTGGCTCCTTTTTGATCAATCTTTATCCTTCTCCCCTCTCTCACTGGACTCCAGCCACAGCTGTTTTCTTAAGGACGCTTGAACATGCTATACTTCCTTCTGAGACCCTTTGCACTTTCAATTTGCTCTGGCTTTAAGATCTTTCCCCAGACACTCATGGCTCCTTTTCTCACCTCATGTTCCTATTCAAATGTTATCACCTCAGATACCAACCTATAAAAAATCACCTGTGACTTGCTGTTCTACATTTTGCTTTATATTTCTTCACAGCGTTTATCACCAGCTGATACGTTATACATTTATGTACTTGTTTTACTTACTTTCTATATCCTTCATTAGAATGTAAGCGGAATGAAGATAGTGACATCGTCAGTTTTTGTTCATTGCTATATACCCACCACCTTCAAAGTGAGTGACACACAACAGTCACTCATAAATTGATTAAACCATTTTCTTATAACTGAAGTTTTTATTTTCTCTTATAGACAATGATTTTCATCCTTAATTATAACTTAACAGTAAACCCTAAGAAGTAAATTACATCATTTAGATGTTAACATTTTGCAAAACGTTTCTTAATAACAGGTTTTCCTAATTTATGATTCCACTAATAGTGTATGAGAATGCCTATATTCCTATAACCTATGAATGCTGAGTTTTATCATTTTTTTCCCTTATATTTTCCATTTACTTGTGAGATAAGGTATTGTTTTTGCATTTTAGGTATTACTAATGAAACTGCTTTGAGATCATTTATGTAAACAGCCTGTTACACAGTGAGCTATCAGTACAGGTTAGTGATTCAAAAAATATATATATATATTTATAAATGGTTGTTTTTCTAAAAAGTCTTAAAATCTAAAGAAATTGTATTCCAAATATAAAAGACAGGTTTTCAGCCTGTTGCAACAACTTGCTTACTGAGTTTCTCATCATTTTCACTAAAATACTTAAGTCCCTGCTTCAGTAGGATCATTGGTGCCTTGATAAAAACTGTGCTTTGAGATCAATGGATAAACCACATTACAAAAGCATGCTGATTAGGCATGAATGTGTTTTCTCAAGGAACTAAAATCCAGGAGGCTTATTTCTAGTTATTATTCAATATTACAAACTCCCTCTTAGCATTTATGAATACTTGGGGTTATTTTGAGAGATACTGCACTATTTCACTAGTGTGGTATTATTGTAATCTTTTGTTAAAATACTAGGAACTAGATCAACTGAAAATAAATCAGGAGATATTTGGACATGATTCATTTGAGAGAGATATGGAAATGAAAAGTCCTTCTTATTTGGACAAAGTCCTCCAACCATCCTACCCCCACCTTAGCCCCATCCTTTCTTTAATGTGCCAGCCACAGACCTTGAAATTTCCACATTTAGAAGCATTTCTTTCTGTTACGGCTTTGATCCAAAAGATTATCAACATGCTTGAATAGAGTTCCTGACACCTTGTAAGCAACCCCAAATTTTCTTGAGTATTCACGAATCTATGTTATTAAAGAAAACCAAACATCAGCACTTCATAACCCCTTAGCCCACATATTTTATCTAATTTCATAGTTGTCACAAAGCAGCTTGCAGAAGCTTGAAGCCCTAAAGACAGATGAATAGACATTTTGAAGAGTGAAAGATAAATGAGGGCAAAACAAAATGGCTGGGGTCTCTTTGGCTTCCAAAAGGCAGCAAATGGACACTGACTACTTGAAAGGAGGGCCGCAGGCCACCTGAAAGCCCAAGGGAACAGCCACGCCATCACATATCTCTACATTGTGAGTTTATTTAAGTGTGAGTTTATTTATTTCCCTTCTACCTGAAGGGAAAATCCATTCCTTCGTGGTTATCATTTTAGCTAGGGTTGTCTGCCTTTGTTTCTGCAATGTCTATATCTGGTAGATGAATTCGTTTATGTCAGAAATCAACATAAGAAAACTGAACACCAACAGAACTGACTTCATGTGTGTCTGACCTGTGTCCTCCACACTTAGAAGGGCCTCATGCTTGCTCTTTTAATTAATTGTTGAACAAAGCC
The DNA here is from genome assembly GCF_005190385.1 of Monodon monoceros. Classification (NCBI taxonomy): domain Eukaryota; kingdom Metazoa; phylum Chordata; class Mammalia; order Artiodactyla; family Monodontidae; genus Monodon; species Monodon monoceros. The sequence continues at coordinate 22,838,112 of NW_021703775.1, read as the reverse complement.
CTCACATTTTCATTTTACTGATCCTAAACACGAAGGAGGCAGAGAATTAGAATCCAAATTCTCAGTGGTTGAAAGTAAGCCTTCATTTGATTTGGAAGGTAGGAAATTGCAGGGATACAGGTGGAAAAAAAATCACACACACACACACAGAAAAAAAACTGTATGTTTTTCTACCTTGATCTTATTCATTCTTTTTATTACATAATAAGTTTACTCCTTTACTTTTCTTATGTTAATCTCCCATTTTCCTTACTCCCATTATACTAAATATGTTTCATAAGAATTATATTTCAAACACTGACCTTTTTTTCCTAATAGCAATAAAACATTAAAATAACTTATACACCTTTTGATAAATGGAGTTATTTGAACTTCATAAAGCACTAAGAAAAATTTATAGTGTAACTGAATAATAAACACAGCTAGTAGAAGTCTTTGAGGTCTGGAAGGAGGAATGAAACAATGTATACTTCCTCCCATTTCATATATCTAATCCAATTTTCAGATCTAGGATCCATTCTAATCACTTAAACACCACATAAACTTCTTTGACATTTAATTATATTATGTGTATGCTTGGTACTATAGAAAGACCGACAGAATGAAAACTTCATTGAGTGTTTTCCTGGCTGCCAACCAATGAAATGCTCTGTGAGAATGGACAGTGGTTAACAAATGCCTGCCCTGGCAGTAAATTCTCCAGTCTTAAGAGCGTTTTGGAAAGGCCTGAGAGAGGCAGCTTGCTAAACTGTGGTTTAAATTGACTGGGGATACTTGTTAGGATTGAAATGAGATCTAATAGGCTCGCACAAGCTTGATAAGAGCCTGTTTCACCAAGAGACACTTAATTCAGAGTAATTATTGGTTTTCAATTATAGTTGGGTTGCCTCCAGCCCCAGTGTTTTCCTATGAAGGAGACATGAAGAAGCTCTTTTTCAATAAGGCAGCCTTTTTGAGCCTAGGCTGAAGGTGGGATAAATATTTAAACTGAAATGGTGCATTTACTGCATTTCTGCATTAAAATAGGCTTTTTCCAAGGTCAGATTTAGAGAAAGTTTGCGTATGTTTTTGCTAAAAAAATACTCATATCCATTAAAAGAGGAATATGTGTACATAGCTCATGAGGAAAGGTGTGCATCAAGAAATCACCTCACTGGGGAATTGTTTATAGGAACTATTTTTCTTTACTTAAATCATGAATGGTATAATCTTGCTTCTGTCAGATGAGGCCAATCTCTCATCAGCTGTTTCATCAGATGTCTTTCATCAACCCTGGGCTTGCCTGACTTTCCCTCATTTCAGGGGAATATGAAAGCCCTGGGTCTGTCTCAAGACATGAAATCCCCAAGACATAGAGTATGAAAATATCTATTAATATTTTGTTCTTTTTAATTTCTCATATTCTTTCCATTAAAAATACATAATTTATGTGTTTTAGCTGTAAACTACTCATTTATGTGAGCAGTAGAATAAATAATCCCAGGCAGCAAAAAATAATTAAGTAGTCCAAGTTAGCTTTTTGCACATTTCTTTCCTTTTGAATTTCAGATTAGGTTTGGTTGACAAGCTTTAGATTTTATTACCTCTGCAGTGATAGCAGGGGGCAGATGAGAAGAGAGGGGTGTTATGTTTTAAATAAACTTTTTTAAAGAATAGTTTTGGATTTACAAAAAATTTAGAAGAATTTTTACCAAAAAGATAGTATAGAGGGTTCCCATATTCTGCACAGTCTCTTTCCCCTATTCTTAACATCTTACATTAGTGAATCCTTGGTATTACATTGTCACAGTTAATTGGCATAATATTATTCACTAAAGTCCATTCAGATTTCCTTATTTTTTACCTGATGTCATTTTCCTGTTCCAGAACCCTGTATTACATTTAGTGTTTATGTCTCCTTAGCCTCCTCTGGGCTGTAGCAATGTCTCAAACTTTTCTTGTTTTTAACGACTTTGACAGTTTTGAGGCGTACTGGTAGGGTATTTTGTAGCATGCCCTAAACTGGGATTTGTCTGATATTTTTCTCATGATTATACTGGAATTATGGGGTTTTCAAAGGAGTATCACAGAGGGAAAGTGCCATTCTCATCAAATTTATCAAGAATACATAGTATCAACATAACTTATCACTGGTGATACTAATCTTGATCCCCTGTTTTATGCAGTGTTTTTTGGATTTATACACCATAAAGTTACTCCTTACTCCCACCCCTTTTCCATATTGTATTTTGCGGAAGGAAATCACTATGCATGGCAACACTTAAGGAATAGGAAGTTATGATCTTTCTTCTTGAGGAGGAGTGTCTATGTAAGTTATTTGGAATTCTGCACTGGACATTTTTCTGTTCCCTCTTATCTCTTAATCAATCACGCATTAATATTGGTATGACTCATGGGTATTTATTTTACACTTTGGCTTACAATCTATGATGTTTATTTTGTTGTTTAAATTGTTCCAGCTTTGGGCATTGGGAGCTCTCCAGTTGGCTATTTTTATCCCTCTGACATGGGTATATATTTTTTAATAACATAATAATGATAAAAATAGTGAAAAGGCTTACAAATCCGAAGAAATGCAAATTTATCATTCCTCTGGTCAAAGCTCAAGCAGAGGTTTTGGTGAAAAAGATGTTTTTCAACTTTTGCTCACTCTTTACATCAACTCTTACTGTTTTTTTTTTTGGTTTTTTTGTTTTTGTTTTTGTTTTTAACATCTTTATTGGAGTATAACTGCTTTACAATGGTGTGTTAGTTTCTGCTTTATAACAAAGTGAATCAGTTATACATATACATATATCCCCATATCTCTTCCCTCTTGTGTCTCCCTCCCTCCCACCCTCACTATCCCACCCTTCTAGGTGGTCACAAAGCACGGAGCTGATCTCTCTGTGCTATGGGGCTGCTTCCCACTAGCTATCTATTTTACATTTGGTAGCATATATATGTCCATGCCACTCTCTCACTTTGTCCCATCTTACCCTTCCCCCTCCCCATATCCTCAAGTCCGTTCTCTAGTAGGTCTGTGTCTTCATTCCCGTCTTCCCCTAGGTTCTTCATAACCATTTTGTTTGCTTGTTTTTTAGATTACATAAATATATGTTAGCATACGGTATTTGTTTTTCTCTTTCTACTTACTTCACTCTGAATGACAGACTCTAGGCCCACCCACCTCACTACAAATAACTCAATTTCATTTCTTTCTGGTTTTAAAATGATCCCCAAACAATGATAATTGGAGGTAACACCTCCAATTATTTCATATATGTTTCTCCACAAATAATGAGAATATTGTGAGAGAATACTATCTCACCTATTATAAGAATATTAACAAATTCCAGGACCTCTCCATAGATCCTAGGTTGAAAAAATAGTATATTTACCGTGTAAATAAAACACAAATGAGGAATAAGCAATCCCTATAATGTACACTGTCTCTAAGTCAGATGTAGGAAATGTCTGGTGTTGACATCACCAAGTGTTTTTCTTTTTTAATTTTTATTGGAGCATATTTGATTAATAATGTTGTGTTAATTTCAAGTGCACAGCAAAGTGATTCAGAAGACCTAAACAGACTTTTCTCCGAAGAACACATACAGATGGCCAAGAGTCACATGAAAATATGCTCAACACCAAGTGGTTTTTATGGTGTGAGTTAGTGGCAGGTGGAAATATAAAGTGGGTCAAATGTGTCCTTGAAAGCAACTCTTCTCTCTTCTTTCCTGCTTCATTTTTCTCCCATTTCAGCAGAAAATTCCTCACCCCAGAGCACTTAGTGATTTCTGGCTGCCAATTTGACCCTACCTGTCATAGACAAAAGCATCTTGTAAACCAAATAACAGAGCACACAATAAATCACCTAATGCTTTGACTTATTACTTAATGCAATTCCATTTGGCAGACATTTATGGAGTAGCAATTTTATGCTAAACAGGGGCATCGTGGAAAATAGCACAGCCTAGCGAGTGAGGCAGATACATACGTAATCATGATTCAGTGAGATCAGAGACATTTAGTACATATGCCTCCCTAAGATTTCATTTTTACCAATGGAATTTATGCATGTCTTTTTAAATTATTTTTCTATAGAGAGGAAAATGCTTATTTCAGGTGAATCATTAATTGTAGAATTTTAGGCCTTAGTTAGAGGGTGTGATGATATGGAATTAAAAATGGGCATTCCCTTCATCTCACAAATGAAACCTAGAAAACTGACTATAGGTATTGTTTTAGTTACATGGGATTAATCTTTTAAACACCTCTTCATATTCTCACACACGTGCATATTTATCATTGTATCCCTAGTACTCAGCACAGAACCTGATAATACATGTTTATAATAGGTATATATGCAATAAATATTTTTTGTTCATATAACTTTTTTGTTTCTTTTTATTTCACTTGGACATTAAAAATAGAGTGTATTTTTTTAGAGAAGTTATAAGTTCACAACAAAACAGAGCAGAAAGTGCAGTTCCCAGATACCCTTGCCCCTACAAATGTAGAGCCTCCCCCACTATTAAAATTCATTTGAGAATGAGAGGGAGAAAGGAAGAGAATTCGAGAGGGAGGGAACAGGCTGAAAGCAATGGTGAGTGCCAGGAGTAGGCATGGTTGTTTCTAGCATAAATGAGCAAGCAGTCTCAATAGCCTGTTAATTCTTTCTGATGTATAGTGGGCAATGATATTTCATGGGTAATATGGGATCAGATTGGAAGTTCAGGTTAGGTTGTTGCTGAGGTGGAGGTTATATAAATGTACCAAAGTCGACATGACTATTATAGAAGTAAAAGACATGAGGATTGAGGCCGTGTAAAATGGAGTTGGGGTCAGGATGTAGAAGAAGGAGCAATTAACTAACATTTATCAAATTACAATACTGAGAATTGGAATGAGTAATACCTTGTTTAATCCTCACAAGAATGGAAGAGGTTAAGTAACTTATCCAAGGTTGCACAGCTAGTAAGTTTATGAAATCACATTTTGTTATTCCATTCTTGACACTAGGAGTTCTGGGGAGCAGTTAGAATTGTAGCCAAAGAGTAAGGCTATGCCCATAACATATCTACTCAAGTCCTCAGCAACATTCTTGGAAAACCTCCTTTAGTATCATTTTAAAATGCAAAGTGCTTTAAAATACTACTGTATGCTTAAATACTCTTTGAACAAGAGACATTTTTTAATAATCCTATCAAATTTGCATTAATGAATCTGGGCTTCAGAGTAATATCATCTTGCTTCAGATATTCCAGTTTTATACATTTCATGTGAAATGATTGGTTTTCCTCTGCAGAAAAAAAGAGCTGTCATATTTATAATAGAGTATATCATCATTCATAAAACATAATCATGTTTGACATAACACTACAGGGTTTTATGCTCTCTTAAACTCTGAATGAATGAAAATCCAGAGCAAGTTCTTTAAAAAGTTAAGGATACAGATAGCAATAGAAGCATGGACATTGTGGTTTGTAGCCTTTGGTCAAGGCAAGGAAAAAAATAAAAGCTACAGTGCATTATCCTTTGTAATATATATTTAAGCTGATGATATATTTCATGACCCCTAAAGATACTTTTCAATTTAAAAAATAATAAGACAAAAAGTAAATTAACTTTTTAATGGAAATATTTTCTTTAAACTTATGTTAAAAACATAGTGTTTTATTGATTTGTGTGTTCCTTTAGTAAGTGAAAATTACAGTAGAATTTACTTACTAGGACATAACTTCATATAATATCAAATTTCTACTTTAAAAACTCAGAAAAAATTACATGAAAACTATGATCTCCTCAGAGCCATGACCCATTGTATTACTGAACATGAAGTCTGAACTGAAACAGTCTCTCAAATTCCTCAGCTAGAATGAGCAAATGTATTGTAGAGTGAAAGGAAAGCGGTAAACAATCCTCCCTTTCTCAGTTCCTCACAAATAAAATACTGATACGTTTCAAATGTGCCCAATTCAATTAATATTTAAGGTCATTAAGGACATAGCCTTGAACATGAAAGTTCACTCATGTATCACCACACCCACACCTGCAGACAGCTCTCTATCAGACAGATTATTGTCCACATATGTTTCCTGAGAATATCATTTTTAAAAAGCTGGTTAATCCCTCCTCAAAAAAATAAAGAGACAAAAATCACATACACTACATAAAATTAAAAGATGAGAAGTCATTTACATTAAATATTAGTGAAACAAGTAAAAATAATGTTGTCCTAAATAATTGTTGACATGGTTATGAAACAAAGCAAATAATAGAACAGTTTTTGAAATACAAAAAATGCAATAATATTCTATTTAAAATTCCATATTATTTTATCAAAAAGTGATAAAATAAAATTATTAGTCTATTTTTATAGACTAAAATAAAGCTAAACATATTACTTTATAATATGGGAATAAAGGTAATCAGTAATAATAATAGCCAGTATTTATTGCTGTCTCATACCATATGTGCATTACTTCATTTAATCTTCATTCAATAAAACCACCTGAGGTAGATAGTAATATTTTCTTTATTATACAAATGAGAAAGCTGAACCATAGAAAAGTTACATTATTTGCTTGAGGTTATAAAAACAGTATGTATACATCCTAAATCAAAAGGCATAAATAGCAAATCAAATGTCATCCTCAATGTAGCAAAACAGAGCTATGGAAACTAAGAAAGAACAATGAAGCATTTTGTAATTAAAGTAAAAACTGATCAATTGGGCCTGGAAAGCAAAGCAACAAGCAAACTGTATCTTAACATTCTGTTGATAGGTGAGGTACTTAAACATTGATAGATATCACTTCATAACATTAAAAATATTACTATTTCAAGAAAATAATGGGAAAAATTGAAAATCAAAGACTTTGCCACACGACAGTGATACTTTCATAATTTTCCACTCTCAAAACTGTGATTCACTTTCTGGATTGCTATTCTCAGCCTACCACTGCCATTAAACCTTCAATTTAGAAAATAAATAATATCAGGTAGAACTTGCTCAGATCCAGCCATCCCAACTAAAATTTAATTTTCATGTGCAACCATCCTTTTTTCCTTCCTCCAATTTTAGTAACCTCCATGTGAAAGGCCAATCTATCAACTTTCTGCTTTTTCAGGAATTCCAAACCATCAGTATACCCACTCTGTGATCTGAATCTTCAACTTCTCTATCTCCTTGGCACGTATTAATAGTGCCCATTTTAGCAACAATGGCAACCACAAGAAAAACTTCTGAATCCACATGCCTTTCCAGGTACACATCTCACAGTTCTCTTGCCCTTTAGTAGAATGTCTTAAGCAAAAAAAACAAAGGAAACTTAACATACTCTACTTCTCTTATTCTCATTGTATTTAAATCAGGCTTTTGTTCATGCCACAACAATGAAATTGCTTTTTAATTGTTACCAAGTTTAATTGGTGCTTTTAAAGTTCTCATCTTCCATGGCCTCTCTCTCAAACCATGTTGGGTGGTCAACCTTCCTAACTGGCTTCTCAATATTGGCATTTCTCAGGTCTTCATCTTGGGACTCACTTTCTTCTCATTTAACATTCTTTCTCTAGGCTATCTAACTTCCTGCTGCATCAAATTAGAAAAGACAATACTGAAGGCCAGATCAGGGCCAGCACTATAGTTAATTCAGTTGGATTGGAGGAGACTGGAGAATTTAAAGATTGCTTCAGACCTCCATAGGAGTGGGAGTAAAAGCAAAACAGAAATCTAGGGTAAATCATGGCTTCCTTTTTAGCCTTAGTTACTGGGAAGCAGAATCACTGGAAGAAATTTGTCATAAAAACAATGGACTATGTTTTAGATATGTTAATCTTTAAGGAATTATGAGACTTCCCTGGTGGTCCAGTGGTTAAGAATCTGTCTTCCAATGCAGGGCACACGGGTTCGATATCTAGTTGGGGAACTAAGATCCCACATGCAGTGGGCAAGTAAGCCCATGTGCTCTAAAACCTGCACACCACAACTAGAGATAAGCCCGCACGCTGCAACAAAAGATCCTGTGTGCTGCTGACACAGCCAAATAAATAAATAAATAAATATTTAAAATAAATCTTTAAGGAATTAGATAGATCTGCTTACCCAACTATACATGACTATCTTTAGTGTTTTTTGCTTATAGAGAACTACTTATAATACTTAGTCAATTATCAAAAATATTAATCTAGACTGAAACTCTTTGTTAAAAATAATAGAAAAAGTAAGCTTAAGTATCAAGCTGGCAATACTGCTAATGTTCAGTTATAATCTAATGATATATAAAACCATGAATGCTATTATTGCACTAATAAAATAAAAAAACATTGAGGCAAAAAAGGAGCTGGAAGACATTACAGCATATTAATTCTCCATGATATCCATTCTCAGCAGACTGGAAATAAGGGCAAACCAGTAGGATATCACCTAAGGCAAATGACATTCATTTTTTGAACTAAATATGAGGTGATTAGATATATGTTTTGATGTAAAATCATGGGTTACATCAGCATACTAAGCTATACCTCAGTGATGCTATGAATAAAAAAACTAGATGATTTATTTCATGGAGTGTTCTGCCTATGTTTTCCTCTAAGAGTTTGATAGTGTCTGGCCTTACATTTAGGTCTTTAATCCATTTTGAGTTTATTTTTGTGTATGGTATTCAGGAGTGTTCTAATTTCATTCTTCTACATGTAGCTGTCCAGTTTTCCCACCACCACTTATTGAAGAGACTATCTTTTCTCCATTGTATATTCTTGCCTCCTTTATCAAAGATAAGGTGATCATATGTGCATGAGTTTATCTCTGGGCTTTCTATCCTGTTCCATTGATTTATATTTCTGTTTTTGTGCCAGTACCATAGTGTCTTGATTACTGTAGCTTTGTAGTATAGTCTGAAGTCAGGGAGCCTGATTCCTCCAGTTCCATTTATCTTTCTTAAGATTGCCAAAAAATCAAAAAAACTAGATGAGGTGTTGATGAATATAAGAAATAAATGGAAACTGATTTTAAGCAGCCTGTGACCAAGGTAAGAAAAAATGAGTTGCTGCTACAACATAATGTGTCATATAATTGTGTAGCAAAATAAGGCCAAGCTTTCATGGAAGCACACATTTAAGAAGGGATGTAATCATCCCTTCTGCTTTGTTTAAATGCATCTTGAAACCAAGGTTCAACAGCTTGAGAAAATCATAAAAAGTGAGTAGGATAATGCAGATTTCTGGTCCTCTCTTATCCAAGTGGAATTAAATTAAAATGGAAGAAAAATTGAGTGCATCCTAAGGTATTATGTATAATTGAGGATAGATGTCTGTCACCATGTTGCCCTGAGTTTTAATGTTTTTTAGCTTTCATAATTTCTGAAACATGAAGTTATTCATCTAGGTATAAAGCTCATAGAACCAGATTGAAAGACCTCAGAGACCAAATGCATTTCAATTGAAATCAGGAATCCAGTGAAATAAAAATAAATAACAGCTATTGACATAATTTTGCAGCACCTGACATGGATCATTTCCTTTGACTCTTCAGTCCCCTTGGTTTTAACTACTTTGAAAAGAAGTACACTAAGGAGTTAATGTGCTGATACATCCAGCAAATGCTCATTCCAGTAGGGGAAGTGGAAAGGTGGGCTTTCTCCCTGAAATAGCTTCATTCCTACCTTATTAAAGTGAAGTATAAAGAAAATACAAAAATTTTACCAAATATGAGGGCAAAAAAATGTACCAATAAATTTACTTATTGACAATCCTTATAGTGTACTACCTGGTGTGTATTGGAACAGAGTCTAATAACATTTTTTTGAGGAAATTGTAAACAAATTAATCTATTCTGATTTTGGAAAACAATAGAACTAAATAAATGCTTACAATTTAGTGAGTGAAAAGGAAACGAATTTAGCCCATGAAAATATTCAGTAAAATTTTGATAGAGATAATAGTCCAAATTCAAACAAAAATCATATATTCAGGGTTTCCCTGGCGGTGCAGTGGTTGAGAGTCTGCCTGCCGTTGCAGGGGACGTGGGTTCGTGCCCCAGTCCGGGAAGATCCCACAAACCATGGAGTTGCTAGGCCCATGAGCCATGGCCCCTGAGCCTGTGCATCCAGAACCTGTGCTCCACAATGGGAGAGGCCACAACAGTGAGAGGACTGCGTACTGTAAAAAAAAAAAAAAAAAATCATATATTCAGAAAAAAATGCTTTAGAAAAACAGTAATGGGGAAATGAGAAAAGCAGAAATGGGACAAAATATAAATAGTTTTTATTATTTTATATTGAACAGAGTGAAAAGGTCATATATTAGTCTTGATGCAATGATTACAAAATGAAATGATCAGGTAATAAAGTTAAAGTTACCATGGTAAAATTTAAAATAGGTTACACAGCATATAAATTACAAGAGGAAATTAAAGAAGCATACCTTGTCCTCATAGCAAAAGACTGGAGAAAATATATCCAGGTAGAAGAGAACAGAGAAACAAGTAAACCAGAAATAATTAAGATGAGAAATTATGACCAAATAAAACATCTTTAACTAAATTGACTAAAAACTTCAATTAAAATAAAAGGCTCTCACATTCAAGTAATGTGGTGCTTTAAAAATATATTCACAGATTCTCTTATACTGCTCTCTTCAAGAGGTGAAGGCTAATATATTATAGTAATGCAAAAATAATTATTATCCATAGACATGCAAATTCTGTCTTATCTTGTAGAGATTTAATTGACTCTTCCCAAACTCCCTTTCCAGTGTTTCCTCCATTTACACAATCATTCATTACTATTGATTTATAAGTGTATCTGTTTTTTGCATTATCTTTTGACCAGTTATGATATCTGCCTGGTTTCCTCATAAATTAATGAGTAGAATAAAAATTAGAAAGTGTGTATTTTATTTCTGCATTATTGCCATAATTTTATTTTATTTTTTTGAAAAAAAATTAACAATGACATGTTTGCTTCAGGGAAAAAGAAAACCTATTTTCCTTCAACTGATATTCATAGACTCTTATAAATATAATGTTTTCAGGTTCTCATTGGAGTGTCTTCATGTTCAACCAATAAATTATAAACCATTTAATAAATTCTTATTCTGAGTGATATCAATACACTCACTTCATTAAATTATCCATTGGGTTGCTTTATTCTGAGTATTGCTTCTGTTTGTAATATTAATGCAAAAGTAGACAGTCAGTAACAAGATATAATCCTTTCCTTAGGGAAATTTAGAATCTAAAGAGGGACCTAGTTATTAATTATTATCTTACACATTAGATGGCTTGTCAATATTTGCTGAATGAATGATCAGTTAGTGATGATTCCAGTTAATAATAAAAAATACTAAAGGAGTGTTAGCATTGTTTCCTAGCATTTCAGAGGCAGATAAATGTGATTGGTCACAGAAGTTTCTAATGGAAGGATAGATGTTTGGGAGTTAATTTATTGGACCATCAAGAATGGGCAGGATCTGAATAGTTGCGGAGGGTGATGGAGTGCTTTCCAAATAGGGAAACAGTGTGAAAAAAAGAATTAAGACAAAGTTCACAGAATGTACCTGGTGAACATCAAATGACACTTTAAGCACACCCAATGCATCCATTTTGGGGTACTGTTTATTCATTTATTTATTTACTTTATTTAGACATATTTGCTAAACATTTACAATGATTAAAGGAAATTTTCCAGGAATTAGGGATACAGTGACATGAATTAGACAGGAAAGTCCCAGCTCTCTGGTAATGCAGATAAAGAGTAAACTTTAATAATAAACACATCCAGGGCTTCCCTGGTGACGCAGTTGTTGTGAGCTTGCCTGCCTATGCAGGGGACACAGGTTCGTGCCCCGGTCCGGGAAGACCCCACAAGCCATAGAGTTGCTATGCACATGAGCCATGGCCACTGAACCTGTGCTCTGCAACGGGAGAGGCCACAACAGTGAGAGGCCTGCATACCGCAAAAAAAAAAAAAAAAAATCCAATACTTTTAGAATGGTATGTGTTATATAGTAAAGAAAGTAGAGTAATAGTAGAGAATGACTAGAGGCAATGGCTCTTCTAGATTCCCAGGAAATTTTAGACAGTCAAAGAAGTTTTCCCAAAGAAGGAACATTTTACCTGAGAACTGAATGATAAGTAACAAAGAATAATTGAAAATTGAAAAGTACAAAGACACAGTGGAGAATGAGTGTGACCAGAATATAAACAAAGGAGTGTGGTTAGTATGTGTTGAGCAACATGAAGAAGTGCAAAATTGAATGGGGAAATCCCTTTCTCAGAGATGAAGGTAGTGATTTGTGGTAAGATGAATATGGTCCCTCAAAGATATTCATATCCTAGCCCCCAGAAACTGTGATGTGGTTAAATAGAGAATCATGAGATGTGGAGATTATCCTGAATTATATGGGCAGGCCCAATGTAATCACAAGTGTTCTTATAAGAGTGAGCAGGAGTCAGATAGAATTTGATATTTTAGAATCTTTTAGATAAGGATAAAACATTCATATTTAATATTAAATGTGATAAAAGGGAGAATGGAGAGAAATAGAGAAGATTAAGGAGAAATAAAAAATGATCTGCTTTACATTTTTAAAAGTCATCCTAGATGCTGGGTGGAGAATTGGAGTGAAGGGGCTAAGTGTTGAAGCAGAGAGGACAGTTAAAAGGCTATTGCAACAATCTAAGCTAGAGATAATGGCTGATTGGGCCATTCTGGTGGTACTAGGTATGTAGAGAAGTGAGTGGGGAGTAGTGGAAATATAAGGAAATGTTTTGATTCAGAATATATTATGAACATGGAGTTAGTTGATATACTGTTGGATTGGCTGTAATGGAGAGAGAATGGTATCATTGATGACTTCTAATTATGTGACTTGAGCAATTATATGAATGATGACACCATGTAGTGAAATGAAAATGACTAAGGGAGATGCAAGGGTGAGGTTTTCAATATGATGGCTATGGAAGCAAGTTAAAAAGTCCATTTTGTATGTATCAAGTGTAAGATGCTGGATAGACAGCTGGCTATTGAATACACTGGGGAGAAGGCAGAGTGAGAAAAACAAGTGTGTGCATATAAATGATTTATAAATTAATGAGACTGGTGTATAAATTCATGAGACTGAGTGAAGTCACCTAGAGAGAGAATGCAGGAGTTGAGATGAAGAAAACAGAGGACTGAGCCTGGAACATTAAAACATTAAGAGGATAAGTGAAGGGGAAACTACTGCAAGAGAAGAATGAGAAAGAGCTGATGGTAAAATAGAAGAAACCAAGAGACTATGGAGTTGTAGTCTCCCAAGAGCAGAAATTATTTAATAAAGAAAGTATTTAGGGAGACCTTCAAGATGGCTGAGGAGTAAGACGTGGAGATCACCTTCCTCCCCACAAATACATCAAAAATACATCTACATGTGGAACAACTCCTACAGAACACATACTGAATGCTGGCAGAAAACCTCAGACTTCCCAAAAACCAAGAAAATCCCCACGTACCTGGGTGTGGGAAAATAAAAAAGGAAAAACAGAGACAAAAGAATAGGGGCAAGTCCTGCACCTCTGGGAGGGAGTTGAGAAGGAGGAAAAGTTTCCACACACTAGGAAGCCCCTTCACTGGTGGAGATGAGGGGGTGAGGAGGGGGGAAGCTTCAGAGCCACAGAGGAGAGCAGAGCAACAGGGATGCAGAGGGCAAGGTTGAGAGATTCCCACACAGAGGATTGGTGCTGACCAGCACTCACTAATCTGAGACACTTGTCTGCTAACCCACTGGGGTGGGTGTGGGTTGGGAGCTGAAGCTCGGGCTTCAGAGGTCAGACCCCAGGGAGAGGACTGGAGTTGGCTGCATGAAGACAGCCTGAAGGGGGCTAGTGCACCACAACTAGCCTGGAGGGAGTCAGGGAAATAATCTGGACCTGCCTAAGAGGAAACAGACCATTGTTTCAGGGTGCACGAGGAGAGGGCATCCCTGCTCCATGTGCCCACAGATGGCAGAATGCCACCTAAGTAAGCTCCAGAGATGGGTACAAGCTGCGGCTATCAGCTTGGACCCCAGAGGTGGACATGAACCATTAATGCTGCTGCTGCTGCCACCAAGATTCCTATGTGTGAGTGCAGGTGCAGCACACCACTGCCAGGGTCCTGATATCCAGGGACAACTTCCCCGGGAGAACACATGGAGCACCTCAGGCTGTTGTAATGTCATGCCAGCCTCTGCCATCGCAGGCTTGACCCACATTCTAATTATGACTACCTTACCTCTCCCTCTCCCTAGCCTGAGTGAGCAAGAGAGCCCTAATAAACCTCTACTTTAACCTCCTATTGTCTGGGCAGGGATCAGATGCTTGAGAGTTCCCTACACACAGAGGGGGGGCCAAAACCAAAGCTGAACCCCAGCAGCTGGGCGAACGAAGAAGAGAAGGAGAAATTTCTCCCAGCAGGCTCAGGAGCATCAGATTAAATCCCCACAATCAAATTGATGAATGCTGTGTCTGTGGAATACTTGAATAGACAAGAAATATTCCTAAAATTGAGGCAGTGGACTTTGGGAGCAACTGTAGACTTGGGGGTTTGCTTTCTGCATCTGATTTGTTTCTGGTTTTTATGTTTATGTTACTTTAGTTTTTAGTGCTTGTTATCATTGGTGGATTTGTTTATTGGTTTGGTTGCTTTCTTCCTTTTTCATTTTTTTATTTTAAAAAATTTATTATTTTTTTTTACTATTTTATCATTTTAAGTTTTTTTTCTCTTTTTGTGAGTGTGTATGTGTATGTTTCTTTATGTGATTTTGTCTGTTTATGTTTGCTCTTACCATTTGTCCTAGGTTCTGACTGTTCATTTTTTGTTTGTTTTTCTTTGTTTGTTTTCTTTGTACGAGTGGGTGTGTGTATGTTTCTTTGTGTGATTTTGTCTGTTTAGTTTTGCTTTTACCATTTGGTTTGGGATTCTATATGTTCCTTTCCTGTTTGTTTGTTTTCTTTTTTCTTTTTTTTTTCTTCCTTTATTTCTGAGCCCTGTGGCTGGCACGGTCTTGGTACTACGGCCAGGTGTCAGGCCTGAACGTCCAAGATGGGAGTGTCAAATCCAGGATATTGGACCACCAGAGACCTCCCAGCCCAACATAATATCAAGTGGGGAGACATCTCCCAGTGATCTCCATCTAGACACTAAGACACAGCTCCACCCAATGGCCAACAAGCTCCAGTGCTTGACGCCCCATGCCAAAACACTAGCACGACAGGAACGCAACCCCACTCATTAGCAGACAGGCTGTCTAAAATCATACTAAGTTCACAGACACCACAAAACAAACCACTGGACACAGCTCTACCAACCAGAAAGACAAGGTCCAGCCCCATCAACCAGATCACAGGCACCAATCCCTCTACCAGGAAGCCTACACAAGCTAATAAAACAACCTCACCCACTGGAGGCAGACACCAAAAACAAAAGGAACTATGAACCTGCAGCCTACAAAAAGGAGATCCCAAACACAGTAGTTAAACAAAATGAGAAGACCAAGAAATATGCAGCAGATGAAAGAACAAGGTAAAAGCTCGCCAGAACAAACAAATGAAGACAAAATGAGCAATCTACCTGAAAAAAGAATTCAGAGTAATGATAGCAAAGATGATCCAAAATCTTGGAAATAGAATGGATAAAATACAAAAAATGTTTAACAAGGACCTGGAAGAACTGAAGAGCAAAAAAAAAAAAAAAATGATGAACAACACAAAAAATTAAATTAAAAATACTCTAGAAGGAATCAATAGCAGAATAACTGAGGCAGAAGAACGTATAAGTGACCTGGAAGATAGAATAGTGGAAATACCTACCACAGAGCAGAATAAAGAAAAAAGAATGAAAAGAATCAAGGACAGTCTCAGAGACCACTGGGACAATATTAAATGCACCAACATTCATATTACAGGGGCCCCAGAAGATGAAGAGAAAAAGAAAGGGACTGAGAAAATGTTTAAAGAGATTATAGTAGAAAACTTCCAAAACATGGGAAAGGAAATAGTCAATAAAGTCCAGGAAGCACAGAGCCCCATACAGGTTAAATCCAAGGAGGAACATGCCATGACATATATTAATCAAACTATCAAAAAGTAAATGCAAAGAAAAAATATAAAAAGCAGCAAGGTAAAAGCAACAAATAACATACAAAGGAATCCCCATAAGGTTAACAGCTGATCTTTCAGCAGAAACTCTGCAAGCCAGACGAGAGTGACAGAACATATTTACAGAGATGAAAGGGAAAAAACTACAATCAAGATTACTCTACCCAGCAAGAATCTCATCAGATTCGATGGAGAAATTAAAACTTTATACCCAAGCAAAAGCTAAGAGAATTCAGCACCACCAAACCAGCTTTACAACAAATGCTAAAGGAACTTCTCTAGGCAGGAAAAACAAGAGAAGGAAAAGACGTACAAAGACAAAACCCCAAAATTAAGAAATTGGTAATAGAAACATACATATTGATAATTACCTTAAATCTAAATGGATTAAATGATCCAGCCAAAAGACACAGACCAGCTGAATGTATACAAAAATAAGACCTATATATATGCTGTCTACAGGAGACCCACTTCAGACCTAGGGTCACATGCAGACTGAAAGTGAGGAGTACTAATACTCATATTAGACAAAATACACTTTAAAATAAAAATTATTACAAGAGAAAAAGAAGGACTCTACATAATGATCCAGGGATCAATCCAAGAAGAAGATAGAACAACTGTATATATTTATGCACCCAACATAGGAACATCTCAACACATAAGGCAAATGTTAACAGTCATAAAAGGGGAAATTGACAGTAACACAATCTTGTAGGGGACTTTAACACCCCATTTATCACTAATGGACAATCATCCAAAATGAAAACAGATAGGGAAATACAAGCTTTAAATGATACATTAGACCAGAAGGACTTAATTGATGATTATACGACATTCCATCCAAAAGCAACAGAATACACTTTCTCCTCACATGTTCATGGAATATTCAACAAGATAAATCATATATTGGGCCACAAATCAAGCCTCAGTAAATTTAAGAAAATTGAACTCAGATAAAGTATTATTTCCAACCACAATGCTATGGGACAAGAGATCAATCACAGGAAAGAAACTGTAAAAAATACAAACACATGGAGGCTAAACAATACATTACTGAATAACAAAGAGATCACTGAAGAAATCAAAGAGGAAATTAAAAAAAACCTAGAAACAAATGACCATGAAAACATGACGAGCCAAAACTTATGGGATGCAAAAAAGCAGTTCTAAGAGGGAAATCTATAGCAATACAATCCTACCTCAAGAAACAAGAAACATCTTGCTTTAGAGAAAGCAATTAGAGAAAAAAGTACAAAAAACCCCCTAAGTCAGCAGAAGGAAAGAAATCATAAAGATCAGATCAGAAATAAATGAAAAAGAAATGAAGTAAACAATAGCAAAGATCAACAAAACTAAGAGCTGGTTCTTTGAGAAGATAAACAATATTGATAAGCCATTAGCCAGACTCATCAAAAAAAAAAAAAAAAAGGAAAAGGATTAAAATCAACAGATTTAGAAATGAAACAGTAGAAGTAGCAACTGACAATGCAGAAATACAAAGGAACATGAGAGATTACTACAAGCAACTATATGCCAATAAAATGGAAAACCTGGAAGAAATGAACAAATTCTTAGAAAATTACAACCTTCCAAGACTGAACCAGGAAGAAATAGAAAATATGAACAGACCAATCACAAGCACTGAAATTGAAAGTGTGATTAAAAACTTTGCAACAAACAAAAACCCAGGACCAGATGGCTTCACAGGTGAATTCTATCAAACATTTAGAGAAGAGCTAACACCTATCCTTCTCAAACTCTTCCAAAATATATCAGATGGAGTAACACTCCCAAACTCATTCTACAAGGCCAACATCAGCCTGATCCCAAAACCAGACAAAGATGTCACAAAAAAAGAAAACTATAGGCCAATATCACTGATAAACATAGATGCAAAATCCTCAGTGAAATACTAGCACACAGAATCCAACAGCACATTAAAAGGATCATACACCATGATCAAGTGCGGTTTATCCCAGGAATGGAAGGATTCTTCAATATATGCAAATCAATCAATATGATACACCATATTAACAAATTGAAGGATAAAAATCATATGATAATCTCATAGATGCAGAAAAAGCTTTCAACAAAATTCAACAGCCATGATAAAAACTCTCCAGTAAATAGGCATAGAGGGAACCTACCTCAACCTAATAACGGCCATATATGACACACCCACAGCCAACATTGTTCTCAGTGGTGAAAAACTGAAACCATTTCCTCTATGATCAGGAAAAACCCAAGGTTGCCCACTCTCATCACTGTTATTCAGCATAGTTTTGGAAGTTTTAGCCACAGAAATCAGAGAAGAGAAAGAAATAATAGGAATCCAAATCAGAAATGAGGAAGTAAAACTGTCACTGTTTGGAGATGACATGATACTATACATAGAGAATCCTAAAGATGCTACCAGAAAACTACCATAGTTAATCAATTAATATGGTAAAGTAGCAGGATACAAAATTAATGCACAGAAATCTCTTGTATTCCTATGCACTAACAATGAACAATCAGCAACAGAAATTAAGGAAACAATCCCGTTCACCATTGAAACAAAGAGAATAACATACCTAGGAATAAACCTACCTAAGGAAGCAAAAGACCTGTATGCAGAAAACTATAAGACACTGATGAAAGAAATTAATGATGATACAAACATAGGGAGAGATACACCACATTCTTGGACTGGAAGAATCAACGTTGTGAAAAATGACTATACTACCCAAAGCAATCTACAGATTCAATGCAATCCCTATCAAACAACCAATGGCATTTTTCTCAGAACTAGAACCTAACATTTTACAATTTGTATGGAAACACAAAAGACTCTGAATAGCCAAAGCAATCTTGAGAAAGAAAAACGGAGCTGGAGGAATCAGGTTCCCTAACTTCAAAATATACTGCAAAGCTACAATAAACAAGACAGTATGGTACTGGCACATAAACAGAAATATAGATCAATGGGACAGGATAGAAAGCCCAGAGATAAACTCATGCACATATGGTCACCTTATTTTTGATAAAGGAGGCAAGAATATACAATGGAGAAAAGACAGCCTCTTCAATAAGTGGTGCTGGGAAAAATGGGCAGCTACATGTAAAAGAATTAAATTAGAACACTCCCTAATACCATACACAAAAATAAGCTCAAAATGGGTTGAAGACCTAAATGTAAGGCCAGGCACTAAAAAACCCTTAGATGGAAACATAGGCAGAACACTCTGTGACATAAATCACAGCAAGACCTTTTTTGACCCACCCCCTACAGTGATGGAAATAAAAACAAAAATAAACAAATAGGATTAGTGAAACTTAAATTTTTTTGCACAGCAAAGGAAACCATAAACAAGACCAAAAGACAACCCTCAAAATGGGAGACAATATTTGCAAATGAAGCAACTGACAAAGGATTAATCTCCAAAATATACAAGCAGCACATGCAGCTCAATATCAAAAAAAGAAACAACTCAATCCAAAAATGGGCAGAAGACCTAAATAGACATTTCTCCAAAGAAGATATACAGTTTGCCAACAACCACATGAAAGGATGCTCAACATCACTAATCATTAGAGAAATGCAGATTAAAACCACAATGAGTTATCACCTACACCGGTCAGAATGGGCATCATCCGAAAAATCTACAAACAATAAATGCTGGAGAGGGTGTGGAGAAAAGGGAACCCTCTTGCACTGTTGGTGGGGATATAAATTGATACAGCCACTATGGAGGACTGTATGGAGGGTCCTTTATAAACTACAAATAGAACTACCATGTGAAACAGAAATCCCACTACTGGGCATATACCCTGAGAAAACCATATTTCAGAAAGAAACATATACCACGATGTTCATTGCAGCAGTATTTACAATAGCCAGACCATGAAAGCACCTTAGTGTCCATTGACAGATGAATGGATCAAGGAGGTGTGGCACATATGTACAATGGAATATCACTCAACCATAAAAAGATACGAAATTGAGTTTTTTGTAGTGAGGTGTCTGTCATATAGAATGAAGTAAGTCAGAAAGAGAAAAACAAATACCATATGCTAACACATATATATGGAATCTAAAAAAAAAGAAAAATCATTCTAATGAACCTAGGGACAGGACAGGAATAAAGAAGATGTAGAGAATGGACTTGAGGACACTGGGGATTGGGGGAAGGGGAAGCTGGGATGAAGTGAGAGAGCAGCATTGACAGATATACACTACCTAATGTAAAATAGGTGGCTAGTGAGAAGCAGCAGCATAGCACAGGGAGACCAGCTCGGTGCTTTGTGACTACCTAGAGGGATATGAGAGGGAGGGTAGGAGGGAGGCGCAAGAGGGAGGGAATATGGGGATATTTGTATAGATATAGTTGTTTCACTTTGTTATACAGCAGAAACTAACACAATATTTTACAGCAATTATACTCTAATAAAGATGTTATAAAAGAAAGTATTTAATATTTCTGAATATATTAAAACAAATCAAAGAAACGAACACTGAATTTGCTAACCTAGAGTAATTGATAACTTTGATAAAACAAGTTTCATTGTATTTGAATGGATGGAATTCCACTTAGACTGTTGAGGAGACAATGCGAAATAAGGAAGAGGTGGTTACATACCAGCAAGTGTTATCTAAATATTTTGCTATAAAGAAGACCAAAGAAATGCCATGGTAATTACACAGAACATTTTTCCTTAATATTGAAGATGAAGATCATTACCAAATGCAATTGTTAATGACCCAAAAAATTAGCAAGCCTAACAGAAGAAGATTACAGAAAAACCACCAACTTGTTTAATATAGCAGCAAGAATTTTGGCTTAAGAGTAAGAAGCAGCTGGTTTTGAATCCAAGTATCCCTGCACACTACACACATCTTAAATAAGTTACGTAAACCCTTTCAGCATTGTCCAATCATTCATAAAGGGAAAACAATGTTTGACAATATTAAGGACTACACCAATATACTCCTTAAGAATTTGGAAAGTTAGAATATGCATTGTCATTGAAACATAAACTGCTACAAAGAAATAAATAAATAAGTTTATTTATATATATGCAATTTATATATTATATAATATATATATATAACATATAATGGATATATATACACACACATATACATATAATATGCATTTTGAAATTCATCTGTAGGAAATAGAATATCTACAAAGCTAATATTTAGCAGTAGTACTTAAATGAATTGCATTAAACTACGTAAATAATCTTGTGTCATTCAGAAGAAAGACTTAATCAGCCATTAAAGCAGAAATAAAAGGAACGTCACTGGGGAAGGTGCTGATCACAGTGATTCAAATACAATGCAAAAACAAGTGTACATTAGTCATCATCCCCAAACATCTCTGTTTCATATGGAAAGTCCATCTTTGGAGTAGAAATAACCATATAGTTCTATAGCCAAGGGGATGTCTGTTTCAATTTTTGAGAGGAAACTCATCACAATAGCAAGGGTGGCTTCTAGCTTTCTCAGGCAGGCACATTAAGCTTGATTGACCCCATTCTCTTGTTTTGTTTCCATGCTCACCAAGCCACTCTCATGCTCTTGTACACGTCTAGCTCATGAAGAGGAAGTGCTGATGTGATGGACCTTTGAGTATTTCTCTGCCTTGAGACCATTAGTTCTTGCGGTAAATCAATAAAGTGGTTTCTGATTTCGATTTGGCTTCCCATAGCATTGGATGGCAGAGGAGAAAATGTGCTTATCACTCTGAGTTTGTTTCCTCATCCTATGACATTATTTTCCATTGTAAAATAATAAACCAGAAATTTGTGCATTTTTCAACTCTGTAGACATTTGAAATAGTCTCTCAGGACCTAATTGTTCCCAGGTACTTGAAAAGAAAGTTTTTGAGTCTTAAAAGAACTGCCTCAAATTTCAGGGGTTTACCTTTGTGATTCACCTGCCCTACTTGTTACTCATTGTGAGTCTCAATTAAAACCAAAACACATACTGCTTCATTCTTTCCTTTGATTGCTGTTCAGATTTAGTCTAAGGATTATGATGATACTAGAAATTACACACTATGATGACTATGTCTTGATGGATTGACATGTATTTCATGGCATTGAGAAAATTTCTCATCTGATTTCTGAAAACGTGTTATTTAACTTGACCATATTTCAGATTCATGTACAAAAAGTTGTATATGAAGATAATGAATTGAGACAACTAATTTTATTTCTTCGATTGTATATTTAAGATCAACATATTGAGTACTGATAAAATTACAATACATTGTTGTAGTTTTAGGCAATATTAATATCTATCAAGATACCTTGTGCCAGATTTTAAAGCTATTTCTTCATGGGAACTAGATAGTTATCGTACTACTGTTATTGTTGCTTTCTCTCAGGAATCAGATTTTCCATTTTCCACAGTTAATTTTTCTAAATATAACATCCTAGTTTGGGAACACAATAGAACCAATGAAATGTTATTTTCAAAATACACGTGAAAATGTCATTTGCTTTGACTCTAATTTGCTGTCTATGTTAGAAAAGTCTTGCTTAGGCTCAAGTGTTTACATTTTGGATTTAATGAAAAGAACAATCATTCCTTTCACCATTTCTTTATTACTACCATTTTTGGAATAGAATTATCTCCTATGTGTTTCTCTTTAACATTGAATGATCTGATGTAAGTAATTGCCTGATTGCCTAAGCATTCCATGTAGGGCACTACAGAGCACTCTAAAGTGTTGCTTCTCCCTCGCAAATTGCAGTTAGGTAGGAAAGCTCTTAAAACTTCAAGAGGCAAAGCCATCTCCATTTCAGCGCTTCCATAATTGCACCTTATTTGGGCCCAAATACCTTATGTGTAGTGTATAAAAATGGAACAGTAATATGAAGTGGAAGTGTTATCATTGTAATGCACATTTTAAAGAAAGAGTGCTAGTTCTCTTGAATTCCTATGCTTTGAAGTGTTCAGAGAATGAAATGATGACACTTACGAAGAATCTAAAAAATTCCTTCTTGGGGAGACCTTCAAGATGGTGGAGGAGTAAGACGTGGAAATCACCTTCCTCCCCCAAAATACATCAGAAATACATCTACATGGGGAACAACTCCTACAGAATGGCTAATGAACGTTGGCAAAAAACCTCAGAATTCCCAAAAAGCAAGAAACTCCCCACATACCTGGGTAGGACAAAAGAAAAAAGAAAAATCAGAGACAAAAGAATATGGACGGTAACTGCCCCTCTGGGAGGAAGCTGTGAAGGAGGAAATGTTTCCACACATTAGGAAGCCCTTTCACTGGCGGAGACAGGGTGTGGCAGGGGGGACGCTTCAGGGCCATGGAGGAGAGCACAGCAACAGGGGTACAGAAGCCAAAGAGGAGAGATTCCTGCACAGAGGATTAGTGCTGACCAGCACACACAAGCCCGAGACGATTGTCTGCTCACCCACTGGGACAGGTGGGGACTGGGAGCAGAGGATTGGGCTTCAGAGGTCAGATCCCAGTGAGAGGACTGGGGTTGGCTGTGTAAACACAGGCTGAAGGGAGATAGTGCACTGCAGTTAGTCAGGAGGGAGTCCAGGAAAAAGTCTGGACCTACCTAAGAGGCAAGAGACCATTGTTTTGGGGTGCACTAGGAGAGGGGATTCAGAGCACTGCCTAAACAAGCACAAGAGATGGGAGTGAGCTGTGGCTATCAGCGCGGACACCAGAGATGGGCATGAGATGCTAAGGCTGCTGCGGCAGCCACCAAGAAGCCTGTGTGCAAGTACAGGTCACTATCCACACCTCCCCTCCCGGGAGTCTGTGCAGCCCGCCACTTCCAGGGTGCTGTGATCCAGGGACAATTTCCCCAGGAGAACACATGACACGTCTCAGGCTATGGCAACGTCATGCTAGCTTCTGCCACCGCAGGCTCGCCCCACATTCAATACCTCTTCCTCCCCTGGCTTGAGTGAGTGAGAGCCACCTAATAAGCTGCCACTTTAACCCCATCCTGTCTGGGTGGGAATGGATGCCCTCAGGTGACCTACACACAGAGGTGGGTCCAAATCCAAAGCTGAACTCCAGGAGCACTGTGAACAAAGAAGAGAAAGGGAAATTTCTCCCAGCAGCCTAAGGAGCAATGGATTAAATCTCCACAATCAACTTGATGTACCCTGCATCTCTGGAATAACTGAATAGACAGTGAATCATCCCAAGATCGAGGCAGTGGACTTTGGGAGCAACTGTAGACTTGGGGTTTGCTTTCTGCATCTAATATGTTTCCAGTTTTATGTTTACATTTGTTTAGTATTTAGAGTTTACTATCATTGGTAGATTTCTTTATTAATTTTGTTGCTCTCTTCCTCTTTTTAAAAAAAAAAAATATATATATATATACAGCCTTTTTCTCCTTTTGTTGAGTGTGTATGTCTATGCTTCTTTGTGTGATATTGTCTGTATACATTTGCTTGCTTTTACCATTTCTCTTAGGGTTCTGTCTGTCAATTTCTTTTGTTATTGTTTCATTTTGTTTGTTTGTTTCTGTTTATTTTAGTGTAGTTTTAAGTGCTTTTTATCATTGATGGATTTGGTTTTTGGTTTGGTTGCTCACTTCTTTCTTTTTCTTTTTTTATTATTTCTTTTTTTTATTTTTAATAATTATTTTTTCATTTTAATAACTTTATTTTATGTTATTTTTTTCTTTCTCTCTTTCTTTTTCCTTCTCCCTTTTCTTCTGAGCCATGTGGCTGAAAGGGTCTAGGTGCTCT
Organism: Monodon monoceros; assembly: GCF_005190385.1. Taxonomy (NCBI): domain Eukaryota; kingdom Metazoa; phylum Chordata; class Mammalia; order Artiodactyla; family Monodontidae; genus Monodon; species Monodon monoceros. The sequence goes on along the minus strand of NW_021703775.1, from coordinate 22,813,277 downwards.
GACTGGGTGTAAGGCCTGTGCTCCTTAGATGACAGAGCTGAGCTCAGGACACTGGTCCACCAGAGACCTTCTGGCTCCACATAATATTAAATGGTGAAAGCTCTCCCAGATACCACCATATCAGTGCTAAGACCCAGCTCCACTCAACGACCAGCAAGCTACAGTGCTGGAAACCCTATCCCAAACAACTAGCAAGACAGGAACACAATCCGATCCATTAGCAGAGAGGCTACCTAAAATCATGATGTCACAGACACCATATAACACACCACCGGACACGGTCCTGCCCAACAGAAAGACAAGATTCAGCCTCATCCACCAGAACACTGGCACTAGTCCCCTCCACCAGGAAGCCTACACAACCCACTTAACCAAGCTTAGCCAATAGGGGCAGACACCAAAAACAACAGGAACTACGAACCTGCAGCCTGTGAAAAGGAGATGCCAAACACAGTAAGTTAAGCAAAATGAGAAGACAAAGAAATGCACAGCAGGAGCAAGGTAAAAACCCACAAGACCAAACAAATGAAGAGGAAATAGGCAGTTTACCTGAAAAAGAATTCAGAATAATGGTAGTAGAGATGATCCAAAATCTTGGAAATGGAGAAAATACAAGAAACGTTTAACAAGTACCAAAAAGAATTAAAGAGCAAAGAAACAATGATGAACAATACAATAAATGAAATTAAAAATTCTTTAGAAGGAATCAATAGCAGAATAACTGAGGCAGAAGAATGGATAAGTGACCTGGAAGATAATATAGTAGAAATAACTACTGCAGAGCAGACTAAAGAAAAAAAGAATGAAACGATTGAGGACAGTCTTAAACAACATTAAACACACCAACATTCAAAATATATGGGTCCAGAAGAAGAAGAGAAAAGAAAGGGACTGCGAAAATATTTGAAGAGTTTATAGTTGAAAACTTCCCTAATATGGGACAGGAAATAGTTAGTCAAGTCCAAGAAGTGCAGAGAGTCCCATACAGGGTAGTCCAAGGAGAAACACACCAAGACACATATTAATCAAAATTTCAATAACTAAATACAAAGAAAAAATATTAAAAGCAGCAAAGTAAAAACAACAAAAACCATAGAAGTGAATCCCCATAAGGCTAACAGCTGATCTTTCAGCAGAACCTCTGCAAGCCAGAAGGGAATGGCAGGACATATTTAAAGTGATGAAAGGGAAAAACCTGCAACCAAGATTACTCTACCCAGCAAGGATCTCATCAGATTCAACAGAGAAATTAAAACTTTATACCCAAGCAAAAGCTAAGAAAATTCAGCATCACCAAACCAGCTTTACAACAAATGCTAAAGGAACTTCTCCAGGAAGGAAACACAAGAGAAGGGAAAGACCTACAGTAACAAACCAGAAACAATTAAGAAAATGGTAAGAGGAACATACATATCAATAACTACCTTAAATGTAAATGGATTAGATGCTCCAACCAGAAGACATAGACTGGCTGAATGGATACAAAAACAAGACCCTTATATATGCTGTCTACAAGAGACCCACTTCAGACGTAGGAACACATACAGACTGAAAGTGATGGGATGGAAAAACATATTCCATGCAAATGGAAATGAAAAGGAAGCTAGAGTAGCAATTCTCATATTAGACAAAATAGACTTTAAAAGAAAGACTATTACAAGAGACAAAGAAGGACACTACATAATGATCAAGGGATCAATCCAAGAAGAAGATACAACAATTGTAAATATTTATACACCCCACATAGGAACACATTGATACATAAGGTAAATGCTATCAGCCATAAAAGAGTAAGTCAACAGTAACACAATCATAGTAGGGGAATTTAACACCCCACTTTCAACAATGGACCGATGATCCTAAATGAAATTTAATAAGGAAACACAAGCTTTAAATGATACGTTAAACAAGATGGACTTAATTGGTATTTATAGGACATTCCATCCAAAAACAGAATACACACTTTCCTCTCAAGTGTTCATGGACATTCTCCAGGATAAATCATATCTTGGGTCACAAATCAAGCCTTGTTAAATTAAAGAAAATTGAAATTGTATCAAGTATCTCTTACAACAACAACGCTATGAGACTAGATATCCATTAGAGGAAAATATCTGTAAAATGTACAAACACATGGAGGCTAAACAATACACTACTTAATAACCAAGAGATCACTGAAGAAATCAAAGAGGAAATCAACAAATACCTAGAAACAAATGATCATGAAAACAAGATGACCCAAAACCTATGGGATACAGCAAAAGCAGTTCTAAGAGGGAAGTTTATAGCAATACAAACCTATCTCAAGAAACAAGAAAAAACTCAAATAAACAACCTAACCTTACACCTAAAGCAAATAGAGAAAGAAGAACAAAAAACCCCCAAAGTTAGCAGAAGGAAAGAAATCATAAAGATCATATCAGAAATAAATGAAAAAGAAATGAAGGAAATGAAAGCACAGATCAATAAAATTAAAGCTGTTTCTTTGAGAACATAAACAAAATTGATAAACCATTAGCCAGATTCATCAATAAAATGGGAGAAGACTCAAATCAATAGAATTAGAAATAAAAAAAGAGAAGTAACAACTGACACTGCAGAAATAGAAAGGACCATGAGAAATTACTACAAGCAACTACATGCCAGTAAAATGGACAACCTGGAAGAAATGGACAAATTCTTAGAAAAGCACAACCTTCTGAGACTGAACCAGGAAGAAATAGAAAATATAAACAGACCAATCACAAGCACTGAAATTGAGACTGTGATTAAAAATCTTCCAACAAACAAAAGCCCAGGACCAGATGGCTTCACAGACAAATTTTATCAAACATTTAGAGAAGAGCTAACACTATTCTTTTCAAACTCCTCCAAAACATAGCAGAAGAAGGAACACTCCTAAACTCATTTTATGAGGCCAGCATCACCATGGCACCAAAACCAGACAAAGATGTCACAAAGAAAGAAAACCTGAGGCCAATATCACTGATGAACATAGATTCAAAAATCCTCAACAGGGGCTTCCCTGGTGGCTCAGTGGTTGGGAGTCCACCTCCCGATGCAGGGGACACGGGTTCGTGCCCCGGTCTGGGAGGGTCCCACATGTGGAGGAGCGGCTGGGCCTGTGGGCCATGGCCCCTGGGCCTGGTCATCTGGAGCCTGTGCTCCGTGATGGGAGAGGCCACAGCGGTGAGAGGCCCATGTACCGCAAAAAAAAAAAAAAAAAAAAAGAAAAAAAATCCTCAACAAAATACTGGCAAACTTAATGCAACAGCACATTAAAAGGATCATACACCATGATCAAGTTGGATTTATCCCAGGAATGCAAGGATTCTTCCATATAAAAAAATCAAATAATGTGATAAACCATTTTAACAAACTGAAGGTGAAAAACCATACGATCACCTCAATAGATGCAGAAAAAGCTTTTGACATAGTTTAACACCCATTTATGATGAAAACCCTCTAGAAAGTAGACATAGAGGGGACTTACCTCAACATAATAAAGGCCATATATGACAAAACCACAGCCAACATCATTCTCAATGGTGAAAAACTGAAATCATTTCCACTAAGATCAGGAACAAGACAAGGTTGTCCACTCTCACCACTATTATTCAACATAGGTTTGGGGCGTTTAGCCACAGCAATCAGAGAAGATAAAGAAATAAAAAGAATCCAAATCGGAAAAGAAGAAGTAAATCTGTTTACCCTTTCCACATGAGATGATACTGTACATAGAGAATCCTAAAGATGCTACCAGAAAACTACTAGAGCTAATCAATGAATTTGGTAAAGTAGCAGGATAAAAATTAATGCACAGAAATCTCTTTCATTCCTGTACACTAATGATGATAAATCTGAAAGAGAAATTAAGGAAACACTCCCATTCACCATTGCCAAAAAAAGAATAAAACACTTAGCAATAAACTCACCTAAGGAGACAAAAAACCTGTATGCAGAAAAATATAAGACACTGATGAAAGAAATTAAAGATGACATAAAAAGATGTGGAGATATAGCATGTTTTTGGATTGGAAGAATCAACACTCGGAAAATGACTCTACTACCCAAAGCAATCTACAGATTCAGTGCAATCCCTATCAAACTACCAATGGCATTTTTCACAGAACTAGAACAAAGAATTTCACAATTTGTATGGAAACACAAAACACCCCAAACAGCGAAAGCAGTCTGGAGAAAGAAAAATGGAGCTGGAGGAATCAGGCTCCCAGACTTCAGACTATATTACAAAGCTACAGCAATCAAGTGAGTATGGTACTGGAACAAAAACAGAAATATAGATCAGTAGAACAGGATAGAAAGCCCAGAGATAAACCCACACACATATGGTCACCTTATTTTTGTTAAAGGATGCAAGAATATACAATGGAAAAAAGACAGCCTCTTCAATAAGTGGTGCTGGGAAAACCAGACAGCTACATGTAAAAGAATGAAATTAGAACACTCCCTAACACCATACACAAAAATAAACTCAAAATGGATTAAGGACCTCAATGTAAGGCCAGACACTATAAAACTCTTAGAGGAAAACATAGGCAGAACACTCTATGACATAAATCACAGCAAGAGCCTTTTTGACCCACCTCCTAGAGAAACAGTAATAAAACCAAAAATAAACAAATGGGAGCTACTGAAACTTAAAAGCTTTTGCACAGGAAAGAAAACCATAAGCAAGACAAAAAGACAACCTCAGAATGGGAGAAAATATTTGCAATTGAAAGCAACTGACAAAGGATTAATCTCTAAAATTTACAAGCAGCTCATACAGCTCAATATCAAAAAGCAAACAAACCAATCCAAAAATGGGCAGAAGACCTAAATAGCAATTTCTCCAAAGAAGATATAGTTTGCCAACAAACACATGAAAGAATGCTCAACATCACTAATCCTTAGAGAAATGCAAATCAAAATTACAATGAGGTATCACCTCACACCAGGCAGAATGGCCATCATCAAAAAATGTACAAACAGTAGATGCTGAAGAGGGTGTGGAGAAAAGGGAACCCTCTGGCACTGTTTGTGGGAATATAAGTTGATGCAGCCACTTTGGAGAACAGCATGGAGGTTCCTTAAATAGAACTGCTATACGACTCAGCAATCCAACTACTGGACATATATCCTGAGAGAACCATAATTCAAAAAGAGTCATGTGCCACAATGTGCATTGCAGCTCTATTTACAATAGCCAGCACGTGGAATCAACCTAAGTGTCCGTCGACAGATGAATGGATAAAGAAGATGTGGCATATATATACAATGGAATATTATTCAGCCATAAAAAGAAATGAAATTGAGTTATTTGTAGTGAGGTGGATGGACCTAGAATCTGTCATACAAAGTGAAGTATGTCAGAATGAGAAAAACAAATACCGTATGCAAACACATATATATGGAATCTAAAAAAAAAAAAGTTCTGAAGAACCTAGGGGCAGGACGTGAATAAAGATTCAGATGTAGAGGATGGACTTGAGCACCCAGAAAGGGGGGAGGGTTGCTGGGATGAAGGGAGAGAGTGGCATGGACTTATATACACTATCAAATGTAAAATTGAGAGCTACTGGGAAGTAGCCATGTAGCACAGGTAGATCAGCTTGGTGCTTTGTGACCACCTAGAAGAGTGGGATAGGGAGGGTGGGAGTGAGATGCAAGAGGGAGGAGATATGAGAATGTATGTATATGTATAGCTGATTCAGTTTGCTATCAACCAGAAACTAACACACCATTGTAAAGCCATTATATTCCAATAAAGATGTTAAAAAAATTTTTTTACATAATATAAAAAAATCCTTCTCAACCTTTTAATGCAATGCTCCCCTTTGAGAGAGGACAAGAGAAAAATGTACAGATCCATTAGGGAGTTAACAATTTCTTACTACAACTATGACATTGTTGGTATCATGAATGTATGACTGAATTTTCCTTTTTGTTTTCAAAAACAGACCTTACCTCTTTACTTGCAAAAGACACTTTAACTAATATAAGCTCATATGAACGCTGTGTCTACTGCCTCCTCATAGTAAGTGAAAGCAAATTCATCTTTGAGCTCCCAGATTATTTTCATTTTGCAGCTGTAGAAGAATGGAATAAATTTACTATGCCTAGTACAAAATTCTCTGCTCAAATAACCCCAAAGCTAACTTCCACTGGAGATTGGGCACACAGGCTTAATATACAACCAAGGAACAACTGATGGCTGGGATTGAGACAGTTATAGGTTGAGGGTGTCCATACCCATATGCATGATGCTTGTCGAATGCAGGAAAACCTGGAGATAGGAAAAGAAGAGAAGCAAGATGCAAGCTAAGTGTGACCATTTGTACTCTTTCTCCAATCCCACAAATATTAGGGTCTTCCCTGCCTAAAGTATTCAGTTTAATTCTACAGTTGCTTAACTTAATTGGTCATTTTATTTCATAAAGAACCTGCTCACCTATGACATCTGAGTTCATAGAATCTGCACTACAATCTGGTCCTTGATCATAGACTGTCATGTGATTGCTTTTTGATTGGTTATGGCCTCCCCTTACCTTCTGTAATTACATATAAATTGCATTTCTTTTTAATGTTTAGTATACTGTTATGCATAAATCAATTACTAAGTTCATTTTGTTATATAAATGTACATGGAGAACCAGGATTATGTTTAAATTAATCTGATTTTCTCTTCCATTTTCCTTTGGGTTGTTGATTTTATTAATGTGACCAGGAAAAGTAAAAACAATGTGTTCTAGTGTTTTAGCAGCTTCTTGTTCTTGACTCCCCTAGATTCCCCTGGACCTCTGCCTTACATTTTAATTCATCAGGATTGTAGACTTCATAGCTTTCATTTATACATTTTGAGGAAATTTATTTTTAGAATAATAGAATCATGGAGAATGAAGAAACATGAATGACCATTTTGTTTACTCCCCCTTCTTTGGCAGGAATCCAGTGTCCTTGACAGATGGCCAAAGATTAATTGTCCATCCAATTAACCTTAGACTACCAGATGCATATATTGCAGGACTCTGAACAGTTTTAACCTGAGCAATGTGTAACAAAATCCTCCCAGAATAGAAACAAATCTCATAATTTTACATGTCAGAAGTAACAGTAATTTGATTATCAGTGCTAGTATTCTTTCATGGGAGAGTCTTAGAGACCCCAGATTCATCTGCGCCCAGTGTCCACATGAAACATTGTTCTTACCGTCATCAAAGTATTCACATTTCTATAAACTATATTATCTTATATTTAATTGCGTTATGTCTATTCTACTTTTATCCTTTAATTTTTACCTTCCAGGATTTTTATTTTCTTATTCCTGCAAAGTAATGGCAAAGGAATAATTATGACTAGAAATAAATTTCAGCCCTGCTTCCCTTTTTGTTGTATGTTTCTATGCTTAAAATTAGTTGTTTGCATGTGCTTTTGAGAGAGAGAGAGTTTGTGGGTACATGCGTGTGTGTATAAGTGCTCCAGGGAGCATCACTGTGGAATGGAATGGAGAATATTTGTATTTTTTTAATTCTGAAATTGTGTGTTTTAAGATTTTGTGTTCACATTAATATTAGAATCCTTGTTACAAAATTAAAAATTAAGCTTTGCATTATCAAAAATTCTTAAAAACAATTTTGTTATGAACTAGCATTGAAAAACATAAGAAAAAGAGTGTGTTTATTTAAAAGTAGATAAATTTTTATGTAAACTATTTCTATTTAAGGTAAAGCAAATGGAACAAATATGGTGAAATGTACCCAATGTTAACTCTAGTTTGCTTGATTTTTAGATCACAATTTTAGCTGTTACTATATATCTCTGATTCAATAAATAAAATATAAATATATAAACAAATGCTATAGTTCTAGTCATGGTCATCTTTAAAAATAGAGTTTTATGTGGTTATAAGTTAGCACAATTGGTTTAAATTACTAGCCAATTACTTATTTTAAGGAGATTTTTATTTGTTTTTATAAATTTAGCAATGTTCCCCCCTCAGCCTTGTTTAAAGGTGATGTTACTGGTGAAGATTCTTTATTTCTATTTTGTAATTGCAAAACAGTATATCATCGTTAAAAATATAATAAATTGTATATGCCTCTATATACATATGAATAAAATATACAATGAATATATCTACAATGAACACACATACACACAACTATACACACACAGACACACACATATATATATATATATATGAATATATATTAAGAATTTCAGGTGGTTTGCAACTACTAAATATTATTTGCAACTTTAGTATTTTTGCCTATGTACTTTCATTTGTGTGTGTGCACGGCACGCAAGCATTCTTTAAAAATAACCTCTCTACATGGTCTCTGCATCTCTGCTTCTCTGTTCTACACACATTTAAGAATACTTTAACCATTCCTGTGCACCCACTTAAATGGCTCCCTAATGTGTTTTCTGTTTACAATAGCTTTGCTGTGGACCCTCATCTATTTAATTCCTTCTATAGCATATATAATCCCAAACATAAAATTCATTAGCTAATAAAAAGGAGTATCCCTTGCTATCTGATCATTCAGTTTTCAACCTTTGCTATAATAACTTGCAAAATGGAATTCATGATCCATACTGTAACACTGCTATAATGAATATGTTCATATATTGGTGGAAATGTTGACATCTGAAAGAAAGGATGTTAGTATACTAACAGCTTCGTTCAATCCCTCTCATGATATCTTATTGTAGTTACTAACAATTTCCCCATTTTTCCTGAGAATTTAGCCCTTAATGGGCCTCAATATTGCAACTACCAAGCACCTGTGGGCACTGTCAACCTGGGCGCAATTCAGACATCATCTTTAGTATCTTTACCATTTTTCTTCTTTTTTTTTTAGAATTTATATGGTGGTGCATGTTTGTTGCAGTGCAGAAAACAAATGCAATCTATAGCTGACACAGTATTGTATCTTTGTATTCTACATGTAAACATATCCTTTGGGGTTCATTAAATGTTAAATAATTTTAGAATTGGTATCTTAAGAACATTCTATTCTGCAGAAATCCTCAATGGATTTTTATATTGGTGGTTAAAAACAGTTTAAAAATTTGCAGGAAGATATTTGGGGGTTTGGATACATTTGGAACCCATTCTTTTCCCTCAGTTTAAAATAATGCAATGCAGGTTACCACTTTCTGAAAATTTGCTCTCCAACACACTGGCAGACACAAATTAGGTTTTGATACTTATAGATGTCTGTGTTCTACTTCATCTTATTGCTTTTATTTAGCATGTCTGAGTTTCCTATCACCAATGTAATTGTAAATCATTTGGAAGTTTATCTTAGGCCTCTTTGCATCCGTATTGAGTCTAAAATGTGTTGCATGTGAAACAGGCACTTTACACATATATTCAAGTTGATTAAAGCTTCACACATGCACACACACACACATACTCACACACATGGTTTCCCTGATCACCACGTGGATTGCTAATCTTATGTTTTCCTATAGTCTATCTTCTAATACATCATTTTAGTTGCATCCTTGAAATGATTCTTTTCTCTACCCTGCTTAACATGGTAGAGAAGACTAAGAAACTCTTAGATCCTGGATGAAAATTTGTTAAAAGGTGAATTAATATTTTTACTTTTTCTATAATGTTTGAATTTTCTCACTGTATATCCAATATATTATATCAAAGACATTTTAGAATGAATGCATTTTGATATTTACAGACTGAATTTGAATAAAAACATTCTAATTCCCAAGTCTTGCCATTTTAAATTAAATATAACTCATGGGTGAGACAGTGTGATTGATTAAAAGCCAGCTATAACACCTCTAGTGTACTTAAAGATGTCCAAGAAAAAGATGACTGCAGGTCTCCAGGTATGACGTGATGAGGGATTGATTAGAGTGCAAGGTATTGCAATAGAAAACTAGGGAGGATTAGGAAAAGAAAGAGTCAATAGAACATGCTGATTGAGCTAACTCAGTAGGCAAAGAGCCCAGAGGAATTTAGAAACCATCAAGTTGTTAATGCTGAGAGAAAAGAGAGGGTGTGGTACACATTTTGTACCACAAATGTGTACACTAGACACATTTTGATGCTATTAACAACATCCAAAAGTTAGAAAATAGAACATGTTTATTGGGTTGGGAGAGTTATGGTGGGTTATTTCGAGTTTGTGGTGACTGTTAGATATCTAAGTGGAACTTTGTTTGAAATATGGATCTGGAACTTGGGTGAGTAAGCATAGTTGGAAATACAGATTTGGGAGCTGTAAGTCATAGACATAATGGTTGAAACCAAAAAAGTAAATGAACCCTTCAAGGGAGTGATCATAAAGCGTGAAAAGTTTTATTTTAAAGCTATTATTTTCCTTTAAAAGAATCTTCTGTGACTTACCCATCCACAGCCAAGCAGCAAATTCTGATTGTAAATATGCCATTTGTCTTGCAACTTTATATGGATGTTCTAAGTGGGTCAGAGTATTTGAATCCATAAATTTTTCTATACCCAATGTATTTTATCTCAGAATTGGAGAAAAATTATAAAAAACTTAAAAATAACTTAGCTGTCCTTATATACAATGCACGTTTCAAGTATATGATAGTCTGGTCACTATAAAAACTAGTAAAACTAGTAGAATAAGGTTGATGGTTAACTTTCTCAGTTTAACTATGTATTGGAATATCCACTTATAAATTTATATTAGTAGCTACATATTATCAATAAACATAATTTTATAATAAATTATAAAAATGATGTTACTAAATACATAATAAAGTTTTAATTGTGTTAGTCTTTAAAGTTATTTAACTTCATCATAATGATGTTGTAAAACAATTTATGAAAATTAAAATATTTTCTTTTTAGAGAAAATAAAAAGATAATATTTTGGTATGTCTATATTTTAAATATATTGCTCTATTTAATTATAAGTAACAAAGATAAGTTTTGCACTTTTCTATCTTTCTCTTTTCTCTTTTCCCCAATGGCATTAAATACCCTTCATATAAGTAGTTTTTAAAGAATGTGTAATACTCCATTGAACAGATAACCATGACATCATTGAAGGAGCTCTTATTTTTGGACTTAAAGGCAATTTCCAAGTATCAGTTACTCTAATTCTTCAAAGAGAATATTTGCGTTTAAACTCTGGTTAGTCTTCTCTTTGCATATATTCCTAGAATTAGAATAGTGAGTCAAGGCTTGTAGGTGTACTTAAGGCTCTTGGTCCATATTGTTGCAATCATGTAAGATTTTCAGGTTCTAGGAATGTATGTAATGTTGTTGTAAGTAATTGGATTTTTGCCCGTGGCCTAGAAGAGCAGACTTCTTTAATAGCTGTACAAGGTAGATTTAAGATCAGAGTACAATTAAGAGTCTCTTCATGCATTTCTATTCTGCTTGCTTTTTTTTTTTCTGAACAATATATCATTCCATCATAATCATATTCATCATGTCTTTTTGATAATATGTCATTTGACATGGGTATGCTTTCTCCATGTTCAGTGGCTTAAACTCCTATTCAAAGATTGCTATTCAATTCTGAGCTAGGATTTGTGAGGATATCAAAATATTTAGTTTGTTGGCTTATACACTACTTGTATAGATGGTGCATATATAAAATGTATAGATCTCTTTAAAAAGATGATCCATATATCAAATTCATGAAGTAAGAGTAGAAGAAACACTATGCATAATGTTACACAGCAATACTTGAATAAATGTCAAATGAGTGTAAACAAAGAAAGTTACCAGCTATTACATAGATCAAGTTATTAACCACTGCAGCTGTTGACCTACAAGTATACCCTAAGATGAATTTAGGATGAAGCATGCTGTGTTTTGGATACATGGGCCCCTAGATAGATAAAATGGAAGAATTTCAATGACCCTCAGATTCTTGCATCTTTTAATATATAGATAAGCACTAAAATCATTAACTGAGATATCTGATCCACATGACTAACAATAACATTTTACCAAGATGTATGCTTGATAACATGTATTTCTTACCTGAAAAAAAAAAATATATATATATATCCAGGATGTTCCCCTACCTCTGTGGAGCAGTTTCTTAGCACTCCTCTAGAGGCTGTCTCCTGGGCTATAGTCCTCATTAAGTCTCCAAATAAAACTGAAATTCACAGCTCTCACATTGTGCGTTTTTATTTCAGCCAACATGAGTGATTTCAAAGAAGACGAAGGTCACCACTATACCATGACGAATAAAAGGTTTTTTTTTGGAAGACCATAAAGTTCTGATCTTCCCTTTATATGTGGAAAAGTTAATAATAGAAAGAAGACACATCAGTTCCATGACTAAATACTGTGTTTTATAAGAAATATATATTTGGTCATTCAGATATGTTTGGTCTTTGTCCACAGTTCCTGGATCACAGGTCCCAAAACCCTTGAAATTTCCTGAGTGATAAAAATAATGGGAGCATATTTTGTCATAATATTTTGTCTCTTGTCATCACTTCCTGAAATCGCTTCAGAGCCATAAATGTAAAATGGATGTCTTGTTCTTCATAACACACAACAACTGGGTTTATCTTAATAAGGGGACTTTTGGAAGGCATGTAATGATGGGAGACTGTTTGCCAAGGGAACCATGAATAGACAGCTGGAGATTTCAGTCCCACCTCCTGACCTTCTGGGAGGGGAGAGAGGCTGGAGATCGAGTTCAGTCCCCAATTGCCATTAATTTAATCAACCAAGCTTGTAATGAAGCCTCCATAAAACTCCAAAAGAGAGAGCTCTGGAGAGCTTCCAGGTTGATGAACCAGTGGAGATGTAGAGAGAATGGAGCATCCAGAGGGCATGGAAGCTCTGTTCTCTCCATACTTTGCCATATGCCTTTTTTCCATCTGGCCTTTCTGGAGTTATATCTTTCCATAATAAACCAATAATCTAAAAAGTAAAAAAATTCTCTGAGCTCTGTGAACTGCTCTAGAAAATTAATTAAACACAAAGTGAGGGTCGTTGGGACATCCAATCTATAGCAGGCCAGTCAAGTGACAACCTGGAATTGTGACTGGTGTCTGAAGTGGAGAGGGGAGGTAGTCTTGTGGGACTGAGCCTTTACCTGTGGAATCTGTCATTATTTCTGGGTAGATAGTGTCAGAACTGAGCTGAATTATAAGACAACTAGCTGGTCTCTGAGCATTGCTTATTGATATGGGGAAAACCCCTCACCTCCATGTTGGAATTGGGTGATCAGAACTTTTACTATTTCAATGTTTAGTAAACTAGATGGTTTTGGGGAACTAATAATATCAGGATCCTTATAGTCTAACTCTGGTCTTATGTACATATTTCATCAAGAGTAATCATCCCCATGGTAACATAAGCAGGATGTAAGAGACCAGTAATGGTTTAACTTAGCTTAAAGGAATCAAAATATCTGAATATTAATTCCTTGTCAGTAATTTATTAGATATGTGACTTTAGTCCAACTACATAACTTTTCTGAGCCTCAGTTTCAATGTTTCAAAGACTCTTGGCATACTGCAATTGCTCAATAAATATTAGCTTTCTTCTTTGTTGTTTTGTTAATGTCTTTGATTATGCCCATGCCAACATTTTTAAGCACCTACTCCAGGGCATTCTCCCTGCCTTCCTGTCTTCTTTCTCATTTTCATTTTCTTCCATACATCTTTCAAACAGGTCTCCCGTGTCTTGTCCTTTTGTTCCATCTTTAGTTGTAAAGACATGATAATGATACTATTGATAATTAACAGTTAATGAACAGTTAATATACACTAGAGACTGTGCTAAATGCTTTACATTCATGTCACTTAATTCTAATAACCCCATATGGTAAGATCTACTGTTACCCAAGCTTATTCTCTTAATCCATTAATCTCATAGAGGGAATAAAGGCTCAGAAATAAGTACTGTCTTCAATGTTACACAGCTGGGAAGTAGCACAGGTGGGGTTCAAATCCATATGTGGTCAGAATCCAAGATCTTGCACAATTCAGCATAGAATGTGTTTCACAAAGTCTAAGGAGGTGAAGAGAAAGATGTAAATGAAGTTTATGTTTGGCCATTAGTTGTTAAGATTCGTCCCATGGAAGTTGTTTTAATTAGTCTTTCCCTTCTGTTCAAAGAACATTTTAATATTAAGTTGTATACAGTAAATAAAAATAATATATAATGTCATGAAATTAGAGGATTTTCCCCGTGTTGTATACAAACATGTGAAATATTAGGATGGGATCATTCTGTCACCCTAGAAATTAAGAATGAAGATAGAAGCAAAAATATGGGGATGTTTAAGCATTTTAGTATTACTTAAGTTTACATTCTCAAAAGTGTCTTAAACATCAACTACATAATATACCAAAGATGCTTAATTGCATTTATCATTCAATTTATATTACTGTAAGAAATTATTTTGGTTGTTATCCAGAAGCATGTTTTCAACTTTTTTTCTCTGCACAATATTTATAGTAGTTGTTTTTCTACTTCTAAGATTGTAATTAGTTTATATAAGAAGACTTTCTGCAGTGTTTAATGTATACCCCTAAATCAAGAAGAATAACTCACTGAGTAGGAACAAATAATGTAACAATTTCAGACTCTATCCTACTGTTCTTCATGACAGTGTAAAAAAATTCAGCTCATGGAAACCACTTCTAATTTTGTAACTTAAATGCCTTTGCAAATTAGTTTTAGAATCCATTTCCCATTTACCCACCCAACCTCTATTGAAGTAGAGAGTGGCATTTTGCTTCTCATTCTACTTGAAACTGCTATTAACACTTACAAAGTTCTGAAATGTTATAGTCAGTTTCTTCTCTGAATCACACCTCCAATAACATCCAGAAATGTATGAAAATACTTTCTAAGTCATAGATGTTATTTTAATAAAAAAGGATATTCTTGAATTGATAATGACATGGGAGGTGTTAACAAGAGCTCACTGATAGACTTAAAGGGCTAAGTAACCCAAATATCGCTTTTGAATTTGATCTGGGAAAATTTCAGCAATTTATGCTGGATTTAATTATCAATTATTTCAGGATACCTACTTTTTGTTCTGCAAAGAAACTCATCCATCCAATTTGTTTTAATTTACATAATTATTTTGTTTTTACCCAGAACAATACTAGCAATGAAGTGTATAACATCCATTACTCAATAAAAAATGAAAGGGAATTTGGATACCCATTATGGGAGCCAGATCATCTCAAGTCCTCTGTAATGTAAATATTCTGCACTAAAATATTTTTGTAGCATTTTTCCTAAGGGCATTTACCATAATATAGAGTTAATTATGAAACTGTTAAAAGATAAAAATAAATTAAGGGGCAGTGTGAGGAAAATAAGAAGTGCTCTCCCAAATAATTGTTGACAACAGTTGGAGAGTCAATGAAGTAGAGAGATACAGATATTTCATTCTCAAATGGCAATTTCTGAAAGGGAAGTTCTCTAAGTACAAACACAAGATTGCATTAACAGTTCTTACCAGATCTCAGAGAATGTAAGACTCACAGAAGACAGGAAAAAAATTCTTAATTAACCTTTTTATAACTAAAAACATTTTACTGTCCCTAAATCCTCAAATGGTAATCTTAAATTAATATGAAAGCAGTGAACTATTTTTACTGTACAATTACTTGACAATTTATAAACAGTATCCATTTTCCTTATAATAATTCATTATATTTTCTAATATATTAAACCTCAATTGCCTATCAAACCTTCCTGATAGATCATTTTGATCCTATCATTTTCAATTAATCATGCCTGTTTGCTGGTGATGTTTTTCCTGGAAAACTGTCATAAAAATATTATTCTAACACATTTCCTACATCATAGAACAGATTATTTCTGCTATTATTAATAATAGAAAGTATATATTTGCATATATCATATAACTAATTTCTTTATCAAATAGTTTATTATGCTTATAAACATATTTGAATAATTCAAGTAATTTCTAAATAAAATTTTATTTTTTAATTGATGAATCTTGTAAAACTGCACAAAGGAGTATTTCTTCCATCAGTATGAGGAGTAATCTCAATGTCAGTGTCACACTATGAAATTCTTGCTTTATCAAATGGTTCTGGAATTCTGAATTTTTCTTTTATTCACTTAGTAAGAATTTTTGAGTGTCTACTATATGCCAGGCACTGAACCTGGCCTTGAGGACACAATAATAAATAACGGAGACTCACCTGCTGTCCAAATATTGCTTCTATTCCTGAAGGACCCTCCTTTAACTTTGCTTTTTAGGTTCTGATAATGGTGTTCTTTTGAATACCATGAATAGTGAAAAAGCATTGTTTTCCCTTTGAAAATGCATTTCTTAGTAAGGAGGGTTATGGGACCAAGACAAAGTGGACTAACAGCCATTTGTTATTTTAAATTGTTTAGTGAAATGTAGAATGCTCATGTTGTCATTGTTCCTTTTTTTCAAAATTATAGTTTAAACAAAATACAGTGGGAGCAAAACAGTTTCTGAGGGAAATTGCAAAAATAACGCCAAAATTGTTTGAGCAAAGGCATCCTCTTAGAAGGCATATTCCACTAATGCAGCCTTCCACAGCTAGTAAAAGAACTTTCCTTTTCTTGCATCTCTCAGAACAGTCTGGGCATCCAGCAAATGCTTAGGTGTACTTGTTGGAATGTTCACCAGCACCTGACAGGGTCATAGAGTGATAACTGTGAATATCAAAATTTTATCTGCTGGTCCTCACATAGAGAAGATAGGATCATAAAACAAAACAAAAACAAAATCAAAAACAAACAAAACAAAACAAAAAACAATTGGTTGGGTTTTTGCAGATGTCCTGCATACATGTAGTTTTCTATTTCCTATGGTAACAGGTAAAAAAACAAAAAAGAGAGGATGGAGTTGGTATTGATATCTGGATTCTTGTTTCTGGTCATAAATTTGCCATCTCTCTGACCATACATCCAGGAAAATGTCACTTTCCATTTTACTTGCCTTTAAAAGGCCTTTGTAATACTGGGGTGTGATGGGAATTCATTACAATGAGGTACTTTGAAATCTTCAACTTTTAAATACCATGCAAGTCCAATGATTATTAGTATTCAAGGCACACAATGCTAGTCAAAATATAGAAAGTTCCGAGCAGTTTGGTAACCTGGAAAACAGGGAAATGAAAAGTGTACTGTGTACATATGATAAAATAGCATTCAATATAAAAAAGACAAATGCTCCAATACAAAAATGTAAAAAGTGTGTAAACATTAATGACACAAATGAAATAACCAATAAAATATCAAATACTCAACCATACTATTAACCAAAGACACACAACTTAAAACAAGAGATATTATTTTCACATATCAAATGGGAAAAAATTTAAAAGAATGTCGGTGAAACTGTGAAAAAAATGGGCTCACACATACACTGCTCATAGGAGGCAAAAATTGGACATTTGTTATTAAAAATTGAGCATTAATTATCATTAAAAATGTATTTGGAATTTAGCTTCAACTGTTTTACACTTCTCCTTCCCATATTTCATTTGAAATACTATCAAAATAGGGAAAAAATAGTGGATTAGTGAAAAATTAAAATAGGGAGGAAATTGACCCTCTCTTTTCTTATGAGTGACATGTGATTAAGGTAAATCTTAATGAAATCTATGTATATTAAGGGAGACTAGCTACTTTTTATAAATATATAGTTGGAGTTAGCTGTCAGTTCTATGGATTCAGATGCAGAGAGAAATTTCCTCTGCTTAGAAATGGCCCATAGGTTCAAAGTTGTGCTCTAAAGTATGTGAGAAAATTTATACATTGCCACTCTTTCTTTTTTCAGTCAGTAACTTCAACACCATAGTGTGGTTTTGCTTATCATTTCCGAGTGACAAACAGGTAATAGTCATCTTTTGGGGGGACACAAATAGGTAAATATGAGTGAGGAAGAAGTGAGAGCAATGGGTCTGGATAGAGGGAGAAGAGAGAACACAAAGGAGGAATCCAAAGATGGTCAGAGTGTGATTTACAGTTTTTCCAGTCTCAATTTTATTTTTATATTTGCCCTTTATGACTTTTTGATGACTTAGATTTAATGCATATTCCCAAAATCTAAAATTGTATAATAAAAAATATCTTATTAAAATGAATATATATATATCTTACCTCATTTAATCCTTAACTCCCCTTTTGGGTGGGGCTTTTAACCTCATTTTACAGATAAGAAGAATGAAGCCATACAGAAGAGGAAAAATAAGGCCTAAAATCAATTTCTTATTAATGGATAATTGGAAATATCCATGTTGACTGGATATTTGATGATAATAAATTATTTTACATTTTAAATCTAATACTGATATTTTGGTTAAGTTAATGAGTTCTCATTTTTGAAATTACATACTGAAATATTAACATATGAAATGATAAGATTTCTCAGATACATTCAAAAAATTTGAAGGAGGAAGGTTGGAAGGGGGTGAGGCTAGGCTAGGACTGGCCAAGGTTGATGGTAGCTGAATTCAGGTGGTAGGTAGATGGGAATTTTTCATACAAAACTATTTATGCATATGTTCAAAATTATCCATTATGAAAGTTAAAACAATATCAATACTAAATATTTCCATCTCCAAACCCCATGCTTTAAAACACGCACAATAATTTCTTTATTAATATTTACTTGAAAAAGAATCACCATTTCTGTTTCTCTCCTTGTTTTTTGTTCCATCTTTATGTCAGCAAAAGTTGAATTAAATTATTTCTTTATCTATTACTATATAATTTAGTTTTTAACTGAAGTTTCACAAATAAGCAAAGAAACAAACAAACCATATATCATCTCCAATAATGTTGTTTAGAATTGGTGAGTCCCAGGCTAAAAGTATGTTACCATTATTTCTATTGACAAGGAGGGTTAAACTGTTTTTTAGAAGAAAGATTATTTGATTATAATGTCTCTTAACCTCCACTTCTAAAGTCATTGAACATCTTACTTAGTGATGGATTACTGTTGTGTAAAGGTTTTAACGAGAAAATCTGGTGTAATGCTACCAAACCCATACACACTGTGTAGTTGGATTTCAGCCTAGAGGTTGCTTAGTCATTTTAAGAAACAGAATCTATTCCCTTCATTTGGAGAAATGACAATTGGATTCTTTAGTTACCAATTAAAAGGCAGTGGTAAAGCGTAGGGAAAGACATGCTGGCAGGGCTTGCTTTAAGCAGAGGTATGGTGAGTTTGCAAATGTGAATTAATTTTAGTGATGCAAGTGAGAATCCCAGCCCCCAAATCTATAACTTCAGCTCCTCTATTATAGTCTGTTTTGACGTCAGAGAATTAAAGATTCATGATTTATAAAACAAAAGTCTGAATGTGGAAAAACCTGACTGTAAAGAAATTAAAATACAATCAAGGTGATAAAACCAATGCATATAAGACAATTGAAAAACCACAATAAATAAGAAATTAAAGTGTATGTAACAAACTAAAAAGCACAGGGTCTACTGTGGACAGCAATGTGAGTGAAAGCTCCCTGTAGACATGTGAAGAAGAATCCTCCCCAGGAGGCAATTCTCAACTGGAGGCTGTAGATGGACCGTGGGATCAGATCACACCAGCAGATGCACTGAGGTGGAAGTGAGCATTGAGGATACTAAAAAATACATTCCTTAGTATGCAGGCATTTTTCTATAAAATTCAAGTACTATCTGGGGAGCTTAGATGAATTTTTTTCAGTCTTTTTATCTCAAAAATGAAACAGCTATTTATAAAGTTGTCTATGTGACAGCATTCTCCACATGAACAGTGCAGAAACAACTAGAGCTTTGATAAGGAAATAGGACAGAAAAACTCCTAAATATGATTGGGGTTCAGTGCTCTAGTGCAGGAGGACATCTCAGAAGCTAGGCATCATGGGAGGCACTGGAAATTTGGAAGAAAGCTGATAAGGCAGTGAGGTAATTCCAAAACTGGGCAATTGCAGAGACCAGAGTGATATGAGTGAGGTACTTAGGGGGCAAAATTTAAGGTTGCACTCATTTTCAGGGGCTGACCCCACACTTGTACTGCCCTGATGAGGACTTCCTTAATATTTGTGACCTAGGTGCCTTCCTCCCTTCTGTTTGTCCTGATTCATGTACCATTAAAAAACGTCAACTAGAGTAACATTCTTCTCAAAACTAAGGCTATGTGTTCTGTATAATTGTATTTGTACAGATTTTATCAGATTTTCTCCCTCTCTCTCTCTCTGTCACCTATCTCTCTTTATCTATTATCTATCTATCTATCATCTATCTATCTATCATCTATCTATCTATCACCTATATATCTGTTGACAGGAAAACCATTCAATAATGCTATACTAATTCCGCACAGAAAAAAAGATAAACACTTTTAATTACAAGTATTTCTGGATAATTAGAATATTTAATTGGTTTGCCTGTTCTGTACCATTAGATTCAAATACTAATAAATATTTTCACTTTTTCCTCAACTATATACTAAGAATAGCTTTGTATGTTGGAAACACAAAATTGGATCTACCTAGAAACCTTCCTCAATTTAACACACTGTTTAGTAGGTGAAAGATAAAGATTTTGTAAAAAAGTAAAATTTGAGCTAGATTTTGAAGGACAAATGGACAACTACTTATTAGATCAGTGCTTTCCAGATAGACCAGATATCAAGAACCAACTAGGAACATTTTATTTTAAGTGGAGTCCTTAAAAAGGTATAAATAAATAATTTATTAATTCTTATTTTCATGAGAGATGTATCAGGGAAAGATTGTAAGTTTTGTAAAATAATATGTTTTGAACTTCTATCCATCTATCACCTCACTCCCAACGTACTTTTGTCTCCTTGCCAACACAAACAGTTTGTATTGAAAATTCTACTGCACTTAATATGTTCTCTTTGGAATAAGCTGTCCAACAAAAAGATGCTTTCTGTAGCAATGACCACAAATTTAATATTAGGGAGATTTTTATAATAGTACTTAAAATTCTAAAATAAATACTGCTTTCATTTTATAGTTTCCACATGAAAGTAACCTTCCTGTTCTTCATCATCTCTTCTGCAGCACCCTGCCTCCATTTTTAATATAGATTTTCCCCCATTTCTCCCAAAGGTATTTATCACTGCCTTTCTATGTTTATGAAAGGTGTATGGCCAGCAGGATATGTTGAGTTTCTATAAAAATTATTTTAATTTTATTATTTTCTAAGTTACTTTTATAAAATAAAATTCTCTTTGAAAAAGAAAAGAAAAAGTGTCATTGGCTTAATTAAAAGGGAGAATAAATATTCTCGTGTATTTTAATATTCTGTTTCATACATATTTGTAAATATTCTACATTTGCACAATTTTGTTTATCTTTATTACTTTATAAGAAAATGTATTGATTATGCATATTAACTTTTGTCAATTTCAGAATTAGATACCCATTAGATATTTAATGGAATTTCATTAAAACTTTAAGTTAATTTATTTTAAAAATTAACAACTAGGGCTTGAGACAGTCGGAACCGAGGAGCCGGGCAGCGTCCTTGCACTCCTGCCCTACTTTGGTGCGCAGCTGCGGCCGGAGGATTTGCAGGTGAAAATACAGCATTTGTGAAGAGTGGATGGTTGCTGAGACAGAGTACTATTTTGAAGCGCTGGAAGAATTGGTTTGACCTGTGGTCAGATGGTCACCTGATGACCAAGCTCGGTAGAGTGTAGAGGATAAGGTCCACATGCCAGTGGACTGCATCAACATCCACACGGGACATGAATGTCGGGATATTCGGCCTCCAGATGGGAAGCCGAAAGACTGTCTGCTGCAGATTGTTTGCCTGAATGGGAAAACCATCAGTCTTTGTGCAGAAAGCACAGATGATTGTTTGGTCTGGAAATTTACACTTCAGGATTCCAGGACAAACACAGCTCATATTGGCTCTGAAGTCATGTATGATGAGACTGCCTTGGCTTCCTCCCCACCTCCTTACACAGCCTATGCTGCACCAACCCCTGATGCCTATGGTTATGGTCCATACAGTGGTGCATACCCGCCAGGAACTCAAGTTGTCTATGCTTCAAATGGGCAGGCTTATGCTGTACCCTACCAGTACCTGTATGCCGGACTTTACGGAGAGCAGCCTACCAAACAAGTCATCATTCGTGAGCGGTATCGAGACAATGACTGTGACCTGGCGCTGGGCGTGCTGCCTGGAACAGCCACAGGCATGGCCTTAGGATCTCTGTTCTGGGTCTTCTAGAGTCCTTGGAACCTGGATGTGCATAGCTTCTGGTACGCTGGGTGCAATAATATAATTTGCAGGGCATTTCTGTTTGTTATAAATGTTTTTAATAATAGTTTTAGTAGTTCTTTTGAAAGTAGTGACATCATACTTATAACTAATCCATATAAGTACCACAGAGAAGGCTTTGGACTGCTGTTTAGCTAAAACGTAGACTATTTGGGGGCACTGGCTCATTCTAGGAGTTTTTTTATGGAACTCTCAGAATACCTTATTTGAACACACCTGTTTGTAACGGCCATTTTCTTTTTAGAGTTAGGCCTTAGTGCTTAAGGGATAATTTATTTTAGTGTTATGCTAGTAATATGGTGACGTATGAGTGAGTGAGTGATTGTGGCAAGAAGAACTGCAGTTGTCTTGGTTTAATGTTAGACTTTGAAACCTCAGACTAGAACTGGTTGCACGTTACTTCAGGAGTTGTAGGATGGAACCTTCCTGAGGCAGCCGTGTGATATCCCCACAGCCTCTGGGGCTCTGCAGACTTTCAGCAAAGCTGACTGCTCAGGATGATGGGCGGGATGGCAGATCCCCCCCCCGCTTTAAAATATGCTCTTTCATTTTATTCTTACTAGTTTGTTTTTGGTAGTAATCCTTGGAAAACATCCCAAATTAGGAGTAGACTTGAGTCTCAGCATTTTAGGGCTTTATCATTTAAAACTTGAACAAGGCAAAACAATTACAAACAAGTGCGTGGAGGTAGATCTGCTATATTCAGAGGCATCATGATTTTTAGTGTTTGCTTTGAGTGTTTTTATTGCCACTTCAGCCTACTTATAGCTTATTTTTCTACTTGATGAGAAAGTAATATTAGGAGAATGGTGAGGAAAGAGGAATGAGAGCCATAGTTACAGTGTTACTGTTTCAGGGGATTGGGCTGCACTGAGCATCCTCTTTTCCACCCTTCTGAAGGCTGTTAAAGAGCTCATTTCCTGTCCTGTGCAGGACTGGGGCACTGTGGCTGTCCCTGAGCACTGGGGTGCCTGGAGCCCTGGTGGTGGCATGGTGGGGGGAGAGTCAGGTTACAGATTTGCAGCCTAAGGACATGAATGATCTGTGCAAGGTATTACCCCACCTGACCAGGACACTAGCCTTGTTTTTATTCTTCACTCAAATGTCACAGAGAAGCTTAAACAATTTAACTTGAGCCCCAGCTATGTGTGAAGCTCTGGAAAACTGAGAGTCACGTATTTTTGTTATTTCTTTATTTATGTAAATTTTAAAATTTCAATTATTCCAGGTTTCTGTCTTGCATGCTTTAAAAAATTTACTTTTTACAAAGGCAGTTTAGCACATTGAAGGTCTCTACCCCTATACTCCATGTGGCCCTATTCTCCATAAAATACACTCATAGTAGCACAAATTCTGTTTTTATTCTGTGTGGCCAGTTACATACATAGTTATTTGTTTCACTGATCAACCCACTCCGTCTCTAAGGCAGACTTAAATAGATCTATCTCAGTATGAAACCAGATGCCAAATGAACTTTGTGGTGACCACAGGTCTGTTTTCCTAGCCAATTCTATTGCACTTGTTGACACTGGAGAGTTTGTTTCCAGCTTAAAAGTATACTTAGCTGTCACCTCTTTGGATGTTTGACATGTGGAAAGTTGCCAGACGTGATGTGTGACAACACTGTTTTTTTGTTTTTGTTTTTTAACATCTTTATTAGAGTATAATTGCTTTACAATGGTGTGTTAGTTTCTGCTTTATAACAAAGTGAATCAGTTATACATATACATGTGTTCCCATATCTCTTCCCTCTTGCGTCTCTCTCCCTCCTACCCTCCCTATCCCACCCCTCTAGGTGGTCACAAACAACCGAGATGATCTCCCTGTGCTATGCAGCTTCTTCCCACTAGCTATCTACACTGGTTTTGATGGTTAGAAGTATTGCTTTAGTTATTTTACATTGTATGTAATAAGAATGGTTTTGTTCAGATGGTAATCATTATTTGAGCTGTATGCCTTACTTACAAAATACTAAACTCAGTTTTTAATGTTGCTTTGGGGTATTAATTTTGAACTTGGAACCACAGATACTGAGTTATGTCAGTGAAATGCCCTTGAAGCAGATGGTCTCCCGGTGTTCCCCTGGCTTCCCTCTGACAGAAGGGGGAGAGCTATGGACTGAAGCTTGGGCACACATGTGCCCCCCAATCTCCAGTCCCTGTCCCCAGTGGGGCCAGCCCCACTGGGCAACTATAGTTGAGTCTTGAAGTTCACTGTCACTAGTGACTTGATCCTGAGAGGAAATACATACTCGGTATAAAGATGGGCTGAGATACTTCATTTCCCTGGCCCCAACTCTCGTAGATGCCAACACTTAGGTAATCCAAAATCAAGAAGTTAGGTGAGTTGGAAAGAACTTGTTCAGGTTTAGTCAGTATTTTACTTCCATGTGTATTTTTAACTAGTTGGCCATTGACATTGCACACATGCCAGTCTGCTTGTTTCTTAGCTCTGTTCTTTTAGTTCCTTGAGTTAACTTCAGGGTCTTAGATGTAAAGAGAAGGGAGAGACCCGTGGTTGTGTTTCAGATCATCATTCATGAAACGGGTCAGACTGGGATGCAAGATATGGATCATGAGAGGAATTCCTGCCATTGAGACAGAATGACCCACATTTATTTCCTACATTAATTGTGATACTATGTGATCTTTCTTTCTCCTTCCCAAGTTTATGTAGACACCAGCATGGGATGCAGTTCCATTTTTTTCCCCTAGGGTTGATCTTTTTTTCTGATTGCTTGCCTGTCTCTAGGATTTGGTTGTGTCCTCAGAACCTATTTTTCCCTGTATATGCAAATTGTGTGTTTATAAGTGATAATGTCAATACATTAAATGATTGTTAACCTTAAAGCATAAAAAAAAATTGACATCTAAAATTCTCATATCTCAGTACAAGTAAAAGTCCTTGTAAAGACATTCACTCATCCAGTTGCCCATTCATCAGCAAACATGCTCCCTCTGGAGCATTCAAACAAGGGCATGGGCTCCAATGATTGATAAAGAATTGGTCACCAATCTCAAACAGCTCAAGAAGAAACAGACATTTAAACAAGTAAAATAATAAACAATGCCTGATCAGTAGAATATGGAGTATAGCAGGTATGTTACAGTGGTGGTCCTGGATCTGAAGAACAGTTGTTATTTTAGTGGGTTGTGAAAGATTTTATGTAGTGGAATATAACTGAGTTTGTGACCTAGGCTAATTCATAGGGGTTGAGATCAAGGGTGAACACAGTGGGTGATAAAATGTGTAAAGGGATCTCCATTGCTAAGTCAAAAAGACATGGAATAACATGTAGCCTTAACGGATTTGGTTAGAGATTAATGCTACAGGTATGCCATTCTAGATGATGAGGTTGGAAAGGGGAAAAAAAGGGTGATATTTTATGAAATTTTTGAGAAATACAAAGATAGCTCTAGTCAGACTTGGAGATGTACTGGCCAATGAAGCAAGAATCAAAGCAGGGCTGAATCTTAGAAAAAACAACTCAATGCTGGTGGTTTTCCAGAGACCTCATTTATATATTTATATATTATATATATATATATATAAAAATTCCTTTGGTATTTTGGTAGGAATTGAGTTGAGTCAGTAGATACCTTTGAGTAGTATGGACATCTAAACAATACTAATTTTTCCAATCCATATATATTTATATATTTTTCCTTTTGATTCTTTCTGTTTTTCTTTCTTTCTTTTTTTTGAGTGGATATATGAGTGACTTTTTCTCCTACTATATTTTGATTTCTTATTGCTGTATAAATATTGATGCTATATGTGAACAATATAACTTTTTTTTGAGGTTTTAATTTTTATTGGAGTATAGTTGCTTTACAGCATTGTGTTAGTTTCTACTGTGCAGCAAAGTGAATCTGCTATACGTAGACATATATACCCTCTCTTTTGTATTTCCTTCCCATTTAGGCCACCACAGAGCACTGAGTAGAGTTCCCTGTGCTATACAGTAGGTTCTCACTAGTTATCAATTTTATACATAGTATCAACATTGTATATATGTCAATCCTAATCTCCCAATTCATCCCATCCCCCCTTTACCCCACACTGTTCTCCATAGTGGCTGCACCAAATTAAATTCCCAAAAACAGTGCAAGATGGTTCCCTTTTCTCCACATTCTCAACAACACTTTTTATTTGTTGCAAGTTTTAAATAATTGCTATTCTGACAGGCATAAGGTGATATCTCATTGTGGTTTTGATATGCATTTCCCTGATGATTAGTGATGTTGAGTATCTTCTCAAGTGCATGTTGGCCATCTGTATGTCTTCTTTACACAAATATCCATTCAGGTATTCTGCCCATTTTTAAATCAGTTTTTTGTTTTTTCTTTTTATGTTGAGTTGTATGAATTATTTATATATTTTTGATATTGACCCCTTATCAAACATATCATTTGTAAATATCTCCTCCTATATAATATGTTGCCTTTTCTTTTTGTTGTTGGATTCCTTTGCTATGGAAAGCTTTTTAGTCTGCTGTAGTCCCAGTTGTTTATTCTGCTTTTGTTGCCCTTGCCTGATGAGACATCTCCCGAAAATATTCCTATACTATATGTCAAAGAGCTTACTGCTATGTCTTTTTCTAGGAGTCTTATGGTTTCATGTCTTATAATGTCTTTAAACAGTCTTATTTTTGTACATGGTGTAAGAAAGTGGTCTATACTACTTTCATTCTGTTGCATGTAGCTGTCCAATTTTCCCAACACCATTTATTGAAGAGATTGTCTTTTTCCCTATTGTATATTCTTGCCTCCTTTGTTGTAGATTAATTGACCTTATAAGGATGGGTCTATTTCTAGGGTCTCTATTCTGTTCCATTGATCTATGTGTCTGCTTTTGTGCCAATACCATTATGTTTTAATTACTATAGCTTTGTAGTATAGTTTGAAATTAAGCTGCATGATTTCTCCAACATTGTCCTTCTTTCTCAAGCTTGCTTTGGCTATTTGAGGTCTTCTGTGTTCCATAAAAATTTTAGGATGATTTGTTCTAGTTCTGTGAAAAATTCCTTTGGTATTTTGGTAGGAATTGAGTTGAGTCAGTAGATACCTTTGAGTAGTATGGACATCTAAACAATACTAATTTTTCCAATCCATGAGCACAATATACCTTTCCATTTATTTGTGTCATCTTCAATTACTTTCAATGATGTCTTATAATTTATATTGAACAGGTCTTTTACCTCCTTTATTAAATTTATACCTAGGCATTTTATTCTTTTTTATGCAATTGTAAATGGGATTGATTTTCTTAATTTCTCTTTCAAATGGTTAGTTGTTAGTGTAAAAAATGCAACAAGTTTCTGTATATTAATATTGTGTCTCATAAGTTTACAAAATTTATTATTTTTTTTTGGTGGTGTCTTTGGATTTTCCATGTACAGTGACAGATTATAGGCCAATAGTGACAATTTTGTTTCTTCTCTTCCAATCAGGATGTATTTTATTTCTTTTTCTTGTCTGATTATTGTGGCTAGGATTTCCAATACAATGTTGAATAAAATTCTCAAGAGTGGTCATCCTTGTGCTGTTCCTGGTCTTAAAGGAAAAGCTTTCACTGTTGACTATGTTAGTTGTGGGTCTGTTACATATGACTTTTATTATGTTGAGGTATGTTTCCTCTATACCAACTTTGCTGAGAATTTTAATCACAAATGGGCACTGAATTTTGTCAAAAGATTTTTCTGCATCTACTAAGATGATCATATGATTTTTAATTACCTCCATTTTATTAAAGTGATTTATCATACAGATTGATCTGTAGATATTGAAACATCCTTGCATTCCAGTTAACCATGGTGTATGATCCTTCTAATGCATTGTTAAATTTGTTTTACAAATATTTTGTTGTGGATATTTGTGTCTATGTTCATCAGGGATATTGTCCTGTAGTTTTCTGTTCTTCCACTGTTTTGTTTGGTTTTAGAATAAGGGTAATGCTGGCCTCATAGAACAAGTTTGGAAGCATTCTTTTCTCTTCAATTTTTTAGAATTGTTAAGAAGGATAGGTGTTAACTCTTCTTTAATTATTTTGTAGAAGTCATTTGGTCCTAGATTTTTGTTTGTTGGGTTTTTAATTACTCATTCAGTTTCATTGTTAGTAATCAGTATGTTCAAATTTTTGATTTTTTCCTGATTCACCCTTCTAAGATTGTATGTTTCTATGAATTTATCCATTTCCTTTAGTTTGTCCAATTTTTTGCCATATAATTATTTATAGTAATCTCTTATGTTTGTTTGTAATTCTGTGGTATTGATTGTAATGTCTCTTTTTTCATTTTGAATATTATATATCTGGGCCCTCTCTTTTATCTTGTTTAGTTTTTCTAGTACGTTGTCAATTTTGTTTATCTTTTCAAAAAGCCAGTTCAGAGTTTTATTAATCTTCTCTAAACGTTTTAAAATTTAGTCTCCCTTTCATTTATTTCCACTCTGATCATTATTATTTCCCTCCTTCTGCTGACTTTGGGCTTTCTTTGCCCACCTATTCATTGATAAACACCTTTATCATTATGTAATGCTCTTCTTTGTCTTTTGTTACAATCATTGTTTTAAAGTATATTTTGACTGATATGAGTATTGCTACTTCAGCTTGTATTTTTTTTCTTTTTTTTTGTGGTACGCAGGCCTCTCACTGTTGT
The DNA here is from genome assembly GCF_005190385.1 of Monodon monoceros. Lineage (NCBI taxonomy): Eukaryota > Metazoa > Chordata > Mammalia > Artiodactyla > Monodontidae > Monodon > Monodon monoceros. Next base: position 22,784,364 of record NW_021703775.1, on the reverse strand, counting down.
GGCCTCTCCCGTTGTGGAGCACAGTCTCTGGACATGCAGGCTCAGTGGCCATGGCTCATGGGCTCAGCCGCTCCGTGGCATGTGGGATCTTCCCGGACCGGGGCACGAACCTATGTCCCCTGCATCGGCAGGCGGACTCTCAACCACTGCACCATCAGGGAAGCCCTATTTTTTTCATTTTTATGTGTATGTAATATCTTTTTCCATCCCTCCACTTTTAGTTCATGTGTGTCTTTAGTTCTGAGGTGAGTTTCTTTTAGGTCTTGTTATTTATCTACTAATCGACTCTATGTCTTTTGATTGAAGTATTTAGATAGTTTACATTTATAGTGATTATTGATAGGTATGCACTTATTGCCATTTTGTTAATTGTTTTCTTGTTGTTTTTGTAGCTCTTCTCTATTCTTGTACACTTCTCTTGTTCTCTTCCATGGAAGTTTGATTTTCTTTAGTGTTTTTTTGGTTTCCTTTACTTACTGTGTATCTATTGCAGGTTTTTGGTTTGTAGTTACCATGTAGTTTATATATATACATATGTATATATAATAGTTTATCTTAGCTGATATTCACTTAAATTTGACTGCAAATTAAGTTAATTTTAGTTGTGAATTTTCTTATATAAATCTCCAGTTCATTATTATTTTAAAGCTGGTTTCCATTTTGGCAGTGCAACTGGAGGACTCTGGGAGGCCTCACGCCAGGGAGTACTTCCCAGAATTGCGGCCAATGTCCTTATACTCACAGTGAACCACAGCCACACCCCCAACTCTGCAGGAGACCCTCAACACTAGCAGCTTCCATGGACCCCTGATTGCTGCTTGAGGAGAACTACCCTGTGGACTTGACTGACCAACGATTACAATATAAGGAGCCGTGTGGATGAAAGGCTCTTGGTGCTCCAGCCAGGAGTCACTGCTGTGTCTCTGAGGTGGGAAAGGCAACTTCAGGACACTGATCCTCAAGAGACCTCCCAGCTCCACATAATATCAAATGGCAAATATCTCCCAGAGATCTCTATCTCAACACCAAGACCCAGTTTCACTCAACAACCAGCAAGCTACAATGCTGCACACCCTATGCCAAACAACTAGCAAGACAGGAATACAGCCCCATCCATTAGCAGAGAGGTTGCCTAAAATCATAATAAGGACACAGACACACAAAACACACCACCAGATGTGGAACTGCCCACCAGAAAGACACGATCCAGCCTCATCCACCAGAACACAGGCACTAGTCCCCTCCAATAGGAAGCCTACACAACCCACTGAACCAACTATAGCCACTGGGGACAGACACCAAAAACAACGGGACCTACAAACCTGCAGCCTGCAAAAAGGAGACCCCAAACACAGTAAGATAAGCAAAATGAGAAGATAGAAAAACACACAGCAGATGAAGGAGCAAAGTAAAAACCCACCAAGCCTAACAAATGAAGAGGAAATAGGCAGTCTACCTGGAAAAGAATTCAGAATAATGATAGTAAAGATGATCCAAAATCTTGGAAATAGAATAGAGAAAATGCAAGAAACCTTTAACAAGGACCTAGAAGAACTAAAGAGGAAGCAAGGAATGATAAACAACAAAATAAATGAAATTAAAAGTACTCTAGATGGGATCAATAGCAGAATAACTGAGGCAGAAGAACAGATAAGTGAACTGGAAGATAAAATAGTGGAAATAACTACTGCAGAGCAGAATAAAGAAAAAAGAATGAAAAGAACTGAGGACAGTCTCAGAGACATCTGGGACAACATTAAACACACCAACATTTGAATTATAGGGGTCCCAGAAAAAGAAGAGAAAAATAAATGGACTGAGAAAATATTTGAAGGGATTATAGATGAAAACTTCCTTAATATGGGAAAGGAAATAGTTAATCAAGTCCAGGAAGCACAGATTGTCCCATACAGGATAAATCCAAGGAGAAACATGTCAAGACACATATTAATCAAACTATCAAAAATTAAATACAAAGAAAACATATTAAAAGCAATAAGGGAAAAACAACAAATAACACACAAGGGAATCCCCATAAGGTTAACAGCTGAACTTTAAGCAGAAACTCTGCAAGCCAGAAGTGAGTGGCAGGACATATTTAAAGTGGTGAAGGAGAAAAACCTATGATCAATATTACTCTAACTAGCAAGGATCTCATTCAGATTTGATGGAGAAGTTAAAACCTACACAGATAAGCAAAAGCTGAGAGAGTTCAGAACCACCAAACCAGCTTTACAACAAATGCTAAAGGAACTTCTCTAGGCAAGAAACACAAGAGAAGGAAAAGACCTACAATAACAAACCCACAACAATTAAGAAAATGGGAATAAAAACATACATATTGATAATTACCTTAAATGTAAATGGATTAAATGCTCCCACCAAAAGACACAGACTAGTTGAATGGATACAAAAACAAGACCCATATATGTGCTCTCTACAAGAAACCCACTTCAGACCTAGGGACACATACAGACTGAAAGTGAGGGGATGGAAAAAGATATTCCATGCAAACGGAAATCATAAGAAAGCTGGAGTAGCAATTCTCATACCAGACAAAATAGACTTTAAAATAAAGACTATTAGAAGAGACAAAGAAGGACATGACATAATGATCAAGGGATTGATCCAAGAAGAAGATATAACAATTGTAAATATTTATTCACCCAACATACGACCACCTCAATACATAAGGCAAATACTAACAGTCACAAAAGGGGAAATCGATAGTAACACAATCATAGTAGGAGACTTTAACTCCTCACTTTCTCCAATGGACAGATCATCCAAAATGAAAATAAATAAGGGAGCACAAGCTTTAAATGACACATTAAACAAAATGGACTTAATAGATATTTATAGGACATTCCATCCCAAAACAACAGAATACATATTTTTCTCAAGTGCTCATGGAACATTCTCCAGGATAGATCATATCTTGGGTTACAAATCAAGCCTTGGTAAATTTAAGAAAATTGAAATCATATCAAGTATCTTCTCTGACCACAATGCTATGACACTAGATATCAATTACAGGAAAAGATTTGTAAAAAATACAAACACATGGAGGCTAAACAATACACTACTTAATAACCAAGATATCACTGAAGAAATCAAAGGGGAAATAAAAAATACCTAGAAACAAATGAAAATGGATACATGATGGCTCAAAACCTATGGGATGCAGCAAAAGCAATTCTAGGAGGGAAGTTTATAGCAATACAAACCTACCTTAAGAAACAGAAAATATCTCAAACAAACAACCTAACCTTGCACCTAAAGCAATTAGAGAAAGAAGAAGAAGAAGAAGAACAACAACAACAAAAGGAAGCAGAAGGAAAGAAATCATAATCAACAGATCAGAAATAAATGAAAAAAATGAAGGAAATGGTAGCAAAGATAAATAAAACTAAAAGCAGGTTCTTTGAGAGCATAAACAAAATTTATAAACCATCAGCCAGACTCATCAAGAAAAAGATGGAGAAGACTCAAATCAATATAATTAGAAATGAAAAAGAAGTAACAACTGACACTGCAGAAATACAAAGGATCATGAGAGACTACTACAAGCCATTCTATGGTAATAAAAGGGACACTCTGGAAGAAATGGACAAATTCTTAGAAATGCACAGCCTGCTGAGACTGAACCAGGAATAAATAGAAAATGTGAAGAGATGAATCACAAGCACTGAAATTGAAACTGTGATTAAAAACCTTCCAACAAACAAAAGCCCAGGACCAGATGGCTTCACAGGAGAACTCTATCAAAGATTTAGAGAAGAGCTAACACCTATCCTTCTCAAATTCTTCCAAAATGTAGCAGAGGTAGGAACACTCCAAAACTCATTCTACGAGGCCACCATCACTCTGATACCAAAATCAGACAAAGATGTCACAAATAAATAAAACTACAGGCCAATATCACTGATGAACATAGATGCAAAAATCCTAAACCAAATACTAGCAAACAGAATTCAACAACACATTAAAAGGATCATACACCATGATCAAGTGGGGTTTATTCCAGGAATGCAAGGATTCTTTAATATACGCAAATCTATCAATGTGATAAACCATATTAACAAATTGAAGGAGAAAAACCATATGATCATCTCAATAGATGCAGAGAAAGCTTTTGACAAAATTCAACACCCATTTTTGATAAAAAACCTGCAGAAAGTAGACATAGAGGGAAATTTCCTCAACATAATAAAGGCCATAAATGATGAACCCACAGCCAACATCATCCTCAATGCTGAAAAAATGAAACTGTTTCCACTACGATCAGGAACAAGACAAGGTTTCCCACTCTCACCACTCTTATTCAACATACTTTTGGAAGTTTTAGCCACAGCAATCAGAGAAGAAAAGGAAATAAAAGGAATCCAAATCAAAAAAAAAGAAGTAAAGCTGTCACTGTTTGCAGATGACATGATATTCTACACAGAGAATCCTAAAAATGCTGCCAGAAATCTACTAGAACTAATCAATGAATTTGGTAAAGTAGCAGGATACAAAATTAATGCACAGAAATCTCTGGCATTCCTATACACTAATGATGAAATATCTGAAAGTGAAATTAAGAAAACACTCCCATTTACAATTGCAGCAAAGAGAATAAAATATCTAGGAATAAACCTACCTAAGGAGACAAAAGACCTGTATGCAGAAAATTATAAGACACTGATGAAAGAAATTAAAGATGATACAAATAGATGGAAAGATATACCATGTACTTGGATTCTAAAAATAAACATTGTGAAAATGACTCTGCTACACAAAGCAATCTAGAGATTCAATGCCATGCCTATCAAAACACCAATGGCATTTTTCAGAGAACTAGAACAAATAATTTCACAGTTTGTATGGAAACAAAAAAGAACCCAAATAGCCAAAGCAATCTTGAGAATGAAAAATGGAGCTGGAGGAATCAGGCTCCCTGACTTCAGACTGTACTACAAAGCTACTGTAATCAAGACAGTATGGTACTGGCACAAAAACAGAAATATAGATCAATGGAATAGGTTAGAAAGCCCAGAGATAAACCCATGCACATATGGACACCTTATCTTTGCTAAAGGGGGCAAGAATATACAGTGGAGAGAAGATAGGGTCTTCAATAAGTGGTGCTGGGAAAACTGGACAGGTATATGTAACAGTATGAAATTACAACACTCCCTAACAGCATATGCAAAAATAAACTCAAAATAGATTAAAGACCTCAGTGTAAGGCCAGACACTCTCAAACTGTTAGAGGAAAACATAGGCAGAACACTCTATGACATAAATCACAGCGGATCCTTTATGACCCACCTCCTAGAGAAATGGAAATAAAAACAAAAAGAAACAAATGGGACCTAATGAAACTTAAAACCTTTTGCACAACAAAGGTAACCATAAACAAGATCAAAAGATAACATGCAGAATGGGAGGAAATATTTGCAAATGAGGCAACTGACAAAAGACTAATCTCCAAAATTTACAAGCAGCTCATGCAGCTCAATAAAAAAAAAAAAAACAACCCAATGCAAAAATAGTCAGAAGACCTAAATTAGACATTTCTCCAAAGATATACAGATTGTCAACAAACACATGAAAGAATGTTCAACATCCTTAATCATTAGAGAAATGCAAATCAAAACTACAATGAGATATCACCTCACACCTATCAGAATGACCATCATCAAAAAATCTAAAACAGTAAATGCTGCAGTGGGTGTGGAGAAAAGGGAATCCTCTTGCACTGTTGGTGGGAAGTTAAATTGATACAGCCACTATGGAGAACAGTATGGAGGTTCCTTAAAAAACTAAAAATAGAATTACCATGTTACCCAGTAATCCCACTAGTGGGCATGTACCCTGAGAAAACCATAATTCAAAAAAAGTCATGTACCACAATGTTCATTGCAGCTATATTTACAATAGCCAGGATATGGAAGCAATCTAAGTGTCCATCAACAGATGAATGGATAAAGAAGATGTGGCAATATATACAATGGAATATTACTCAGCCTTAAAAAGAAACAAAATTGAGTTATTTGTAATGAGGTGGATGGACCTAGAGTCTGTCATACAGAGTGAAGTAAGTCAGAAAGAGAAAAACAAATACCCTATGCTAACACATATATATGGAATCTAAGAAAAAAAAAAAGGTCATGAATAACCTAGGGGTAACACAGGAATAACGACACAGTCCTACTAGAGAATGGACTTGAGGATATGGGGAGGGGGTAGGGTAAGCTGTGACAAAGTGAGAGAGTGGCATGGACATATATTCACTACCAAATGTAAAATAGATAGTGAGTGGGAAGCAGCTGCATAGCACAGGGAGATCAGCTCGGTGGTTTGTGACCACCTAGAGGGGTGGGAAAGGGAGGATGGGAGGAAGGGAGACGCAAGAGGAAAGAGATATGGGAACATATATATATATATATATATATATATGTATAACTGATTCACTTTGTTATGAAGCAGAAACTAGCACACCATTGTAAAGCAATTATACTCCAATAAAGATGTTAAAAAAAATAGCTGGTTTCCATTACTATTTTATTTTATTTGACACCCACGAAATTATCTTTGTATAACTTAGGCTTAGGATTTCTAAACTATTTTCATTCATGTGAATATTAGTAGCAGTTTCAAAAACAGGAAATAAAAACTTTTCCTTATGGACGAATGTTTGGGGAACATGTGCTTATACTAAGTGCAAATGTTTAATTACAGTAAAATATTTGAAATGTTAAAAAAATTACATACTAATAGACTTTATTTTTATTGCAGGGCAGAAAAGAGTATGCAAGATTTTGGAAAATTATTTCATGAGAGCACCCTCCTTGATGGGCATGCATTCTACCAAATATTTTGAGGAATCCTAGTTACCAAATACTCACTGGTAAAAGTTCTGACAAGAAAAATATGTATTCTCTGCCAGACCTCATGTTTCCCCCAGATACTGTTCTTATATCAAAATTTACCTTTATGAAACAGAATATAAATAAAGAAACAGAATGTAAACAGAATGTAAATAAAGCTTTACTTTTCAGGATTAAATAATAGTACAGAGTTTTAATCAGGGCTTAATAAGTGCTTTGAGAATGGTGTAGAGATGGTGGTGCAAAGGAGAGTGAGTAGGTTGAATTAAGGAAAGGCAATCATATAGAGGGCTATTTCTCTTTTAATAAGGTTCTTGCCTTTGTGCTCAAGGCATGCATCATCAATGTGATCCTCCTCTTCTATCCTTCTTTGAGACAGCATGACTTCTCTTCTTAGAAAAATAAAAATATCTCAGCTGTGATGTAATGTTTTTTCTGTGAATTAAGGAAGGCTGAAAACACAAAGTTGGAATATTTCCTGTTTTGTGAAAATATATAAATATATCCTACAGAAGAAATTGTCCGAAATAAATTCTATGCATTTGTAAGAATAATGATGGGAGGAAAAGTCTTCTTAATATGAATGCATTGGGCTTCCCTGGTGGCACAGTGGTTGAGAGTCCGCCTGCCAATGCAGGGGATACGGGTTTGTGCCCCAGTCCAGGAAGATCCCACATGCCATGGAGCAGCTGGGTCCGTGAGCCATGGCCACAGAACCTGCACATCCGGAGCCTGTGGACGGGAGAGGCCACAGCAGTGAGAGGCCCTCATACCGCAAAAAAAAAAAAAAAAAAAAAAAAAAATGTATTGTTATACTTCTATAAAAGGTGACTTAAAAAATCTTTTGGGAGTTGGGAAGATGGCGGAAGAGTAAGACGCGGAGATCGCCTTCCTCCCCACGGATACACCAGAAATACATCTACACGTGGAACAACTCCTACAGAACACCTACTGAAGGCTGGCAGAAGACCTCAGACCTCCCAAAAGGCAAGAAACTCCCCACGTACCTGGGTAGGGCAAAAGAAAAAAAGAAAAAACAGAGACAAAAGAATAAGGACGGAACCTGCACCAGTGGGAGGGAGCTGTGAAGGAGGAAAAGTTTCCACACACTAGGAAGCCCCTCCGCGGGCGGAGACTGCGGGAGGCGGAGGGGGGAGCTTCGGTACCGCGGAGGAGAGCACAGCAACAGGGTGCGGAGGGCAAGGCGGGGAGATTCCCGCACAGAGGATCGGTGCCGACCAGCACTCACCAGCCCAAGAGGCTTGTCTGCTCACCTGCCGGGGCGGGCGGGGCTGCGAGCTGGGGCTCGGTTTCGGTTTTGGACTGAGCGCAGGGAGAGGACTGGGGTTGGCGGCTTGAACATAGCCTAAAGGGGTTAGTGCACCACGACTAGCCGGGAGGGAGTTCGGGGAAAAGCCTGCACCTGCCGAAGAGGCAACAGACTTTTTCTTCCCTCTTTGTTTCCTGGTGCGCGAGGAGAGGGGTTTAAGAGCGCTGCTTAAAGGAACTCCAGAGACGGGCGCGAGCTGCGGCTAAAAGCGCGAACCCCAGAGACGGGCACGAGCCGCGGCTAAAAGCGCGAACCCCAGAGACAGGCGCGAGCCGCGGCTGAAAGCGCGGACCCAGAGACGGGCGCGAGCCGCGGCTAAAAGCGCGAACCCCAGAGACGGGCGGGAGACGCTAAGGCTGCTGCTGCTGCCACCAAGGGGCCTGTGTGCGAGCACAGGTCACTCTCCACACCCCTCTTCCGCGGAGCCTATGCAGCCCGCCACTGCCAGGTTCCCGGGAACCAGGGACAACTTCCCCGGGAGAACGCACGGCGGACCTCAGGCTGGTGCAACGTCACGCCGGCCTCTGCCGCAACGTCACGCCGCCTCTGATGCCGCAGGCCCGCCCCGCACGCAGTGCCCCTCCTTCCGCCCCCCACCCCCGGCCTGAGTGAGCCAGAGCCCCCGAATCAGCGGCTCCTTTAACCCTGTCCTGTCTGAGCAAAAAACAGACGCCCTCCAGCGACCTACACGCAGAGGCAGGGCCAAATCCAAAGCTGAGCTCCTGTGAGCTGTGAGAACAAAGAAGAGAAAGGGAAATCTCTCCCAGCAGCCTCAGAAGCAGCGGATTAAAGCTCCACAATCAACTTGATATACCCTGCATCTATGGAATACCTGAATAGACAAGGAATGATCCCAAATTGAAGAGGTGGAATTTAGGAGCGAGATCTATGATTTTTTTCCCTTTTCCTCTTTTTGTGAATGTGTACGTGTATGCTTCTGTGTGAGATCTTGTCTGTATACTCTTGCTTCCACCATTTGTCCTAGGGCTCTATCCGTCCATGGTTTTTAAAAAAAAAATTTTTTTTCTCAATAATTAATTTTATTTGTAATAACTTTATTATACTTTACCTTCGTTCTTTCTTTCTTTCTTTCCTTCCTTCCCTCCTTTAGACAACGAATCACCCCAAATTGAGGAGGTGGTCTCTGAGAGCAAGATTTATGATTTTTCCCCCTTTACCTCTTTTTGTGAAGGTGTATGTGTATGCTTCTGTGTAAGATTTTCTCTGTATAGCTTTGCTTCCAACATTTGTCCTAAGGTTCTATCCGTCCCTTTTTTTTTTTTCTAAATATTTTTTAATTCAATAACTATATTATACTTTATTTTATTTTTACTGTATCTTCTTTCTTTCTGTCTTTTTTCCTTCTTTCCCTCCTTCCTTCCTTCCTTCCTCCCTCCCTCCCTCCTGTCTTTCCTTCTTTGCTTCTTTCTTCCTTCCTTCCTTTCCTCCTTTCCTTCTTTCTTTCCTCATACTTCTACTAATTCTTTCTCTCTACTTTTTCTCCCTTTTATTCTGAGCCGTGTGGATGAAAGGCTCTTGGTGCTCCAGCCAGGAGTCAGGGCTCTGCCTCTGAGGTAGGAGAACCAACTTCAGGACACTGGTCTACAAGAGACCTCCCAGCTCCACATAATATTAAATGGCGGAAATCTCCCAGTGACCTCCATCTTAACACCAGCACCCAGATTCACTCAACGACCAGCAATCCACAGTGCTAGACACCCTATGCCAAACAACTAGCAAAACAGGAACACAACCCCACCCATTAGCAGAGAGGCTGCCTAAAATCATAATAAGGCCACAGACACCCCAAAACACACCACCAGACGTGAAACTGCCCACTAAAGAGACAAGATCCAGCCTCATCCACCACAACACAGGCACTAGTCCCCTCCACCAGGAAGCCTACACAACCCACTGAAACAACCTTAGCCACTGGAGACAGACATCAAAAACAACGGGAACTACGAACGTGCAGCCTGCAAAAAGGAGACCCCAAACACAGTAAGATAAGCAAAATGAGAAGACAGAAAAACACACAGCAAATGAAGGAGCAAGATAAAAATGCACCAGACCTAACAAATGAAGAGGAAATAGGCAGTCTACCTGAAAAAGAATTCAGAATAATGATAGTAAGGATGATCCGAAATCTTGGAAGTAGAATGGACAAAATGCAAGAAACAGTTAACAAGGACCTAGAAGAAATAAAGATGAAACAGGCAACAATGAACAACGCAATAAATGAAATTAAAAGTACTCTAGATGGGATCAATAACAGAATAACTGAGGCAGAAGAACGGATAAGTGACCTGGAAGATAAAATAGTGGAAATAACTACTGCAGAGCAGAATAAAGAAAAAAGAATGAAAAGAACTGAGGACAGTCTCAGAGACCTCTGGGACAACATTAAACGCACCAACATTCGAATTATAGGGGTTCCAGAAGAAGAAGAGAAAAAGAAAGGGACTGAGAAAATATTTGAAGAGATTATAGTTGAAAACTTCCCTAATATGGGAAAGGAAATAGTTAATCAAGTCCAGGAAGCACA